>NW_005871053.1:1089723-1176335 GCF_000147115.1 Myotis lucifugus | reverse complement strand
TGAAGTTGACGAAGCCCCGCAGGTCCCCGGCCCGGGTCCAACGGTAATAGGTGCCGCGGCAGGAATCGGAGGAGAAGGCCAGCAGCAAGGCCTGGGCGCCGGGCGGTCAGCGTGGACCGATTCCCCCCGCCCCGCGGAGCCCCGCCCCGAGGAGCCCCCGCCCCATCCCACAGAACCCGGTCCCCGAGGAGCCCCGCACAGCCTCCCTGACCTCCCCCCACCCCTCGCTCACGTTGCTGATGACCGCCAGGTGCGTGATGCCAGCCAGGATGGGGAACCAGATGCCCACATCCTGCGCGCGCTCGGCCACTGGGCGCCGGCGCTCGCACACGAACTTGCGCGCGTCCAGGCGGATCTCCACCCAGTTGTTGAGCAGCGCGAAGAGCGGCGCCAGCGGACAGGCAGCCACGAAGATGGTGACGAAGCCGAACTGCAGCACTGTGGGCGCAGGTGTCACCTCAGGCTGTCCCCGCCCGCCAGCTTCTGCTCTGATTCATTTCCTAGGCGTAGCCCCAGGGCCCCTACTCCCACGATGCCTCCCTGACTGCCCCTAACTGCTCCACAGAGCTGCACGAGGGGCATGGGCCTCCCTGGGCTCCCTGAGGTCTGGGATTCTCTCTCCTCCCCTGTGGGCTTCTGGCAGGAAAGGGAGTAGATTTTAGGCCGGCCTTCTCCATTTACCCCTCTCGGAGCAGCTGGCTCCTCTGTAAAATACTAAGAAGAGCCTTGGTCCCATCGCCTGCTGTCCAGTGGCGTAGGGCCACACAAGGTCAACCCCACTCACACATTATCATGAAAATGCACGTGGCCAAAACCTGTTTGGCTCAGTGGATAGAGCGTCGGCCTGCGGACTGAAAGGTCCCAGGTTCGATTCCGGTCAAGGGCATGTACCTGGGTTGCGGGCACATCCCCAGTGGGAGATGTGCAGGAGGCAGCTGATCGATGTTTCTCTCTCATCGATGTTTCTAACTCTCTATCTCTCTCCCTTCCTCTCTGTAAAAAATCAATAAAATATATTAAAAAAAAAAAAAAAAGAAAATGCACGTGAACTGTTTGCTCCCTCTTGTCCAGGGACCGATGCAACTACTATCGCCCCTTTTGCTGTGGCTGCCAGGGAGCTCAGTGATTGTTTGACTCAGATGCAACACTTTCCATTGAAGTGTGCCATGATCTCAGAGTAAGACCTTGGGCTGCTGGGACAAACATCCTGTCCCCCAAAAGAGCACCATCCCGTGCAGGAAATGAGTACAGGCACCGGCCACCACCTGTAGAGGGCACAGTTGAGGGTCTGGCAAAGAGTGTGGGCATCAAGAAATTTTCTGGAATCAACTCCCATATGGGACTCCAGTGGTCAGGGGACCTGAGGCCGGTCGCCTCCTAGGTGCAGGCTTACTCTCAGGGGCAGTTGTCCCCACCCCTAGTGCCTGGTCTCCTGAGCACCCGGCTTCCTTCCTAGCTCCTACAGGAGGCTCTAGCAGATGCCTACTGGGGTGGGGGACTAAGGCCACTCCAGGAGAGCTCCATCAACTGCCCCCAGTCCTCTTCACAACCTCTGTGCCCAGGGCGCTGTCCCTTCCCATCTCCAGCCTGCCTTTCCCGGGCACTCCCCACTGCGATCCCAGGTCCTTTCGGGATCCTTTGTAGGTTGGCTCCACTAGGGACCCTCTGTCCCCACCCACATCATGTTTCAAGGGAGACAGAGGAATGTTGAGGCTGGAGGCCCCCAGGGGCACCTACCCATTTCGAGGTACTCATCAAATAGGCCCTCACAGGGCAGGAGCTCATAGTCTGCCTCCCAGGGCGTCTGGCTGGCAGCAGCTGAAGCCCCCACCTTCCTCTTCTTGGAGCGAAGCCGGAACTTCTGCCACCAGCCCGTGAGCTTCCTGGAGGTGGAAACACCCAGGAAAATAGCTTTTGCTCCTCCAGCTGGTTGTTCTACAGTTTGAAGGCAGCAGGGAGAGGGTCTGGACCCTGGGACCCGCACAGCAGGCTGGCCAGGCCTTGTAGAACCCTCAAGCGCATCTGCCTCCTTCTGGGGGTAGCCCCTCCCCCAGCTCTCCTGCAGTGCCCCATTGTTCGTGAAAGCTTTGGGGGGATGGGTTTCTCCTGGGACATGCAAAGAGGTGCCAAGAGGTATGTCCAGGTGGAAGTGAGCAGATGAGGACATCGCTGTGTCAGTGGGAGCATGTGTGCTTGTTACTTTGTCATATGTAGGGGAATAAGTGTATGTCGCGTTGTCAGCACGCATCCAGCCCCTCCAGGCACCAACTACACCCCAAACTCATGATCTCCTGGAATTCAGCTGCACAGCACTGACTGCACCCAAAGAGAGGCATGGGCTGGCTAAGGTCCCACAGCTACAGTTCAAGGTGCGCAGGGGAGTCCATGCTGTCTGTGGGAGATCAGGTGTGCGGGAGAGATGGCAAGATGTCCAGGTTGGGCCCAGCCTTGGGCATTCATTGCAAGGGCTCTTGCCTGGGAGGGGGTCCAGTTGCTTGGATGGGAAGCACAGTGGTGCCAGTGGGGGTGGCATTGGGGAGAAAGGACCCCAGTGGCAGGGAACCTGAGGCTGGGGGCCTCGCCTGGACCCCCCCTCTGGTGCTGCCTTGGCTGGGGGTGCTGCAGAGTGTCCTGGCCACAGGGGCTACAGAAAGGATGGGCCTCCTCCCTCAACGAAGCTGGCCAGGACAAAAGAACGCAATATGCTGACACGGCAACCACAGGTTGCAGGTGTCACAGAGCCCATGGGGCAGATGGCAGGGCAGACCCTCCCCTCCCCTGCAGGTGAGACAGCCAGGTCCAGGAGGGGCCCACCTGGCTTCCCTCCACCTCTTTTCCAGGTTGGGACTGGGCTGGGGCTACTGCCCTAGACACTCCCAGTCCCAGGGTCCCTGGATGCTGCCCAGGGCAAGTGGGGGACTCACGGGACGAGAATCTCCTGCACATTATTGATGATTTGCTTGCCCACCATGATGACCAGGAGCTCCTGAGCCAGCTCGATGAGACAGCCTCCTGCCGCACACTGCACAGCCAAGCTCCAGGTTAGTGCAGGGGAGGGGGTCTCCTCCCCACCCAACCTCCTCTAACCCTGAAAGGTGGCCCTTGCCATGTCCCTCTCCCCTTCAGATATGCCATGGATTGCACAGACCCACCCCCCAGACCTCACCGAAGTCCCCCCACCCCCCCCAGACCTCACCGAAGCCCCCCCACTGTCTCCCCAAGGTCCACCTGGTGGACGGTGCGTGGGAATGACCAGGGCCACTGCTGCAGGGCACCCAGGTTTTCTTTGGAGACCCACATGGCATGAGGCTGATGCTGGCCCCGTGGCTCCAGGGAGGACCCACTATTAGCCTCAGCAATTCCAGCCAGTGAGAGGTGCACGGGGGCGTTAGGGGGGGCTCCTGAGACAGCATACCTTGCACAGGGGTCGCAAGCAAGAGGGCGTCGGCCTGTGCTGTTGGGATGTTGGCCTCCCAGGGGTTGGGAGAACCTGACCGAGCACAAGGCCAGTGCTGGGGAAGTCGGGCAGCCTTGTTCAGACGCCTGCACCCAGCCCCACCTGAGCCCACAGGGCCTGACCGGTTTCATTATCGGAACCGACGGGAAGGAACTCTGTTTTCGTTAAGCCAGTGTGCGTTGGGAACTTTTCCCACTGGTGACCAAAAGCCCCCTGAGTTGGGGTCCCAGCTGCCCAGTCCCTGAAAAGCCCCTCCCCGCTCATGTGAAGCTAGACTGTTCCTCGGGGTTGGCCGCTTTGCAGGCAGTGGGGTTGGGTCACAGACCAGACCCATGGGAAGGAGGGAGCCTTTCCGGCCAGACAGGAGAGGGTCTTCCAGGTGAGGCACTCGGCGGAGCAGTTGGAGCCCCGCCGCCCTGGCCCAGAGACCACCTGTGCACTGTTCCAGCTCCACCCAGGCTGTGCCCTCAGCCAGTGAGGAGCCAGATGCCTGGGGATCTCAAGGGGCTTTCGTCAGTGTCTATGAGGGTGGGCAGGGCAAGCCCAGGTGCCCACAGTGGGCTCCGAACCCTGGGAGAGTCACCAGCCTCTATGTTCCCAGCGGAGCTCTGGGCAGTGGAAGCGTCACCCTTTCCCCACGCTGACCTGATTCACAAGTCAGGTCAGCGTGGGGAAAGGGTGACACATGAGGACACGATTGTGTTGTGTGGGTGCTGTTCCAGGTGGGGGTCTGAGAATGCTATGAAGAGCCTGCTGTGGGGGTCCTGGGGCAGTTGCGATTGTGAGGGGGGAGGGCAGAAAGAATCCCTGCAAATTAACATTCTGATGGAGGTTAGGGGGCAGGACCTGTGGGTGTCAGTCCCTACACACTTACCTCCTCGTTGCGAACCCCAAACAAGGTGTGGTAGCTGCCTGGGTACCCCACAAACCTAGAGGAAATGGAGGTCCTGAGGCCGCAAGTAAGGAGGTGCCATCAGCTGCCCCTCCCTCTCCCCTGAGGCTGCAAGTGAGGAGGTGCATCAGCTGCCCCTCCCTCTCCCCCCACTATCTCCCTTGCTGCATTTGCTCTGAGGCCTGAGCCAGGACAGCTGCTGTCCCACCAGGCCTCCTGGACTGTCATCCCCACCCTCCTGAGCCTCTGGGGCCACATGGGTTGGGGCAGCGCAGGAGCAGGGCTCAGGGTGAGGTGCGGCCAGGGGAAGCCGTGCTGACCTGCCCTTGAAGAAGCCGATGTAGATGGGCGAGGAATAGAAGTTGACGAACTGGAAGATGAACACCTTGAGGGTGAAGGCGTCCTCAAACCTGGTCTGCGTCCGGTGCATTTCTGGGCAGAGAGGCTCGCTCAGTCCCCCACAGCCCAGCCCTGTAACCACCTCACCCGTCCAGGGAGTGAGGAAAGCCGTGTTGCCCAGATATTGGACAGAAACTCGTTCAGGAAGGGGGCAGAGGGCAGCTTTCCTCAAGTTCTAATTTCAAAATCATCTAAAAACGTTATGTTGGTGCAGGAAGAGCTGGCAGGTGATAAGCCACAGCAATGCTGAGGGTGAAATGGCAGGGCACAGAGAGTAGCCAGAGGCCGAGCGGAGTGACATTCTGAGGCTGGGGTGACCGTTCCTGGAAAGCCGGTGCTGAGACAGAGGTCGGGGCATAAAAGGTGAATTGGAGGGGACGCCCGAGGCCGGAAACGGGATGCACATGGCCCTGCTGTTGCAGGAACACGGTGGGGGCTCCCTGGGACACCTGCCCACCCGAAGGCTCCCCCCAGGTGGACACTGAGCTCTCTGTCCCACTCCTAGACCAGGGCTGCTAATAGACAATGTGTGGAATGAATGAACTGGTTCATTGGCTTTTGCCTTTAGGAAATGGGAGAGTAGAGAAAGTGGGGAGAGAGGCAGGCAGTGGGGGCGGGCAGAGGAGGAGAAGGAAGGAGTTCACTCTGCAGCCACCTCTAGTTCTCTCTCAGACACTGAGAAAGCAGGGGCACACAGGGGGGCCTGGGCTGGGCAGACCATCCCAGGGGAGCTCAGCTTCGAACAGCCCTCTACACGGGGTAGGGGTAGGGTAAGGGCACCCCAGCAGCAGGGCAAGGCCTGGGTGCCCCAGAGGACCCTCCTGTCTCCACCCGCAGGTACTGCTCACAGTTGGGGGCGGGTCTCACATCCCATCTGTGCCTCATTCAGACTGGAGGACCCTGTGATCTGCAAGGAAGTGTGTTCTGCCTCGGGCAGCAGGGCTGGGATGGTCCTGAGTCACTCAGCCTTGGCCACTCACCCCATCTTGTCAGGATGTGGGCCAGGGCCACGTAGATCTTGGAGAGAACAAGGATGAAGACCAGGTTCACCACGGAGCCTGTGAGGCTGGCAATGCGAGAAGCCTGGTGACAGGTGGTGGGTCAGAGCTGGTGCTGGGGGTGGTCCCGAGCCATCCCCCCCCCCCCCAGCAGGAGCAGGCAGTGGAGGCTCACCCAGGCTGCCAGGAGGGTGTTGTTAGACCTGGACACCAGGATGGCCATGATGGCGCGGTACAGGATGATGGACACGAGGCACATGACCACCACTGCCACCTATGGGTGACCAAGTGCATGAGCCCCCACGCCTAGGCCTGGGACTCCAGCACCCTCAGGCCACAGCCCCCACTTATAGGCCTGGCTGTGCTCCGTGCTTCTTCCAGTGGGTTGTTGGAGGGACAGGGAGGCAGGATGGGGAGCTGGGGAGGGAGAGGGCTGGGAGGCCATTTAGAATTACAGGTGGGCGATATCCGGGTGTCAAGGGAGCCACTGTGCGTTGTTCTTGGTCCCAAGTGCTGAGAATCAACCATCCAGCCCCCCACCCTGCTCTCCCACCGGCCAAAACTTGGGAATTCCTGCCATCTTGGAAGGGGAGGGGAAGGGAGGGTCATGCTAGGGAGCCCCTTTGGCTGGAGGAACCCCCTGCCGGGATCCCCCCCATGCTTGAAGATGCCCCAAGCCCACATCCGTGGGGAAACATTCTGGGAGTCCCTGCCCACACACATTCACGTCTTATAACCCAGACCCCCTGCCCTGGCCCTGAGCTTGGCCCCTTCTCTGGAGCCCAGGCACACGAAGGCCTTTCTGCGGCAGCAAGTGTCTCCCGGGTCCCAGGAGTAGGGGGGACAACAGCTGCCCCCAGCAGCTCAGGAGGAAGGGGCGTGAAGGGAGGGAGGATGGCAGGACCCTCACCATCATCAGCACCAGCACGGAGCCGGCCAGCACGCGGCGCATACGGCTCCTCTTGGGGAAGTAGGGCTCCTCCTCGCCGGTGATGGGGTTCAGGGCTGTCGTGGGGGCCGAGGCAGCAAACTGAGGCCGCGGCCTCTCCTGGAAGGAAGCCAATGCTTAGTGGCGGCCTCGTGGGCAGTGGCCACGGTCTGGGGACCGACCCACCTCGATGTCCTCGTAGTCGAAGCAGCCCCAGCGGTAGGCCAGCGTGGCGCTCTTGCGTTTCCAGTACTCCAGGAGCAGCACTGCCCACAGGGCCATGAACACGCTGAAGAAGACGGTGCCGCCGTGGTCGAAGAGCCGGCCGGCCTGCGGGCGGGGCGCATGGTTCACACTCGCTTCGACTGCTGGCCCCTCTGTGCCTCAGTTTCTCCCTTGAGCAACGCATCGTATTGTGCAAGCAGGCGACTTGTTCCCCGGCATGGGGCAGCAGATAGTGGGATGTTGCCCCAGGACGGCCACACCCGAGTCTCCCCCATAACGACTTAGGTGATGTAGGTGAGATTCTGGACTTTTTGAGCTGTTGATATTTGGGAGATTTTTGGACTTGAGTTTAGAACTTGGGGATGTTGGGTTGGAGTGACTGTATTTTGCACGAACCTGACGTTTTGGGGGCCAGAGGGTGGACTGTAGTGGACTGGATTGTGGCCCCCACCTGGAAGGTAAGCTTATTTGGAACAAGGGCCTTTGTGTGTGTAATTAAGGTGGGGTCTCTACATGAAAGTACCCCGGTTTAGGGGCAAATCCTTGTGACAGAAGAGAAGGGGGATAGGCACAGGTGCCCAGAGGGAAAGGCCACGTGAACACAGAGGCAGAAATTGGGGTGGTGCAGCCACCAGAAGTAAGAGCAAGGCAGGGAACAGGCCAGGGGAAGCCAGCCTTGTTAACACCCAGAGTTTGGACTTCTGGCCTCTGAGCTGCGGGAAAGTAATTCCTGTTGTTTCAAGAACAGGAATGTGTTAGAGCAGCCCTGGGAAACGGTACAGACGGTGCCAGGAGTGTGTCAAAGGTGTGTCTGGTCTGGGCCCCAACAATGCACCAAGAGCTCCAAGCCCGGTGTGTGGGGGCTGCAGGTGAGGCCACAAAGAAAAGCTAATACCCCACAGTGTGCTGGGCGGCTGTGGGGGCCCACCGGGCCCAAGGCCTCCGAGGAGCTAGCTGCCCCCACCTCTTAAGCTGGGGGCTCAGCTGTGCCTGCCTTTGGGGGTCCTCTGGTTCCTCTTGGTCAGTTACAGACAATAACAGCAACAAGAGTAAGGGCCCACCTCTGGGCACCAACTGGTGCAGGCACTCCGCCAAGGGGCGCACCAGTCCCAACCCCACGCCAGGTGCAGACATCACCACAGAGCTGGGGTCACAGGGGGGGCAGGACCAGGACCCAGGGGGCTGCCTTCCTCCCTTCGCCCACCCTTCCTCGTACCTGGACCAGGGCGCAGGCGCTGGAGAGCAGCCAGAAGGGGCAGTTGAGGCAGAGTGGGCACATCTGGAAGCTATCGGCGCTGCTGCACAGCTCCTGCCTGCAGAGTGGAGGGGGGTGCTGGAGCACGGGGACCCCTTCCTACCTGGTCTGCCCCTTGTCCTCTCCCTCCCGCCACTCCCTTGCCAGGCCCAGCATTTCTTTAAAATATATGCAATGATAATTTTTGAGATAACTTTTTGAAATTTCAGCTCCATAATAAAGTAAAATTCAAGCCCTGTCTTTTGTTTATTAAAAGAAAAGCTTACACTATTCCAAGAAACAAGGGTACCAATACAATTAGTCTGGAAGCACACCTGTCTACCTGTGTCATCCTAGAAGCACACCTGTCTACCTGTGTCATTCTAGGGGCACACCTGTCTACCTGTGTCATCCTGGAAACACACCTGTCTACCTGTGTCATCCTGGAAACACACCTGTCCACCTGTGTCATTCTGGAAACACACCTGTCTACCTGTGTCATCCTGGAAACACACCTGTCTACCTGTGTCATCCTGGAAACATACCTGTCTACCTATGTCATTCTGGAAACATACCTGTCTACCTGTGTCATTCTGGAAACACACCTGTCTACCTGTGTCATCCTGGAAACACACCTGTCTACCTGTGTCATCCTGGAAACACACCTGTCTACCTGTGTCATCCTGGAAACACACCTGTCTACCTGTGTAATCCTGGAAGCATACCTGTCTACCTGTGTCAGTCTGGAAACACACCTGTCTACCTGTGTCATCCTGGAAGCATACCTGTCTACCTGTGTCAGTCTGGAAACACACCTGTCTACCTGTGTCATCCTGGAAACACACCTGTCTACCTGTGTCATCCTGGAAACACACCTGTCTACCTGTGTCATCCTGGAAGCATACCTGTCTACCTGTGTCAGTCTGGAAACACACCTGTCTACCTGTGTCATCCTGGAAACACACCTGTCTACCTGTGTCATCCTGGAAACACACCTGTCTACCTGTGTCAGTCTGGAGCACACGTATCAGTGTGGGAACACACCTGTTCACCTGTGTCAGCCTGAGGTCACACCTGTCCGATGGTCAGTCTCTGGAGCACCCCTATCTACCTGTCACCCTTCCAGCCAGATCCAGGAAGGCGGGAGGTGCTCATGTTCACCTCCACCCCCAGCTCTGCACAGGGTCTGGCAGGTGGGGGTCCCCCTTCCACCCTCCCCGGAGACACAGGGTGAGGCCTGGGAGCTGAGGGGAGAGGGCACTTACGTGGGTGTGTCTGAGAACACCATGAAACAGCCCACCAGGAATACCAGCGTGCCCACCACGGCCGCTGGCAGGAGCCAGCCTGTGTAGAACCCTGCAGAGGGGAGCCAGGTAGGGGTGCCAGGAGCCAGCTGTCAGCAACCATGATGGGTCTGTGCACCCAGCGCTGGGCTGAGTGCCGGGTGGGGGTCTGCACAGACACAGTTGTCCCCCAGAGACCCACCTCCAACCAGCAGGGTTTGGGGCCATCTGGGAGGCAGTCGTGAGGGGGACAGTCCTCAGAGGTCCCCCTGGCAGCCCCTTTGTCCTAGCCTCTGTCCTGGGCTCTGCAGCCCCCACCACATGACCAAGGCCTCATGGGCCGGGTCTGGTGGCTGGAGTGGGGAGGCCCACCTGCAGAAGGGGGTTCCCAGGCCCTCACTGGGGTGTGAAGACGCCCTGGGCCAGTGGCTGTGTTGGCCTAGGAGGGATCAGCACGCTGGCAGCCCAGCCCCAGTGCTTGCTCCCCTCTTGGAGACTATTACCCTGAAGACTAAAGTCGGGGGCCCAGGAGGCCCCAAGGGGCAGTGGGTGGGACTTACCCAGCCAGGCGAAGTAGAGGGCCACCTTCTCCCCGAAGTACCTGCGCACGTGGTCCAGAGGCTGGTACCTGTGCCACTTGCGCCAGCGGGCCCAGTACTGGAACAGGACCTGCCGCTGGTTGAGGCCAGGGGCCCACGGGCCCTCAGGGGGTGTTGTGAAGGGGCCCTGGGGACGAGAAGCCAGTGGGCGGGACTCAGGCTGGTCTGGGCATCCTACCGGGCCCTATTCTAAGTGTAGGCCTTCAGCGCTGGGCAAGGCCACGTGCCTGGTGTCCTGGACGCAGGGTTGCTGCTCGAGGATGACAGTTATGTTTGGGTCCCGGGGGCATCTAGGAAGGCCTCTCTGGGAGAGGCATCTGAGCTGGGCACCTCGGCCTCCCGGGGGTCCCGGGGTCTGCGTCCAGGAGGAGCTGCGGCTGTGGTCCAGGATGGATTGGCATCTCTGGGTGGGTGGGCTTTTGCAGCCTGGGGCTGTGCTACCCGCCGAGCACCAGGCAAGTGAGGCCGGCTGTGCCAGGCGCTGTGCGTCCTGTGCTCTGGCCAGAGGCGGGAAGAGGGATGCCCCACAGCCAAAGTGGAGCTGGCCATTCCGCTCCATGTCCTCAGGTGGCCCCTCGGTACCTCACACAGCAGCTGCAGGCCTGACCCTGCCCTCCACCCTGCTGCCCCTTCCTGCAGCTCTGAATTCGGTGGGCAGCTGCGGGTGTGAGGGGCATAAACAGCCTCCAGACCTCGGTGGACATTTTGTCAGGACGAAGGTGAGCGCCCCTTCACTGTTCAGTTTACCCAGATTTGGGGAGCATAGGGGACCTCACTGTCTCCCCCATGAAGATGCAGCTGTTGGGCCTCTCGTGTGCTGAGAGGGCAGTGCCTGGCTGCCCAGGACCTTGAACAGCAGCATGGCCTGGTCACATTACAGGCTTCCTGTCTGGCTACAGCTGACCCGACAGGTGACAGCAAGACCCCTCATCTAGGAACTCAGCCCATGCCTGGGTCCGAGACCCCCATCACAGCCTCTCCAGCCCCCAGGTCTCACCTCGTGCAGGGGGAAGGCTGCCTTGAAGACGCCCTGGGACAGCAGCTGGTCGATCCCAAACAGACCTTTCTTCTCATGGCCGTACAGGGTCTTGGCCAGGATCTCAAACAGCTGGGGGGGTGGGGGGGGCACTGGTCACCTGTCATGTGATGGCAGGGTAGGGACATCCTGGCCCTCCCATCTTGGGGCTGAGCCCACGGACAGCCTCCCACAGCCTCTGGTGACAAATGAAGAGAACACTTTGTGCGCCCAGATCTCCCTCCTGTCCCCGGCTCATACACCCCACACCCCTGAGGTGGGACGGTCACTCTCCACTGTACAATCACAACCCTGGGCCAGATTGGGGGCGCACAGGAGTCGGGCTTGGATTTGACCCCAGCTCCTGGCTCTGGGCAGGGCCAGCCTCCAGTTGGACGGCTGTGTCAGGCGTGGGCTCTGTCCCTTTGGTGGCCAGCAGGGGGTGGCCTAGGCAGGCCTGTCCAAAGCCTCTTCCTGTCACAGACCCTGGAGTGGCTGGCTCAGCCCACCCTTCTCAGGCACGATACTCTGACCCTCGGCTCTCTTCCTCACTGACCAGCAGGACCCACATCCACCTGGGTCAGTAGCCGTGGCTGCCTGTCCCACAAGTTCATAACCAGATATCCATCCTGAGCCCTGGGGGCTCCCGCGGGGGCACTGAGTTCAATGAGGGGGCACCCCTAAGTCTCCAGCCCCCAGCCCTGGCCTCAGTGCTCCAATCACAGGAGAGCTTTCCTGTGTCCCGACCTCAGGCTCCTTTGAGCCGGGTCAGGGTGTGGGGACTGCAGTGGGGACCCCCACTCACGATCTGGTGCCTGTTGGTGCAGGTGAAGAAGGTGTCCTGGTCGTCACTCCTGAGGAACCTGTGGGCATGTGAAAAGTGCAGAAGAGTCCACAAAGGCAGGGACACACACACACACACACATTGACCACACTCATGATTTCTCCTCGCACACTGGGGAACAGCCACCATCCCCTTTCCACCCCCACCCCACCCTCCACCCCCCACGCAGAATCAAGTCCCATTTTTGTCTTTTCCTTCCTGGAGGCAGGAGGTCACAGAACATTGTCCAGAAGTCATAGACATCCTCCATCCGGGACAGAGGCTGGCAGAGGGCAGGACAGTGGGAAAGCCCCAGGGTCACCAAGGAGCCCGTGGCTTCCATGTGCATTGGAGCACCAAACATAGGTGTGCCATGTGACACACACACACAGGAGAGGTGCCACCAGCAGCCAGTGAGGACTGACCACGACCATCTTCTGCCTCGTTTGTGAGAGGAGGGCCTCCAGCCACCTGGGCCTGGGAGACCCTGCCACCCACCACGGACATGTCATTGAGTAGGACATGGGCCGTGTGGCCAGCAACTGAGGCTTGGGGAACGTTTGTCCGCAGCACAAGCTGCCTGTCCTGACTGAAGTGGACGTGCACAGAAACTTGCCCACCTGCCACTCACGCTCCCTGGTTAACAAGCCCCAGAAAGGAGAAGGTTCTGGAGGTTAAGATCTGTCACCCGTTGACCTCTCATGCACGCATCCCTGGCTGTGTCCCCCAGCCCTGGGCACCGTGTGAAGCTGTCCCGCGGGCACAGCAGGGCCACTGTCTCTCACCTCGACAGCTTGCTCACTTTGAACTGGCAGGAGTAACACTCGGGGGGCACATCGGGCACGTCCTCCAGCAGGACATTGGGGATGCCCAGCCACTGCAGCAGGCTGGCCGACCAGTTGCAGGCCTGGTTGGGCAGCTCCTGGAAAGGATCATCACTTGTTCCTCCCACCCCTGAGCACGATGCCATGCGGTGGGGTGAGGTGTGTAGATTTGCAAACTGAGCAACAGCAAAAGGGCTCAGCCAGGGAACGGGCAAGCCCCTTCCTGTCTCGGTCCTGGGTGCTAGGGGGCTCAGCTGGTCCAGCCGAGGCCCAGATTTCACGGTAGGGAGGTTCAGACGGTCACGTGTCCCTTTGTCCACCAAATGCCATGATGGTCAAAGGGATCCAGAGTAGGTGGCAGAGCAGCCCCCAGGCACATCATCCGGAGGTCACCCGCTGCCCCGTCACACTGTGTCCCCAGGCTGCCCCTCCCCGTCCTGCAGTGGTTCTCAATGGGCAGCCTGGTGGGGGTCGGAGCTGGAGGGCCCAGGTGGTTAGACTAAGCCATGGTTGCTGCACACACTGCCCATGCCTCCCTACCTCCCCAGAGCAGCCATGGTTGTGGGGTATGACCGCCCCACCTGTCTGCCTAATAAGGCTTCCTGGAGAACAGTGATGGCCGCTAGGAGGGACCTTTGAGGACAAAATGGGGAGCCTCAGGTTGTCAGCAATGGACACTGCACCCAGCACATGGGGTGCAGTCATGAGTAACCCTGGCTTGGGGGGACCTCCAGGCCTTCTCTGCATGTCATGCACTCCCGGGTACCTGCAGGGGCAGCTTCAGGCGCAGGTCTTCCGCGTAGTAGCAGAGCACGGCCCAGGGGGCGCTGAGGAGGATGTAGTGCACAGCGCTGTCCTCATCCTGTACATGATGCTGTGGGGACCAGGGCTCTGTCAGAGCCTGAGGGTGCCCTGTGTACATGTGTGCCCATGTTTGCAGTGTGCATATATGTACATGTGTACACACATGGGTGCATGTTTGTATGGGTGCATATGTGGGTGAATATTTGTACACAGTGTGTGCGCGCACGTGCATGTGTGCATAGGTGTGTGTGTATGGGTGTGTGTGCACACAAGGGTGTGTGCCCTTGTGTGTGTGTGTCCATTCACACTTTTAGGAAAAGGCAGATGTTTCTGTAGCCATGTTAACAACCAACCAGCCATGGTTTTAAACCTATTTGATAAGTGACAGCGCCTCTGAAAGCCAAGCACAGGGTGCCTGCCCCTGTCTGGCAATCAGGCAATCAGCGACAGACAGAGGACACCAAGCTGCTAGGGCCGATGCCAGCCATACCCCCTGTGATGAGCAAACCCTCCTCAAGGCCTGAGCTCAGAGTACTGCCCAAGCAGCCCTGCTCCCCTGGCTCAAGTAGGCAGTCACTTTAACACAGCAGAGTCACCAGCAGGCGCTGCACCAGTGATGCAGGCGGCTTTTCTGGTGAATCCGAAGGGCTCTGGCTTCTGTGAGCGAGCTGGTGTGCGACGACGGGTTGATATTTGACCTGAGGGGAGGGCCATCCAGTACAACTCTGGGCTTGACTTGTTGTCATGCCCCCAAGCCTAGTGGATGCAGAGCCTAGGGCCCTGCCCGCAACCAGCCCCTGTACCTGGTCCACATGCAGGCCAGCCACACGAAGGTTATCCAGGAACGTCTCCCGCCAGGCCCTGTGTGTGTCTCTCTTGTCCTGGGTGGCACTGTCCTGCTGCTGACCCAGCCTCAGGTCTTCCTCCCAAACAAGGACAAAGTCTGCTGGGAACCAACAGGGACAGAAGCAGGGAGGACAGGCTCAGGGGTGCCAGTCTCCCAGCTGGGACACCCAGGTACTGGGTGGGAAGCAGGAGTCAAGCACTGGGACACTGGCCTACCCCTCTAGACAAGAGCATGTGGTCATGGTCACAGGGCCCAACACATATGATCTGAGAATCAGAGAGAGAGAGAGTAGGAAGAAGCACTTTTTAAAGAAAAATGGTCAAGAATTTTTAAATCTGATGGGGAAAAAAATTGTGGCGAGCGGCTCCCAGGTGGTTAAGTGATATAGGATGCAGAAGTGCAGCGAGTAAACAAAGCTTGATCAGGTGCATGTAATTGAGTAGATTCCAAACCCAGGAGAACGTTGTAAACATCTTGACCACGCCCTTACTTTGCCTCGTGGAATCTGGCTATAAAATAAAGACTCGGTTTGCAGGCCGTGACTCTGTCTCTCCATCAGAGAGGGCAGCATCCCACCCAGCCCCAGCTTTCTTCTCTTGTCTGTCTTTTCTAATCCTTCACCGCCCCCTCTCAGGTTCACCCATGGCCATGCTGGCGCGGCACAAAAATCAATACAAAGGATAAAACATCTCAGTGATCCCCAAGCAGGATAAAGAAACTCCAGCTAGAAAAACCATAGACAACGTGTCTTTGCTGTGCACTACAGAGAAAGAGGGGGAAAAAACACCATTATGTTTCAGGGAACAATAAGAGTATGGACACCCGATTTCTCAACAGAAACCATGGAAGCCAAAGGACAGTAGAATAGCATGTTTAAAGTGCTGGGGAAAATACGGAACACTGGAATTCTTATTCTGTAGAAATGTTCTTCAGAGATGAGGCTAAATGAAAACATCCTCAAACAATCAAAATCTGGGAAATGAAGTCCAGCACATCTGCTCTACAGGAGACACGGGAGGAAGTCCTTGAGGCCAAAGGTGATACTCTCAGATGGAAATGCAGATGAGCAAGAAGAATGAGTACACTGCAAAGGGTAAACAGTTAAATGTGAAAGTAAAATGACCTATTTACAGAGGACATGATCTTGTATATAGATATTCCAAAGGAATTCACTACAAAAACTATTAGAACTAATAACAGGTTTGAGAAGGTTGTTAGATACAAAATCAACATATAAATTTCAACTGTAGCCCTGGCCAGTGTGGCTCAGTTGTTTGGAGTGTTGTCCGTGCACTGAAGCATCATGGTTCGATTCTTGGTCAGCACACATACCCAGGTTGTGGGTTCACTCCCCAGTCGGGGTGCATATGGGAGGCAACTGATCAATGTTTCTCTCTCACATCTATGATTTTTTCTCTCTCTTTCTCCCTCTCCCTTCATCTCTAAAATAAATTTTTAAAAAATCAATTATATTTCCATATATTAGTAATAAACAAGCCAAAAATGAAATGAAGAAAAACAATTCCATTTACAACAACAATTCCATATACAACAGCACCAAAAAAGGAACAAATTAAAAAAATGTGCAAGAATTATACATTGAAGCCAGAACCGGTTTGGCTCAGTGGATAGAGCGTGGGCCTGCGGACTCAAGGGTCCCGGGTTCGATTCCGGTCAAGGGCATGTACCTTAGTTGCGGGCACATCCCCAGTGGGGGGCGTGCAGGAGGCAGCTGATCAATGTTTCTCTCTCATCGATGTTTCTGGCTCTCTATCTCTCTCCCTTCCTCTCTGTAAAAAAAAAAATCAATAAAATATGTTTAAAAAAAAAAAGAATTATACATTGAAAACTACCTAATGTTGAAATACATTGAAGACAAGTTAAATAAATGTGAAGCATCCCTTGTGCATGAGTTGCATGTGAAGAAGACAACCTGGCCAGGATAGCAAACTGATTTACAGGCTTAATTCCTATCAAACCCACAACTGGCTCCCCCCGCCCCCAGAAATTGACAAGTTTGAACTTCCTGTGGAAACACATGAGATCCAGAATATTGAAAAAGAACAGAGTTGGCCTCACCGGTATTGCTCAGTGGTTGAGCATTGACCCATGAACCAAGTGGTCACAGTTTGACTCCCAGTCAGACAGAGCACATGCCTGGGTTGTGGGCTCCATCCCCAGTGTAGGGCATGCAGGAGGCAGCCAATCAATGATTCTCTCTCATCATTGATGTTTCTATCTCTTCCTCTCCTTTCTTCTCTGAAATCAATAAAAATATATTTAAAAAAGAATGAAATGATAATAAGACTCAGGAGAAAATATAGAAATAAATCCTCATGACCTGGATTCTTAGATACAACACCAAAAGCACAGCAATAAAAGAGAATATTAATAAGATGGACTTTGTCAAAATGAACAACCTATATGCTTCAAAGGACAGTGGCAGGAAAGTAAAAAGGCAACCCACAGAATGGGAGAAAAACATACTTGTAAATAGTGTTCTGATAAGGGTCTTGTATCCAGAATACATAAAGAACTTTTACAACTTTATAAGAAGACAAGGAACCCAATTTTAAAATGGGCAAAGATTTTGCATAGACATTTCTCTAAAGAAGACGTACAAATGGCCAATAAGCCTATGAAGAGACGCTCACTATCATGAGTCATTAGGAAATTACAAACATGAGCCACATAGAGATGCCACTTCACACCCACTGGGATGACTGTCATCAAGACAGACAGTAAGTGCTGGACAGGACGTGGAGAAACTGGAAGCCTTGCACATTGCTGATGGTTTGTAAAATGGGCTGTCACTTTGTAAAACAGTTTGGCAGCTCTTCAAAATGTTAAACATTGAGTCACCATGTGACCTGGCAATTCCACTCAAAGATGAACACTTATGACTACGCAAAATCGTGTTTGGGAATGCCCACCAAGACGTTATCACAACAGCCCCCACTCCCCTCAAATGGAGACAACCTAAATGTTCATCATCAATTCTTTTGGGTCTCTCCAGAAGTGGGGTTGCTGGGCCACATGGTAACTCTGTGTTTAAATTTTTTAAAATATATTTTATCGATTTTTTACTGAGAGGAAGGGAGAGGGATAGGGAGTCAGAAACATCGATGACAGAGGAACATTGATCAGCTGCCTCCTGCATATCCCCCACTGGGGATGTGCCCGCAACCAAGGTACATGCCCTTGACCAGAATCGAACCTGGGACCCCTCAGTCCACAGGCCGATGCTCCATCCACTGAGCCAAACCGGTTAGGGCATAATTTTTTGAGGAACCTCCATACTGTTCCCCACAGGGGCTGCACCATTTCACATTCCCACTAGCAGTGCACAGGGTTCTAATTTATCTGCATCCTTACCAACACTTGGTATTTCCTGTTTTTGTTGTTGTTGTAAGTGGGTGGGGGGTGAGGGCACATTAACAAGGATCTTTGCTGCATGGAGGGCAGGGTCAGGTGGGTGAGCCCAGTGGGGTGCAGTCCTCTCAGAGATGATGGTGGCTTGGGGCAGACAGGAGCAGTGGGGGTGGGGTGAGGAGAAGGTGGAAAAGCTATGGGGTACAACAGATAAGAATCTGAGGTGAGCCCTGGCTGGTGTTTTTTGGGCATTGTCCTGTGCACCAAAAGGTTGCTGGTTCGATTCCTGTTCAGGCACATGCCCCGGTTGTGGGCTTGATCCCCATTGGGGATGTGCAGGAGGCAGCTGATCGATATTCCGCTCACATCGATGTTTCTCTATCTCTCTCTCTCCCTCTCCTTTACCCTCTCTCTAAAAATAAATTAAAAAATAAAAAGAATCTGAGGTGACTCCAAGCTGTCCTGAGTCCAGAGCAGGAGGGAGATGGGCCTCCACTCTGCCCTCCAGAGCTCTCTCAGCTCCAGCCCCTCAGTAGGAACCCCCTTTCCTGCTGTGCCCCCAGACTGTGTTCTGCTCACCATGGGGCCCACACCCCATTTCCCAGCACAGCAATTGGCACCAGAGCTGGCTCAGGAGATAGTGCTGGGGTGGGGAGGGGCAGCCTGGTCACAGAGGATGGTGACCCAGACCTGCTGTCCTTCTCCTACCACCTGGGGGTGCCCCATCTGTGTTCCCACCCCCAGGACCAACACAGGAACAGCTGGCAGATACTGGGAAGGGCTCACCGATCTGGGGCTTGGCAGGGTTCCCCACCCTGCAAGTGGCCGCCTGGTGTCCATCGGGCTGGAAGGAAAGCACCTCACCGTGAGAACGCACCCCCACCCTGCCCTAGACCACCCAGGAACACGGAAGGCCGAATGGAGGGAGACACCATTGGGTGTGGGCAGGGGGCCCATAGGCACATCCAGGATGAGGCAGCCCACGCCCTTCCTGCCTGCCCTGGCTTCTGTGCAGTGGGCAAGGGTCAGGTTTGCAGGCAGCATGGCCAGTACCCAGGGTGTCCACCCTGCTGGCTCCAGGGACTAGAGGGGAGTTGGGCTGCCCTGTAAGTGGCCTGTGGATGGCCAGAGGTGGTCATGCACCCAGAGGGCGGAATCCTGTTCTGCTGAATGAGGCCTTGTGTCCCCCATCTCCAGACACTGTGTTGTGGGGCAGCAGGAAGGGCCCCTGTGTCTGCTCTCAGCTGTGGGGGTGGGATGGGCAGCACCTAGAGGCAGACACGAAGCTCAGGAGGACCAGGAATCCTCCTAACAGCCTCACTCAGGGTGTCTGTGACCCTCCCGGTCCCCAGGGCCAGGAATGGGAGCCCAATGTCCCCCCCTCTCTCCTCCATGCTGATGGGATCTGACCCTGTCCCCTCCTTCACCTGAGTGGCCTCATCTAGCCATCCCAGGGGTCAGCGAGGCAGGCAGCGACCTAACTGTGACACCTCCCTCTTCCCAGGCAGCTTGGGGACACTGGAGGTCCATGCAACAGGTGAGGGTTTGGCATCTCCAGGAAGCATCCACCCCAGGGGCTCGGGGCCAGTGCAAGCCATTGTCCCCAGAGTCCCTGTGTCCATTCTGGGCATGGGGGCCCAGAGACCCTCCAGTATCCACCTTAGACCATGGCCTGAAGCCCAGGGCGGGGAGCCAAAGGGCTGTGCTGGGCCTCCTGTACCCAAGGTCCCTGGTGATGGAGAGTTACCTGTGAGGTGTTGGCTGTGCTTCCGTAAGAGTCCCCCTTCTCCATCCCCGGGGCCATGTCGATCAGGACAGCACTGTCCTCCTCTGGGGCCCGCCTCCGCAGCATCCCGCTCCTGCACCCGCCAGGACCAGGGTGGGTGCCAGAGTAAAGAGGGGCACGTGAGACGTGGCTGCACCACCGCACAGCCCTCAGACCCCTGACAGGTGAGAACAGGGCCCAGGGGCTGCAGGCAGGGCCAGGCCAGGCTGGGCCGTCTGACTTGGGACCACGTGAAGACCCCAGAACTGGGCGAGGGAGCTGCCTACTTGTCTGTCTGTCTGTCTGATGAGTACCCACCTCCCCCTCAGCCCTGCATGTGGGCTTGGAGCACGGGTACCCCTCTTCCTTCTGTCGCCTGTGGGGGACAGACGATACCCTTTAACAGAGACAGGACCCTGGCTCCTCCTCGGGGTCCTGGGCCTGGTCGTGCTGAGTCTGCATTCCCCCCCCCCCTCTGGGTCCCTTTGTGGGGAGGACAGTCACCACGGTTCCAGTTGACGGGTTGGCAAAGTGGGGCAAAGAGTGAGAGCAGCCCTGTGGCCTGGAAGGGGATTGGAGTTGAGCTGGGGCTGGTGGTTCACACCAGCAGAACTGGTGTGGCCCTGAGTGGCATCACCAGGGTCACTGAGCTGGGAGGCTATGTGGGTGGTGGAGACACGGGAGGCCAGAGGGGACAGGGAGCCGTTCATCTAGTCCAGATAGACTGAGGCTGGAGGGGCAGACGTGGTGCCCACACCTCCTGACCCTGCCAGGTTCCAGATGCCCCAGAGCCAGTGTGGGTGTGGGGCGTTCCTACTGCTGTGAGCAGGCGGGGAGGGGGCCTCCTCGGTGCTCTGTTCAGAAGAGACAGAACAGAGGATGCCCCAAGCAAAAGGCCAGGAGTAACCTGTTCTGTGGTGGGTTCATTGGACAGGTGGGAAAACTGGGCTCCCTAGGGTTGGGGTGCCCTGCACAAAGCCACTCTGAGCACCTGGTCCTTCTCATGACCCCCAGCCCTGTGCCAGGTCTTGGGGTGCCAGCCTCCCTGGAGAATCCACCCCTTGGAGCCCTGGTGGGTGGGGGTGCTCACCAGCCTCCCTAGAGTCCATCTGCCTACCTTCCTCCCTGTGCCCATGCGATGTAGAACAGTCCCCACCTGGCACAGTGGCTTCTTCCAGAAGAGGCCTCGGAGGTCATGGACCACTTCCAGCAAGAGCCGGGTCCGGGCAGCGAGTCTGGGCTGGTCCCTGGGGAGGACTAGGTGGGACCCTGTCCTGGTAGGCCTGCGCAGGCGGTGACGGCCACTCTGGTGTCCTCACTGAACTCAGCAAACGGGCAGGCAGGAGAGGTGCCTGGCACGGGGCTGGGCAAGGTCTCCCAGCTCCCGGACCCAGGACCTGCCTCTGTTTGCAAAGGGGGTGTGCCCTCAGATCTGCAAACAGGCAATGCATTTTCCTAGAGCCTGCACACCCGCATGCAAATGCTGCCGTCTGCTTTCTGCCCTATTTGCTTAGGGAGCTCAGTGCCCACCAGCTGCTGGCCTGGAGGGCAAAGGAGGGGTGGAATTCAGCTGGATGGCCACAGGTGGGCTCGTGTCATCCTCACCTGGTGCTGTGCCCATAGGGACATCAGGGGACCCAGGTTGCAGAACCAGCTCTGCTACTTCCTGGGTATCAGGGCCCACCTGTAAGAGGGGATCCCAGCCCTCCTTCCCGTGGCCCTGCGCCTGTCTCCTGGGAGCCCATTCCCTCGTCCTCACAGCCTTCCCCGCCAGATCACTGAGCTGGAGGCTGTGTGGGTGGAGGAGAACGGGAGGCCAAAGGGCTGTTGTGCTGTGTGCGCTCCTCTGCCTGTTGAAACCCCTGAATCAGACCCTCGCCTAGGCTGGAGTCCTGCCGGATTCCTGCACCCCTTCCAGAGAGCCCTTGAGGGGAGAGTCAGATCCGTGTGGCCGGGCTCTGTCCCTTGTGCCCAGCAGAGCCTGGATGGCAGCTGGGATGCCCTGGGCCTGAGAGCAGTGGCACAGAGGTGTCTGTCAAGGGTCAAGCTTTCCACACAGACCCTGAGGTGGAATCCTGTGCAAGGGTTGGATTGAGGAGGGACTCAGGGCCCAAGGGTGGGAGGCAGGCTGTGAGGAAGGAGGTGGCCTCAGGCTGACCCCACCGAGCTTCTGCAGGGGAGGCGTGGGCCACCCCATGAAGAGGACAGCTCTAGGGGGCTCTCTGCTCTTGGTGGTAAAATGGCTCTGGTGACCGCATGGCTGTTGGTCCAACAAGAGCAGCAGGGAGCAGGAAGTGGAGCCTGGAGGGACATATGCATAGGGGACACCTAGATGAGGACTCATCTGGGTATAGTTTTCAATTTTTACTCTCTACAGTATTTTATGGCTTGAAACTTTTTTCAAGTTGTGTTACTTTTGCAGTTGTGTGTGAGAGAGAGAGAGAGAGCTACAACCAGCAGAGGTGTCTCCTTGGGTCCCAAGCTCTAGGAAGAGCCCTGCCCAGGACTTGCTACATCAGCTTTATTTGACTATAACTTTTTATATCCATTTATGTAACATTTAGAAATACATTTAATGGAAGTTAAAATGAAAAGCTTCCAATTACTGCAGCTTAAGAAAAAAGACCTTCCCTTTGGTGTGAAGGCCTCCTTTGCCCTCTGCCCGGCCTTTTCTGGGCTGCTCTGTCAGTGTCTCTTCACCCTCTTCCTTCCCTCCTCCCAGCGCCCCGTCAGCCTCCTCCAGGGCTGTTCTGATCAGTTTGGCCCTTCTTCAGGGTCATCCCGCTCCAGCTAGATTCAGTGACTCCTCAGTGAGCACGCCCAACATGCTCTTGCCTTCTTCCCTCGCACACATCACCTTGTACCTACATGATTAATTATGGTTGCCTGATCTGCTCCCCTCCCCTGGACCTGACAGTGGGAGTGGCACAGAGTGGGTGGGCTTTCCCTCTTTGTACCATCAATAGTGCCACCCACTGGCGTCGCTTTTCAACCCCACGCCCTCTCTAAAACTAGCCTCCTACACTTTGTCTTTGGTTGTTTCAAAACTCAGAGAGGGTCGGTCCCTGCTGCCCAGTGCTCATGAGCACTCTCAGCCTGGATCCCCTGCCCACCCCATCCCGTCTATAAGCGTCCCTTCTGGAGCTGTCCTGTACCTCTCTAATGGAGATGCACTTCACGTGGCTGTGGCCTTGTCGGTCCCAGCATGGGCACCAAGGGTATTTCCAGTTGAGCTCAGGCGACCCAGGTGCATGCAGGGTCCTCTGGTCTAGTTAGCACTTCTTTTGCTCATGGCCCTCTGGCTTCTCTTGCCCTTGCCTATTTCTATACAGATTCCTATCTCTTCTCTGATTTGGGGAAACTTCTTTACATGTAATATTAGGCTCTTGCCAGATTTAAACGCTGCAATACCTCAATACCTATCTGCTATCTGTGGCCCATTCAAGGTGCTCTCTGTTCTACAGGAATTTTCATTTTTATGTTAAACCCCCATCAGCCCAGCTGGTGTAGCTCAGTGGTTGAGCACTGACCTATGAACCAGGAGGTTCCTGGTCAGGGCACATGCCCAGGTTGTGGGCTTGGTCCCCAGTGGGGGGTATGCAGGAGGCAGCCAATCAGATTCTCTCATCATTGGTTTTTATTTCTCTCTCCCTTCCTATCTGAAATTAAAAAAAAATTATATATATATATATATATATATATATATATATATATATATATGTTAAAAACAACAAGAAAAACACACCCTTGTCCAATGGTTGCACTTTGGGTTTTAAGTTCTTCACTCTGCGCTCACAAATAGGTTTTCCCCCATTTTTCTACTAACTTCCTGTTTTATTTTCACACCGAGGTTTTCAGTCCTCTAAGTTGGCCCAGTGTGCACGCTGCCTGGCCCGAGCCAACCCCCGAGCCCAAGCCCGTGTCTGCCCGCTGACTGCTGTTACTGCAGGTCTGCAGTCAGTAGAATCCAGCAGGAAATCACCTCTACTGATCTCCTCAAAGCTGACTGGACTTTTCCAAAGTTTCAATGTGGACCTTTTTTCTTCCGTATAAATTTTAAAGTTTAATGAATTTCTTTAAAAATCAGGTGGGATTTTAATTAGGATTGTGCTGGATTTATGGCACGTTTCAACCTTTTTGTATAACTTTCAAATGTGAAAGAACAGACGCTGGACTTCAATTTGTGACCCAGTCTGAGTCTCCCCTCCACCCCAGGGCTTCCTTGTCTTTTTTGTCCCCAAGAGGATACGAGGCTGGACAGACTGACAGCCTCACCTCTGCCCCCCACCCCCCTTGAATCTCCTCCCTGTCCTATTAGAGGTTACTTTAAACTTCTCTTTTCCTATAAACTTTATTGCTCCCCTTTCTACCCCAAGGTGAACATTCCTCCTTTTTCAGTTCCTCACTTGGAGTATGTCCTTTTTGGGGTGGAATAACTTTTTTCAACACAGGCACCCCAATCCCCAGCCCCGCAGAGGACAGTGCCCAGAGTCTAAACACATCTCTTGGCTGTGGGCAGAGTGCTGGGTCACCGTGCCAAGGGGCCCCGTCCTACCCGCCCCTTTCCTTTCGAGGAGCTTGCTCTTCAATAGGTGCGCACAGTCAGGTTGCATGGTTTATTTTGGCCAAGATTAAAATCAGGACTTGGACATGGCCTTCACCTTAGGGCAACCACTGCCATGCTTATGGCTTCCCTGGCCATGGATCACCGCTGCCCCGAAGGCACCAATACGCTCCCGGCTCCCAGGGCCGCCTGCACACAGCGGTGTCACAGCACGTAGGGCAGTGCTGGCCAGGAGGGCACTCTGTGACAGACACATGGGCTGCCCTGGAGAGCTGTGGCTACTGAGCACTTGGGATGTGCCGAGCACAACCGAGAAACTGAATTTTTAATTCCACTTTATTTAAACGAAGTTAACTGTGACTGAATCAGCCATGAGTAGCAGCACGTGGCTCCCATACTGGACAGGGCATCTCTGAAGAGTGGGGAGCGGAGGGACCTGTGGTGACTGTGTGGGTCCTCATTCTGCAGAGGAGAAATCTGAGACCCCGAGGATGATGAGGTCTATGTAGACTGAATCAGACCCCTGGGGCTGTTGAGGTAAATTTTATAAAACATGAGTCAACACGATGATGCGGTCAGAGTGGGAGACAATGTTGCAGGTGGTCAGAGGTGAGCTCTTTGCAGAAAGTCTTTTAGGAGCCTCAGGTGGGTTTACCATCTGTCAGTGGCAACATGACCTCAGAGGGCTGCAGGGGCAGGGGGAACAGGAGGAACGGGGCCTGCACACGACACTGCTCTTTAAGAGAGCTGAGGGTCACAGCACAGAGGGCTGAGCCACCCTTTACGCAGTTTTGTTTTAAAATATCATTTTAAAACACTGGCATCACTGGTCTAAAAGACTAGAAAGCTCTGGGCTGATAGGCTTCAGGCCACTGGACGGCCCCTGAATGCCCACCCAGCAGCACACGGATGCTTGAGTGACCTCCTCAGAGAGGACACAGAGCAATGGGACACCGTGTGGTGCACGGAACAGCAATGCCTCCCAGAGTGTGACTGGCAGTACACACGGCAGTGATCACTCAGTGCCTTTTTATTGCCATTGGGTTGTGACCGTTGATAGTGATGATTTCAGGAGCAACGGGTGGATTAAAAAACCGTGGCCAGGAAGTTCTTTTGGAGAGAAAGAGCAAGTGAGGGCGAGGAGGGTCAGAACCTGACGAAGGTGGCGTCGATCTGCCGCACGCTGGGCAGTGCCAACATCACCTTCCGTCGGTACTGTGGGTCCTTCTGCAGGGGGTTCCCCTCCAAGTATACTGTCTCCAGGTTCTTGGCTCCCTTCAGCTCGTCCAGGTCACTCCAGCTCTCGAGGAGATTGTCATTCATCTGGGAGGACACACACAAACATGCACACACAGACTTAATGAGACAGAAAATGTATATGTATTTACAAGCAACTGTTACTTTCTCCTCTGTGACTTGCCTGTTTGCTTCTGCCCAGTGTTCAAATGGCAGCTCTGTACGGCTGTGTTTAATGTCAGGACATCACCTCATCGGATAGAGTTGTATAAGCACATTCTCACTGTCATGCAGGCGCCCTCCACCTGACTGCTCAGCTGTGAAATGGCCAACGCTGCCTGCCTCTCAGGCTGCCGTGATCGTCAGTCGGACGGGAAAGCCGTCTGGACATCACAGCAGCTCTGTCTGTGCTTACTGTCTGTCTGGTGGTCTGAGGAACAGCATTCCTGTGTTCTGGGGCCAGGTGCTAGCCAACCTCCAGCAGTCGTGAGCCTGCCTGCCTCCCAGGTAACCAGGGTGGCCCCTACCTGTCTCAGCAGGTCCCATGTGCTGTCCCTTGGCAAGGCATGCAGAGGAACCCCATCTTCAGAAACTCTAGTCAGCTATGCCCCAAACCTGCCAGCACCCACCCCTCTCGTGGTGCAGGTCTTGTCTCTGGTTGTCTGGTTTCTTTGTGTGGTTCCCTGGTCCCTCCAGAGCCAAATCCCTTCAGTGCAATGCACCCAGCCCTCCAGCAGCCACACCTTCCCTCAGGGTGCAGCACAGGGGCCCTGGGGCTCACGTTCCCTGTGCGCTCAGCCCAGCACACCTACCACCATGGTCTGGTTGGGCCTCCCTGACACACTCTGGTGCTACCCCAGGCCCAATGCTTTAATAAGGGGTGAGGGACATTTTCACCGTGGGCCACCTGTGGTCTAGGGACATTTGGATATCCTTTAAGGAGAGAAAAGGAAAGCCACCAGGACATCAGCAGGGTCCACAGCATAGTTAGAGGAGGAAGAATCATGCTTTAGACTCGACACGTATCTTGGATTAGAGTGACTGCATCGAGGACAACACTCACTTCACAGAATCACAGAGAGTATATGGGCAGCAACCCCATAGGGCACGAACTTGGGGACCAGCAGTACACGTGCCTGGAAAACGCATTGGATCCTGACACTGAGGACAACTTCACCATCATTTGCAACCTGTTTAGAGGGGTGTCCAGATGCCTGACATCCGTTTACTCTTCCAACTGACTGGCCACACCTGCAGCCATGAGACAGCTCGAGGCAGATTCTAGGGTGACCAGAGAGGACACACACCCATTTCCTCTGTGCTACAGGGCCCTCTGGTCACATGGCAATCCTCAGGTCCCCCTTCCATGTGCACCGCAATCACGCAGTCCGCTGGTCGGGTATAGTGGGGCCAGAGAGCCGCATCTTTAACAAGTTCCTGGTGATGCTGATGCCACAGGCCCATACAATGACGCCACCAGCCTTCAACCTCTGTGCACGCCCATCTCAGCTCGTACCCCATCACCCGTGAGCCCCATCATCCTGAATGCTAGGCCCAGGGCTGCAGGCCCCACACTCACTGACCACTTCACTCACCCACCCCAGAGGGTGCTCAACTTACCCAGAATTCCAGCAGCTCTGTTAGATGGCTGATATTTTCAATCTTTTTAATTCTGTTTGCCGCAATGTCCAGCATCGTGAGTTTGTTCTAAATAAGGAAGTAAAGTTTGTCTCGGGTATACCTCAGTTCAACGGTGATTGCATGGCCATGAACATAGCTCAGAGCTGTGGGCCAGCTGCCCTCGCAGAACAGAGGCATGCTGACAGGATGATGACCCCTGCCCACTGCTTTCAGGTCCTCCCCATCCCTGCCCACTACACAGCATCCACACAACCACATCACCCAGCTCTCAGTATCACTGGGATATCAAACTGGTTCTGTTAGACCTGAGCCTGGAGCTCCCAGATGCCCATCCACAAGGACCCAGTGAGACAACAGTCCTGGGAAGGGCAGGGTAGCCCCTGTCAAAAAGCAAAGGGAGGCCTGGCCCCTGGGGCTGTATGGGGCACGAGATTTAGTGCTTATCTCAAGGACCTCTCTGACACTAATACTTAGAATAGCATTTTTTCACTCCAGAAGAAGGAGCCTGGGCTGGTCCGAGGTAAGAAACTGCACAGGCACAGGTGGAGGTGGTGGAGGGGGAAGTCAAGCCCATGCTCCTGCAGTAGGCTGTCCTGTCCAGGGAAAGGCCACCAGGAGCAGGGCAGGGGAAGCCTGGGCACTAAGGGAGGGGCTGGCTGGCCTGGATTGCAGCCGATGGAAGAGAGGCGATGGGAGGAGTCTGGAGCTCAGCCCCGCAGAGGACAGTGCCCAGAGCTCTGAAAGTGTGTGTTCCTATGCCTCATCCCTCCATTTCTGACCGGGTCCCTTCTCCCATTCTCTTCTGTACCTTGGGACACTGACACCAAACCCTCCCAAGTTTAAGGGCAAGTTAAAGAATGTCCCAGTAAAATAAAATGACCCCCTGCCTGTCCCTAAAGCACACAGACAGCAGCTCTGCTGACTCAGACGCGCTCTGGCCTTGGTGTCTGACTCCTTGTGGGCCCAGCCCCACCTCCCCACACCCCATGTCCCACCTGGGGTGGAGCAGTGACAGCAGGAGCTGGGGTGCTCATGCTGGGCTCGTCATGTGTCCTTAGCCTGGCGAGTGCCTGTAGCACACAGGGGGCTTCAGAGCAAACAGGGACTGGAGAGGGGCCTGTGGGCAGCCCTTGGGTGCACGGTAGGCACATGGCAGGGACAGGCCGGGTCCATGTTCCTGAGGGTGGGTCTCTCCAGCCATGCCCATGTTTTGCAATTCTCAGTGCAGGTGCAGAAACCAGCAGAGCTAAAGTAGCCTGACACATGGCAGATCTGATCTCTGCGCAGTCTGAGCGCATAGGCTCAGCAGCAGAGCGGGGTCCTGGCTATCAGAACTGGCCCTGAAACTCTGAGGACAGGGAATCAGTTAGGCACTCAACACCTCATGTTTTTCTGGGGAGCTGGACAATGTTTTGAGAGCAAACCAGTAAGAATCTCTCCCCATCCTGCAAAACAAAAGGAAAGTGAGGAGAGCAGGCACCAGAAGCTCCGACTTCCAGCAGAGGGACAGGTGTGAGAGCTCAGACCAGACCAGCAGGAAGACGCAGTGCATGGAGGGAATAGCAGAGCAGAGGAGCAGTGAATACTGTCTCTGTGAGGCCCTCACTGCCTGTGCTGATAAGACACTGGCTGTGGTGGGAACACTGGTTTAGGGCTCACTCAGGGGACTTTCCTGCATTTCCTGGTGAGAGGGGTCATTCTGTCTGCAGGACTGGAAGCTTCTCTATGAGAAACCTCCAGAGGCAGCATCTACTGAAGACCAGCCCCGGAGGCAGAAGTGTGCTGCTGGCCAGCTGCCTGCCACTCAGGCCCTGTGCCCACCTGCCCAGATGGACAAGAGGACGTCTTACGTTGTTCTCCAGGCCTTCTATCACTTCGATGCCGTTGTGGCTGAGGTACAGCTCCCTCAGGTTTACCAGGCTCTGCAGACCCTCCATCTTGGTCAGCCTGTTGCTCTGGAAGGGAGAGCCGACAGCCGTCAGAATCATGTGGAGGGTGTGAGATAAGACAGCTTTTAGGAAAGGAGGTTTCTCTTGTTGGAGAATTTGGACAATTGGGCATTCCACTTAACACAGGCCAGCATCGGGTTATGAAGAGAGAGAAAGATCAGCATCTCCAGTCTGTTGTCCTGGGCTACAATTCATGCGTGAAGGTTGAAGGTTTTTATGCAAAGAATTTATTGTTTTTAGATGTACTCAGGGAGGGTCTAAAAATCAGCTTAGTAGTTCAAATGTTAAGATCACTGAATATTTTAAAATTCTTCTTTCTTTCAGGATATGTTGTAACTCAAATTAAACTATGAGGCTCTCCCATACCCAGTCCCTGTCACCAGAACACCCACCACATCCCACCTCCCTGGTCTGATTCCACTCATTGGCTTTTAACAGAAAAGGTCACGTGAGCCTAGCAATATTCAGGTGCTGAGTCCCAAACGCAGAGTAGGACCCTCGCCCACCATTGAGCCAAATATGCTAGGAACATTTGGAACAAACTTATCCTTCTGAAGATGCCCCTTTGCCTAAAAACCACCAGGGACTTTTACCAAGAAAAGGAACGTGACCTATAAAAGATGAAGTGTTTTATGGGTCATATGTTCACAGGACCATGTGCACATATGAGATCTAATGCTTCAACTGCTCGTGATGCAGTGCTGATCATGGACATAGTGGGAGAGAAAACTGTGCCAAGTAGCAGCTCTGGCTGGCTGGGAGGCCATGCAGGCCCTGCTGGTTCAGGACAGGGGGTGGAGGTGGGGCAAGCTGGTTTGATACCTGTATACTGAGGACTGTCAGGTTGGAGAGTGCATCCAGGTTTTGAAGTTTAGTGATCTTGTTTTTCCCCAAAAACAAACTGTCCAAATTGGTTAACGTGTCGATATTTTCAATGGCCTGTAAAACGGACAGAGCAACAGTTTTCCCAGGGGAGGGCACAGCACTCTCTGGATTTCGTCTTGGGGTGTCAGGCAAGTCTCAATCTGGAAACTTTGCAGTAAAATCTTACTTCAAAGTACAGAATGAAAAAACTGAGGATAGGTGGAGGGTCTAAGGCCTGTCTCTCAGGCTCACTCCTAACCTCCATGGACCAGATTTCCAAGTCCTCCCAGTTCTGAGCTGACATTGTTCTGTTAGTCTATGTGGGGTTTGTTACAATGCATCCCACCAGCCTCAGTCTCCCCAGAAGTGAGCCTCCACGCAGGATCTGGCTGTGCCCCTCTTCCTCGTTCTCCACCCTTTCTCGTCCTCCCTGCCAGGTGCTGAGCTCTGCGCATCTGCACACAGCAGGGTTTAATGAATGTGCAGTGACCAGATCTGTCTCCCTCCTCTGCTCAGTCAGGGCAGGCTAGCACGGTGGTGACCACAGCAAGTGCATGAGGTGCAGCTAGTCTGCCCATTGCAGCAGGACTTGGCTGGGGGGTCTATGAGGATGGAGATTCAGGAGAGGGCACCCTTAACAGCTACTGCCTGCGGTAATTTGTGACAAGCCACCTCTCCTGGAACGTGCCACAGAGACACTTAATAAAATACTGATGTGACTGCTCTCTAGTTTTAAACGTATGGCTCTGCTGCCACATTACCGCCAACAGTGTCTGTCCTCACTACAGCCACCTCTTTGGTTTGTGTCCTGCCCAACTCTGAAGGGCCAAGCCGGACTGACAACTGTCAGCTGTAAGCTTCCAAAAGCCATACGGAGGGCTACTTTCCCCAGGGACGGAGGGGAAGAAATGCTCAGCTGCTCAGCAAGGCCAGTGGGAAGCACAGGCTTCCTGTGGCCCTGGTGGAGGTCAGGTTGCTGTCAGCCCCTCTGCTTGGGACACGCTCATGTCAGGCAGGATTGTCAGAAACACAACCGAAGTGTTTGGGGCCGATCAGTTCACCTCAGGCAGAATGTACTGGTAACTGGGATGGTTTGCTAAGAGTTTAGCTCAGACTGGGATGGACAAGTGAAACCTACATGCAGCAGGCTAGGCCACTCCATTTGGGCACATATTCTTTTTTTTTATTTTGTTTTGTTTTGATACCAAGCAACCTATGTAACAAACATGGTTGTTTTATTTTTCTGGGCACATATTCTTATTAATACTGACCCTATATCTTAAAAATTAACTTTCGTTTCTGGGGGGGGGAGGGGGGGGAAATCACACCCTATGGAAAATATACATCCTGTACCCCCAGGCCATGCCCACACCTACCCGGATGCGGTTGGATCCCAGCTCCAGCATCTCCAGTTGACGTAAGTTGCTCAAGTTCTCAATTTTATTGATTTTATTGTTGACCAAGAAGAGCTTTTTCAGTTTTGTCAACTTGTCAACCCCTTCAATGTTTCTCAGTAGATTAAAAGAAATATCTAGAATCCTGGAATGAGCAAAACAATTATTTTTGAAGAGTACAGGCCACACAGAACTCAGAATATAACTGTCTCAAGGGCGGCATCCCCACCCGGGGAACAGCCTCCAGAGCCCCCAATACCCGCTCACAGGACTGCACTGAGGGCAGACACCATGTCATCCCCTACTGACAGGACCAACCAGCAGCCTCTACCCAAAGGTTGATTTGCAGGCTGGGACTGGGCAAGCTGATGCCACCGATGGAGCCAGGAATGGGGCAGGACCCAATGGCAGAGGTGGCCTCTCCAGGGCTGACTGGTTCTGGGGACACTGGTCAGCCCCAGGTCATCCCTGGGGCTTGGGACTCACTCCAGCTCTGTTAGTGTGTCCAGATTCTCTATCTTCTTGATCTGGTTGTCATACAGGTCCAGTTCTCGGAGGCTGCGCAGCTCCTCCAGGTTCTCAATGCACTTAATTAGATTTTGACGGAGGCAGAGAGTCTGGAGGGTTGGAAAAAGGATACTTGACATAGGCAACAAACAGGGAGGTCATGGGAAAGCCTTAGGGGGAAGGATGTGTTTTCTAGAAAGGGGCTGGCATGGGGAAGATGGGAGATACCCACAGGAAGGCTGCAGACAGGCCCCGACCACGCAGACCTACTCAGTAAGGGAGGCTTTGGTCAGTTTGGGGTGTATGTTGTTTCCTGGCAGAGTGAACCCTTGGACTCAGGTGAGTTCAGGACTGTACAGTCTGATGCGGGCTCAGCTGCAGGCAAGCCCTGAACTGAGGCTCTGCTAGCAGCAGTGGGTCTGAGCCGCTGCCTGAACTGGGGCCGAGTCATAGCCGCCTGCACTACTCCTCAAAACTGCCATGTTCAAGTCAAATACGCTCAATGTGGTTCCTGATGTAGGTGGCACCTCCTGCCGGACTGTGCTTGCCTCAGAGCTGAGTCTCAGTTATGGATTTACCTATACCAAAGGTGGGCAAACTTTTTGACTCGAGGGCCACAATGGGTTCTTAAACTGGACCGGAGGGCTGGAACAAAAGCATGGATGGAGTGTTTTTGTGAACTAATATAAATTCAAAGTAAACATCATTACATAAAAGGGTACGGTCTTTTTTTTTTTTTTAGTTTTATTCATTTCAAACGGGCCGCATCCGGCCCGCGGGCCGTAGTTTGCCCACGGCTGACCTATACCCTGTGGGTGGGGCAAGCTCTGGACGATTACAAAATCACCTCACATGAAAGGACAGACCTCCTCTCACCTTCACTTTCTTCAGAACCTCAAATCCTTCAATTTTTCCAATGCGGTAGTGATTCAGGTCAATGTCCTGAAACAGAGAAGAAATTGAACTTAGCTGCAGGAAAGTGCCCAGAGCCCCACTTCTAGGAGCCTTGTTTCCTAGAACAGGAGCTAAAAAGGGGCCTGATAGGGGGGTGGACATGAGGGTGGGGAGAATAGGTGAGCCAGTGCCACACAAAAGTCTGCAGCAGATAGGTGACAGGGACATAGAGGTGAACTTCAAGATGCTCATGGGTTTAGCTAGGATTTATCATAGTTTTATGTAAAACTAACCCTCCAAATGAGCGGTATATGACATCTTCCTCTCACCCCCTAGTGCAAAACGAGGTGCAAGAAGGTACACCCAGCCCCAACTGGTTTGGCTCAGCGGATAGAGCGTCGGCCTGTGGACTGAAGGGTCCCAGGTTCGATCCCGGTCAAGGGCATGTACCTGGGTTGCGGGCACATCCCCAGAAGGGGGCGTGCACGAGACAGCTGAATCGATGTTTCTCTCTCATCGATGTTTCTAACTCTCTATCCCTCTCCCTCTCCCTTCCTCTCTGTAAAAAATCAATAAAATATATTAAAAAAAAAAAAAAGAAGGCACACCCAGCCACAGCACTGCCAGAGGCTCCATGGTTGGTTATTATGCAACAGGTGCTTCTGCAGGCCTTGGATTATAACTGCTTTTCAGATGTGGATGTTAGCACCCCACATTTATAATGTAATCACTGGATCTATTGATTTATGATTCAAAGGAGTTTCATTTGCCACAACGTGGCAAACAGAAATGGAATTCAAATCAGTGCTATTAAAAACAGTAAAAACCCAAGGAATCTGACCCACCCAAGGGAGGCTTAGACGACCTCCTCTAGGGGATCACTTACTAATCTGGCACCTTCATAAAAGATAACCTGACGGTCAGAGTGGTCCGTCACCACGCCCCCTGAGGCTGGGTCGAGCAGGCGGCATTACCTCTGCATCTCTGTCCAGGGTAATGGTTTCCATATCCACAGGCAGCTCTTGTCCTGAAAAAGTGAGAGAGGAAAAAAGAGCCCACTCAGAGCCCCCATGGCAGGAGGCAGCAGCCAGCCTCGGTGAAGAGCTGGCACGCAGGCCTCCTGGTGCAGAGTGGACTCCAATGCAGAGGAGACACCAACAGGTGACACCTGGAGGATCTGGATGGCGCAGAGGGCTAAGTAACACCCTACTCCAGCCATGGTCACCTTTCCAGCATTCTGAGTTTCCTGAATTCAGCTATCGGCAAAGGTCTCCACTCTTCCATCTGTACTGCAGAGCATTCAGAGAAAGGAAATGTGGTCTGAGGCTGGCCACCAACCTCCCACTTCTGGTGACAACCAGAGCTGTGTAACTGGCAGCAGGACCCCCCTCCCCGGCCTCCCCAGTCTGTGGCAATATATCAGGCCATTTGACTATAGACCATGCTGGGCATATCAGATGTTCTGGGATGTGCCTTTTATTGCTTTGGAAAGTGGCCCAGCATCTACAAACACTTCTCTCTGCAAAGAGCACAAGAGAATGAAGCATGGCTCAGCAGACAGATCAGCCCTGTTGAATAATTTAAATATACTTGACTGGGAGGCTGGAAGCTGAACCAGCAGAGGACCTCCACCCCGTAGGCTGGGCCTCCTGGGACATCCGATGGCTGAGGAAGGCTGCAAGAACCACTCTTGCTGCAGAGTTCAGTCTCAAATTAGCAGACCCCACCCCCCTATCTTTATTTCATTTGACCCTATCTAGGCATTATGTTTAAAAGGGTTAAATTCTTAAAAAGAGTAACAGTAATTTCTTGATTTCACCAACTATCTTTTGATTTCTTCTCCCACTGAGTGAGTTCTGCTTGAATTAGGATATGAAGGTCATATATTGAGGCTGAATGGCTTTTCTCTAAAGTCCCTTTTTGCTCCCCCAATGCTTTGTTGAAGAAGCCAGGCTGCCTGTCTTACAGAGCTTCTCTGGGTTGGATTGGAGCGTGTGGTTGCCATCTCATCTATTTCCTGTAAACTGGTTGTTACACTCTTGCCTGGCTCCCATTGTTGCCCCTTCCATTCAACAAAACTGTGTTTGCTTCTGCAGTGCAGCTCGCTTGCAGCTCCCAATCTCCTGAGGTCAGCCTGACCCCTGCACTGGAGGCTTCAGAGGGGCGCACTTGACATAGGACCAGCTTAATCAGGAAGTACTGGCCCCATACTGGCTGAAATCACTTCCTAGTCTTTTCACTATACCTTTTCCATAATGATTAATAGTGGCTAGATTTAAAAAAATGTCTTCTACAGTTTATCCAAAACTTTATGAGATATCACCAACCTAAGAATTAAATAAAAGAAGCTGAGCAAAATCAAGAGATATAACCAAGCTACCTGCCCCCTACACCCTCCCCAGCCCCTAAGACAGCCTAAATTCACCATCAGGACCCAGGATGCTGCAGTGAGAGAGGCTATGCAATGAAGGCCAGATACTTGGGTCACTCAATGTCCAAACCAGGATGCTTTAGAATAAAAGGGGCACCACAGACAATCATGCTGGGCCACCAGATGGAAACTGGGGCTGTCCTGGGCTCCTCAAGGACATGTGGTTACATGGCTTAAAGGGGTTCTGTCTGTAATCCATCCAGCACAGGACAGGCCCCCAAAAGGTCAGCTTATTCTTTAAAACAAAGTTACTAGACTAGAACATCTTTCTGTATATATTCTGCACTGACCATATTTTGTGATTTCTTAGGGAAAATAAGTAAAAGGGAACAGTTGACATGTTTGAATTTGTTTTATTTGAACTTCAGATTTAAATACAGGTAGGAGCAAGTCCTACTTTCTCTAAGGACTTAGAAAAATGTGTATTCCCAGAGAACTTCTAACCAGTTAGTAGTTTGGAGGAAAGAATGCTGGGTTTAGATAACCCGGCTCAAATCCAGCTGTTCCACTTTGGAGCCATGCGCCCTTGGGCTCATCGTAGTGAGCCTGGGAGAGGACGCCCATGACAGAGCTCCATCAACTCTCCAGTCCAGCACAAGCAGCAGGTGTTCATACGTGACGACAGGTGATGCTCCCACCTGCTTGGCTTTCTAGACCTCAGACAGACAGCAATGAAAGCTTTCACCATCACTCCCATGTACTTATCCCACCCACATCATCTCCAGAATATCGACTGTTCTGAAATGTGACTGGTGCTTTTGTGGTAATCTCCTTTGCCTTAAAATTAGGTTGCCATAGTTACCAGTCATCTTCACCGGCACAGAGAGCACAATGTTATTTTAAAAATTTGTTTGGTTTTTATAAATTTGTTGTTTTTATTACTAGAAAGGTAAAATGTATGATTACTACCTTGAACATCCACAACTGTATATAAACCTAGAAAATGAAGAAGGTACAAGGCCTTCACCAACCTGCTGTTCAGTGACACCTTCAACAACAGCTTGAGGCATTTTCTCTGGAGCAGGTAAAACCAGATATTAATAGCTTTTAAATAAAAACAAGATCTTAACATGCATACTTTTTGGAAATTTGCTTTTTTTCACCTAATAATATATCTTGGACAGCTTTTTTTCTGTTTATATGGTTTCTACTCTCATTCTTTTCAATGTAAGTTGATTTTCTAAGCAACAAACAAATGGGCTAAGATCATGGCTGGGGAGTGTGAAAAGCTACCATCATGGGCTAAGGACTTACTTCTCTCGTCTCCAAATTCATTTTGCTGTTCTTGTTATTCACTAAAACAACAGGAGGCCACTGGTACATTTTCCACATAAAAGGATTTCCCTAACACCTGGGCAGTGAAGAAGTCCATCCTCAGGCCTATAAAAATGGTGAAGAAGGACTCAAGAAATGACTTCTTTAAGACATTAAAAGTGCTATTCTGGCTCTAACTGGTTTGGCTCAGTGGATAGAGCGTCAGCCTGCGGACTGAAGGGTCCCAGTTTTGATTCCAGTCAAGGGCACATGCCTGGGTTGCAGGCTTGATCCCCAGTAGGGGACGTGCAGGAGGCAGCCAATCAATGATTCTCTCTCATCATTGATGTTTCTATCTCTCTTTTCTTCTCCCTTCCTCTCTGAAATCAATAAAGATATATATCTTTAAAAAAGTGCTATTCTGAAAGCAGTTTGTATTACTATGGTAGGACATCAAAGCATAGTAGTCAGCCATAATGTTTACTGTAAATCTTATTCTGAACATATGGTTAATAAAACAATTTTCTGATTCTGTTCCAAATGACGCACTAGTACCAATATCATTATTAGTATTTGCCTTCAGTGGAATTAGAAAAGTTGCACTCTGCCTGCAAATGCCAGCAGTCAGCTGGTTAGGGGAGCGCGCCTCAGACGGGCCCTGCTCCTAGCCCACTGGGGGCCTCTGTGGCTGCACCAGCAGACCAACACAGTACAGTGGTCCTCCCCAGAATGACACACGCTGCCACCTTGGGAAGGGAGAGATAGATTGCGTGCAACACTGCCTGCACCCCTTTAGTGACCAAGGTTCTTAACTGGGCAGGGTACCTGCTGGTTCTTCTTCCCCCCGCTCCTCTCCATCCTTCAGGCTGTGCTCGCTGAGGTCTGCCACTATACGGCTGCTCTGCTTTTTCCCTTCTTCATCGCCTGATTCTTCAGACTCGACCCGCCTGTCAACTGAACCCACACAGATCAATGAGAATTCCCATCCACACCATGTTCTCTTTGAAGTACATATAACAGACAGACATCCAGTTGCAAGTAAAAAACGCCATTTAAAAACATTTGTTGAATTCGGTTCAATGAACATTTGAGTGTCTTCCATGTCCCAGGTACCATCTGTACAGTGGCAGGGAGATCTGGGGGTGGGTTGGGAAGGGGACAGGGAGGCCACATGGGCATGAAGGTGAGTATCATACTATTCCTCAAGGAGCTCATGAAGAGTCGCCAGGTGTTCTGAATGCCCTGGGATGTTGCGATTAAATATACTAGTGCTAAAACGCAGTGAAGCCTGGATATCCATGTAGAGGGGACCATTGTGACCCTTCCACCACATACCTTCATCCATGCTCCACTATCCATTTGGTCAAGAAAACCAGCCCAGTTCACAGGCCCACGTTCTGAAAGAAATCAAGACTAACTCAAATCAGACTGTGGGCAGGGAGCTCTAATGAAAAAGGAGAAGACAGCCAATAGTGCTAACTGCCCCCCGTAAAGGTCACAGATGCTAACCCTCAGGACATAGTGATGCCAGCCAGCTCAAAGCTTTGAAGAGCTGTCAAGTAATTATTTTTTGAATTAATAATAAGGCAATGATGAAATGTGGCAGATTGGTAAAAATTCATTGGCAAAATTGTAAAATAATGTTCCTTTCTCCTAACTTTCTTCATGACGTCTTTGGAAGTTTGTCTAGAAGCCCCAACGCACTTAGAACTTACTTGGAATCATCAACCACACTGAAAGATTGCGTGTTCCTGAGTCCAGCTTATCTAGAGAGGGAGGGAAGTGCTGTTTCATTTTTGTATCTCCACTGGGCCTAGTAAGGAAGCGTCTAGGAAAGGACTGCTGGACAAAACATATCCCTATGAAATCCACCTCCAAAACCTCCACGTCTGTTCCTCTTCCCTGCCCTTGGCAACTGCTTTGGCTCAGCTACTCATTACTTGTGGCCTGGGCTCACGCTGGGCCTCCTAACTGGTCTTTCTGTGATCTGTCTGACTCTGTCTAATCTATTCTCCATTGTCAGAGAATGTGATCTGATTCTAAAATCCAAATCTGATCTTTGACTCCAAAAACTCCTAAAATGCCAATGGCTCTTCCTGAGTCTACATCTTGACCTTAGAAGCACAGCTTGGCAAGTTACTTCCTTTTCCAAGCTGCAGCCTTCAAATCTGCAGAAGGAAGCTAGTATAGTAACTATATCTTAGAGTTGATCAGAATTAAATTAGAGAAGGCACAGAAGCAGTTAGCTTTTAATAAATAAAAGCAGTAAACAGTTAATAAATTAATTACAGGTATTCCCTGCTTCCCAAAAGTTCACTTTATGCCACGCCATCATTAAGAAAGAACTACATTAGTTCTTTCACTAATGAGAGAACTGTAAAGAGAATTTTCTCTTTCATGAAAAATGTGAAAAGCAAAAATAGCATCGTTTTGTTTTGCAATGAGCTCTAATAGAGGCAGCTTGAACTCCAACCAGCCAGCGTGGCACCACCAAGCTCCTTCCCCAGGGACTATACCCGGCATCTCAGCATCAAGATGCTATAGCTTTGAACTCTATCTGTGAGTGTCTATGCTTCATCTTGATTCTGTGCATCCATTAGCAAGATGTACCCTAAGATAACCGCTTCTTCACTTTATTCCATTTTGGCTTTGAAAGGTTTCACAGGAACATTTCACTTTCAGATACTTGAGGAAACCTGCATTGCCAGCACAAGCACTCTGTGGCCACAGCTAAAGGAGAGCAAGTTCTACTGGGCCAAGATCTGGTGCGGCTCATGGGGGGGGGGGGGGGGTTGGGCTTAGCTAATGAGGGGCAGCCAATGTGAAACCTGGGACTCTATTCTGAGGACTGCAGAGGGTCTGGGGTATGGGACAGGATCAGCATGTGAGGTGACTTTCGGGCACTGGGGCAATGGGCTGGCTCAAGGTATTGGCAGCATGAACAGAAGAGGTTCGAAAATTTGGAGATTTTTATTATTTTGTTAATCCTCACCTGAGGATATTTCTTTTCCCATTGATTTTTAGAGAGTGGAAGGAAGGGGTATAGACAGAGAGTCATCCATGACTTTCTCTTGCCATCCTCAATGGCACTCTCTACCCTCAACCAAAGTGAATGTCACCCTTGGTCAAACTCTCCTCCAAACAGGCCACATTCTTTCACACCCTTTGCCTTTGACTATGTGGTTTCCTTGGCCAGAAATGACCTTCGATCTTTCCTCCAACCTGGCTGAATCGTTAACGTTCAACTTGGAGCTGGCTTTGGTTGTGCAGCCATCTCTCCCGAACATGCCAGCTCTTCCTTCACCGCCCCCGCCCCCTTCTTCCCTGGCATTTACATACGAGACAGATAGGAGGAAACCTGCATGGCCAGGCACAAGCACTGTATCCTCCATGAAACCAGCACATAAGCACACAAGAACAACTGACTCTCCAGCTGGCTTATAACTACATGCATAGATATGCACATCATATTTTCAACAAAGTGGAAGAGTTGAATTTAGTCTTTGCTTAACTGTGATAACTTTGTAAACAGGTACCGGTGTTCTATAACAATCTCTCGGCTGCTTGTCACACTTCCCCACAACCCATTCGCTTTGGAGAGGACCCTGCTCCGCCGCCGCCAAGCTCACGAATGAACCAACTCGGGCAGGTCCCACGGCGCCCTGCCCGTTCCCCGCGGGTCAGGCCAGAGGCTCAGTGCGAGGCTCCAACCAGCTGGTGGGCGCTCGGGCTGCGAAACCACCGCGCCGTCAGCTCTCACTCATAGGCCCGGCTCGCGCTGCCGTTGTCCCCTATGTCCGGGGTCCAGCACCTCCGGGGCTGCCGGGCCTTCCCGGCCACCCCCGCCCCTCCGAGCGGGCCAGCAGTTGTCAGGGACGCGCAGCAGGGCTGGGCCGCGGCCGGAGGCAGGACGCCCCGTGTCTCTCGGGGAAGACCAGTGAGGGTCGCCCCCCCCACCCCAACCCTCTGGGCCCTTCGGTCGCCGCCCCGCCGGGCTGCTCACCCTCCATCATCTCCTGCGACAGTTGCTGGCCCGCGCTGTGCTCCGCCGCCATGTTGACTGCTCTTCCCCTTTCCGGAATTTGTCGCCTCAGGCCCCTCAGCCAATCAGGACTCCATGCTCGGAGTTTTCCCAGCCAATGGAATCCCAGCGCAGGGGTGGCTGAACCTCAACGCGCCTGCGCGGCCCCAGTACCTCATGGGAGTTGTAGTTCATTCCTGAGGACGGCCGCCTGACCTCCCCCGGACAAGTAATTTAAGAACGCCCGTAGGTGTCGAGGCGAGGAGCGGGGGAGAGGGCAGGGACTGGCGAAGTGCACGCACGGAGCCGTAGCTGCAGGCGAGCGGAGAGAAAAATCTGAGCTGTCTCGTAGCGGATCTCTGCGTGGGGCTGCAAAGTGCGGACTTCCAAGCCTCATCAACCGCGCCTGCACAATGGGCTGAATTTGTCCCGGCGTCGCCGCGCGGACTTAGCCTCTGTAAAGGGGCCTCCTCCAGTTAACGCTCAGCTCAGGGCAGGCTCAGCGCGGGGCACCCGCGCTCGTGCTGGGGGCCGACTGCGCCGCAGGTTCTGAGAGAGCCGGTCGAGACCCCGGACGCCGACCCAACACAGGCAGGCGCTGCAGTCTATCGGTCCTCGGCCCCGCAGGCGCGCTTGGCCCGTGAAGGAGTCGTCCCCGCAGCCCCCGCCTCCAGGACGAGGCAGCCGAGAGGCGAGCTCCGCGCTGCTCATCCTTCTCAATTCCGAGAAAGAAGGAACCGGCGACTGCCGGACCGGGTTGGAGGAGGCGCTGGCGCCTCTCAGGCGCCGTAGGAGCCTGGTGCGTCCTTAGCTACCGTTAGCGCGGGCTTCCCCACTCAGGCTCGCTAACTCCCGTCCACAGGAGCCAGTGGTTGGCCTATGGGACCTGTCAATCGGCGTGAGTTGCTCTACGATTGGCCGGCAGGACTGGAGGGGAAGAACGGTTTCCTCGTGGCGGGGTACTCGGTCGGGTGTCGTTCGTCGGCTCCAGGTGAGATACCTGCGCCCTGGAGAGGTGGCCCGGGCTCCGCGGGGCCCCGGCTCGGCCCTGGGATGAGCCAACCTGAGTGCTATGTCCCCGCCGCTGCCGGCTCCCCTCCGTGCGGCTTCGGCCCAGGGGGTGGCCCGCCGTCCTGCGGCCGTTTGTCCCGGGCCCGGGCCTCCCTGGTCCTCCGCGTCTCCTCTGCCCAGCCCTTCCCGCGCTCAGTCCTCCCCTGGAGTTAACTGTGCGCTTTATCCATGATCATTGCCTGCCTCGGGGAAGGTGAGCTCTAGAACCGAGGCCGTGTCTGGCTCAGCTGCGGACGGTGCCAGGCACGTAGGAGCTTTTCAGTAAAAGTGGGATGAATGCGTGAGCTGTGGGTACAGACCACGGCTTCCCGACATCTTCACTTGGATGTCCCAAGCACGCCCGGCTTTCTCCTTCATTTTACCTTCACCAGTGTTTCTTTTCCAGAGAATGGCAGTGGCCTGCGTTGAAAACTCGTGATGTGGTCTTGATGCCTTTCATTCCCTCACCTCATCACCCAGAAAATCGATGGTAGTTTTATGTCAAGTGTTTTCTTAAGGGTACCCTTCGCCATCTTTCTGCTATTGCTTTCATTTCAGACTTCATAATTTCTTGCCTGGATTACTGTAACCTTTCTCTCCCCATCTCCCCCGACCCTTGCCCTTGGAGTGATCTTCATGAAATGTGTGTCTGGTCTTGTTGTTCCCGAGCATAGAGGCCATTAAAGTGAATCTTAGGGATGAAATCCAGACTGCTTGGGCAGGCCTAAGGGGCCCTGGGAGTTATGCCTGGCTACTCCTTCCCTATGCCTGGCTACTCCTTCCCAAGGGCTGTGGGCATCTTTGACCTGTGGTGGTTCTGCCTGGAAGGCTTATACCCTCTGCAGTGCCTCCTCGAGGAACCCCTTGCTTACACCCTCTGTTACAGCAGCCGTTGTCCTGGGTATTGTTCAGGATGCTTGATGCAAGAAAAAGACACAGTCTTTGAGACATAGTCTGAAAATGGCTCTGACGGCCGATAAAGTCATTGGCCCCCAAACCTGCAGTCCAGAGGAAGGTAGATTTTAGGGTGGGTTCATTGCTGGTGCACAGTGATGTTCTTGCCATCTTCTGCTCTGCTGGCCACGTGTGGGCTTCATCCTGAGGCTGGTTCTGCTCTTGGTTGTACAGCAGTGGTGGGGGCAATTGGAGCTATTTGCTTCCTAGTTTGTGTTCTAGTGGCACAAAGATGGTTGCTTCCAGAAGTTCACCCATAAGAGGAAGGAGTGCTTTCCAAAAGTTCCCTGCAATGCTCTCCTTGTTTCTGTTTGGTCTGAGCAGGGTCACTCACACCTTCTGGAATCAAAACTGGCAACAGGAATAGGATTATTCTAAGGCCGTGGTCGGCAAGCCACGGCTGACAAGCCACATGCGGCTCTTTGGCCCCTTGAGTGTGGCCCTTCCACAAAATACCACGTGCGGGCGCGCACATACAGTGCGATTGAAACTTCATGGCCCATGCGCAGAAGTTGGTATTTTGTGGAAGAGCCGGTATTTTGTGGAAGAGCCACACTCAAGGGGCCAAAGAGCCACATGTGGCTTGAGAGCCGCGGTTTGCTGTGCCACAGTTTGCCGACCACTGTTCTAAGGCATCATGAAGTCCTCTCTGTGTTCAGCTTCCCATGATAATCCCCCTTCACTCTGGTCCCCACACCACGACCCCAATACCAAACTGCCATTGCTTAAAAAAAAACTATTCTAAATACCTAGGCCTGGACTTGCGCACAGTTCTGGTTGCTGTTTGACTCAAAATTAACCCTGAGAAAAGGAAGTGATCTACAGTGGTGTGAAGTCAAGCTCTGTGCTCAGAGGCCAGAGGCCCTAGTCCCTGGGGTTGGGATATGCCGTGCAGTGCCAAGCTGGCCCACGAAGGACCACAGCAGTGCAGGAAGCACAAAGGGAAAAGGATTTGTCTTTCCCACATCTGCTGGTTTATCAGTTTAAGACTAATTATTTCTTTGCATGAAAGGCAAAATTTCTTGCCCTTATGGAGGCTTCACATTTCCTTCCCCCCTAACCCCCCTTGTTACTTTTACAAAGTAAAGTTTTGTAACATTTACAATGTAAGTCTGAAGCTGTAATCAAGTCTTCTGTGTTTTGTCTGTAGATTGGTTGAAGAAGTAGAAAACTAGGATCATGTCATAATTACTTATAGAAATTATTAGAGACATTAAATATTGCTATTTGAACAAAAGCAATACATTCTGAGGGTTTCTTATTTAATTTCTTTCTAGCTTCCTACTCATTCAGCTGTTGCTTTTCAGGATCCCATGCTGGATGTATATGTGTATATAAAATGTCTCTGAATCTTTAGTACGTACAGTTGCCTCATACAAAAGAATAAATGCAGTATCAGTTGTGAATCATAACAGTAAAGTGAACCATTTAAACCCGCCACCCAAATTTGGAACCAGGGGACCCTATGCCATTGTGTCCTTCCTTACCATGCCAGCTCGTTGCTGGACCCACAGAGGAAACCTCTGCCTGAAGTTTGGATGATGCAGCTCTGGGTGGGCGTGTCTCCTGGGCCCTATGACTCCTCGCTTCTCAAGCCCCTGGTCCAGGCCTCTAGGCAGTTTTTCTGTAGTTACATAAGATGTAACCATCGGAGGAAACCCAGTGAAGGCCATGTAGAATTTTTCTGTATTTTTTTTCTTATATCTACATGAAAATCCACAAATAACTAAAAATAAAAAGTTCAAAACATAAATCTCGGCTGTGGTGCATCTCTAGACACTCAGCCTTGGCCTTACATTGCTATGTTTTTAGAAGCTCCGTGGGTGATTCGGGTGCAATTGGTTGGACCCATCTGATTCATGGCATTGATAACGTTCCTCTTGATCTGAGAGCATTTTCAGTTCTGTGACCTGCAGCCCAGTCTTCCCCTCGGCCCTCTCCCACTCTGGTCCATTTTCCTCTTTTTCTTCTTTCCCATCTCTTCCTGTGTATGCCACTGAAGAGCTCCTTTTAGCAGGACTTTGGTTCAACTATCCTCATGTAGATTTTGACCCAGAGGGCAGTTGGGTGTGTGAGCCTTTTGGGGCTGAGCTTAACGCAGCCTTGGGAATAATTACTTGGTTAAACTGTCTTTGCCTTCTTGCATTGCAGATGTTGATTAGGGTCTCCTTGTTTTCTAGTTGACGGCTGTTCCACGGCCTACCATCTCTCAATGGAGGACAGAGGCTCACCCGCCTTGGAAAAGGACTGGAGGTGTCTGTGTGGGAACCCATCCTCGTTGGCACCCTCTGAGGGCCCTGCTGTGCAGACCTCCCCCCAGCTCAGCAAGTCTGTGTCCTCGGCCCACAGACACCTGAACAGAAGGAATGGGCTCTCGAAACTCTGCCAGAGCAGGATGGCACTCTCTGGTGACTACCTCCTTGTGGTCATGTGGGCATCTCGTCTCTGTTCTTGCAGAGACAGGTGTAGGTTTAGGTGCTCTGTGCACTGGCCAACTATGCCGCACGTCTTTCCTGGTGTGTCTGTTCATGAGATTCTTAGGAAACTCTCCTTTTCAGGCAGCGGTTGGAATTCTCTACATTTCAGGATTAAATTAAAGCAAAATATCATCTCTTACTTCAGAGTGTGGGGAACACTGTCCTGGGCTGGGCTGCATTGCAGGTGAGACACAGATTTAGCTCAGCCAGTACCTACTGACTGCACTGCAGGCTCAGGCTCTCCTGGACCCGGGCAGAGCAGACCAGGTGGGGACAGCCAGCTTCACAGCTGTGGTGGGTGGGGGTGCCAAAGCCCAGACACAGCAAGGAAGAAAGGGTTGTTCTGCCTTTGAGGGGCTTGTCTTCTGTAGGGGATGGGGGGCAGGGGTGCTGCTTCAGGAGACAGCAGGGTCCACCCTAGAACCTGGGTGGGCCTGGAACACAGGGATGTTAGGACAGTGGAGAGATGGCAGGGAGCCAGAGATGGGTGCAAGGGAGAGAAGATGGGCCCGGTTTTGAGGAAAGAGCAGTTGACAGAGGGGGGCTGGGGGTCATGAGGCAACCACCCCTCAGGACTGGGCGTCAGCCAGGTGCGCTGGCCCAGGGATGGGGCATTCGGGAGCAGAGGCAGAGCTGGTGCCACAGTGTCTGTTCCAAGGTGCGAGGTAGTGGAGCTGACCTTGGGCTCCTGATCTGATGAGGCCACTGAGAAGGTGGAGGCTCCTCAGTGAAGGACCCAGAGGGGATAGGAGGGTGACTCTTTTTAAAAAAATATATATTTTATTGATTTTTTACAGAGAGAAAGGGAGAGGGGGATAAAGAGTTAGAAACATTGATAAGAGAGAAACATCAATTTAGCTGCCTCCTGCACACTCCCTACTAGGGATGTGCCCGCAACCAAGGTATATGCCCTTGACTGGAATCGAACCTGGGACCCTTCAGTCCGCAGGCCGATGCTCTATCCATTGAGCCAAACCAGTTAGGGCGGAGGGTGACTCTTGTTTGGTTTTCAATCGCCTAGAGCCGTGATCGGCAAACTGCGGCTCACGAGCCACATGTGGCTCTTTGGCCCCTTGAGTGTGGCTCTTCCTAAGCCTTAGGAATACCCTAATTAAGTTAATAACAATGTACCTACCTATAGTTTAAGTTTAAAAAATTTGGCTCTCAAAAGAAATTTCAGTCGTTGTACTCTTGATATTTGGCTCTGTTGACTAATGAGTTTGCCGACCACTGCCCTAGAACAGTGGTTCTCAACCTTGGCTGCACAATAGAATCACCTGGGAATCTTTTTATTTTTTTATTTTTATTTGAGCCATGGCAGTGGTGAGAGGCTGGGAAGGGGAGGGGCAGGGTGCTGTACTGAGGGCAGGCACTGCAGGATGTGGGAGCAGCTGAGGGGAGCCACTGGAGGTATTGCCAAGAGCAGACTTTTTGGAGGTGAGGAGTGACCAGTTCAGCAGAATGGAGGGCGGGGAGTGGAGACAGCAGATAGTACTTGGATTAGTGAACTTCTGGGAACAAGTGATAGGGCAGCAATGGATTCTGGAATGACGTACATGGGAGAGTGCCCCTTGGCTGGCTGGTGGGAGTGTTATTTGCACAGAAATGTTGAGCTCTGAGGGACACAGCTCTGCTGACTATGGAGCCCTTGGACTCGGAACTGTTAGCATATGAATCAACTCTATAGGTTAGTCATTTTGCAGGGGTTGGGGGTGAGGGCTGTGGGCTTTGTGTGTTTCAGAAGCAAGCTCCTGGCAGCCAGGGACTCTAAAGCTTCCTTTTCTTTTCTTTCCAGAAGACAGATGGTCCTCCTATTGTCTCTCGTCATTGGCTGCCCAAAACATCTGCACAGGGAAAGTGCAGTGCACAGCCATGGCCGAGCAGGCGGACCCAGCCGGGTTCCTGGGCAGCATGTCCTGCTGCTCATTGCTGCGTGGCTTGTCCTCTGGGTGCTCCACACCCCTGCTCCCAGCCCCTGCGGGCAACCCCAACAAGGCCATCTTCACGGTGGATGCCAAGACTTCAGAGGTATTTGCTGCGCTTTGTGATGCAGCCATGGATTTGGGGTCTGTGCCTTCAACCTGTAATCTCAATTAGAGGTATTTGTGCGTTTAAGGGCAACTAGAAAAATGTTTGGTTTTACTTCTATAGTGACAACAGAGATGAATTCGGAGACCTAAATGTGACTCAGTCAATCACATTGACTCGGAGAGGATGAGACCTGTTATTTACTTGTGCTTGCTGAAGTGTTGGCTGAACTGAAATAACACTGTTCAATATTTGAGCTAAATATGTTGGCATGAATGCACATTTTTATACACAAAGAACTGAAACTGTTGGAAGTGTGGCGCATGTCCCATCACTGCCTCCTGGTCTTGATGATATGCCCATCTTGTCAGGGGACACTCTCCTTTCCACTTGGTCAGACACGGATATCCTGAGAGCGTCTGTGTGAGCCTGCCCACAGTAGATGGTGGGGAGAGGATGGGTCTCCCTCCCCTGAGGGTGCCCAAGCCACCTTCTTCTCACTGCTCCGGGAGTTAGAGATGCTGCTGGTGATGCTGGTGTCTTCTCTCTGCCACACTCAGATCCTGGTTGCCAACGACAATGCTTGCCGGCTCCTGGGGTACAGCAGCCACGATCTCATCGGCCTGAAGCTCACGCAGTTCTTTCTGAAGCCAGACTGCGATGTGGTGGAAGCGCTCAGCGAGGAGCATGTGGAGGCTGATGGCCATGCTGCCGTGGTGTTTGGCACAGTGGTGAGTCCGGGCTTGTGGACTGCTGCCAGCTGGAATGTGCAGCCTGGGGAGCAGCAGGGGGGTGGCGAGGACACCACAGGAACAGAAGCCACTGCTGCTGGCCTGGCGCTGCTCATTTGGGAGCAAGCCTGACAGCATCTGCAAACCTGTAGACACCACCTCAGGTTCCCGAGAGAGAAACATGTTTTTACTTTTTGGTGGTGTTGGGGGGTCTGGCTTGTGGGATGTGTCCAGCCCGGATTTTGATGGGTTGAACTGCATGTTAGATGCTGAGCCCTGGGTCTCAGGCACTGGAAGATTAGACGGCATCTAATACCCTGGAAAAATTACCTGTCCTAGGGACTGTGTCTGTTTCTTTAAGAAATTACAGATGCCGCTGATAATAAAATCTACTCTTTTGGTAGAACTTTCACTCAGATTGTAAAGTTCAGTGTCAGAAACCTTGTTTGTACTTTATTTACACAAAGTACAGGCAGGTGAGCAGAGCTTGAAAATACCATGTGCCTGGAATGGGGCGGGCCTGGCCGATGGGGGAGGGGTAGGCTGCAGGTGCAGCTTGTCCCTGTCCACAGGTGGACGTTGTGAGCCGAAGCAGTGAGCGGATCCCAGTGTCCGTGTGGATGAAGAGGATGAAGCAGGAGCCCCGCCTGTGCTGTGTGGTCGTGCTGGAGCCAGTGGAGAGGGTCTCAGCCTGGGTCTCTTTCCAAAGTGATGTAAGTTTCGCAAGTTTGACCTCACGTCTTCTCCCCAGTGCATCACACAGACTGTTCCTACCATGTGCGTCTAGGCAGCAACAATGAGGGTTCTGGAGGTTGCCCCCATCTGCTGAGTCCTTTAGTAATTATGTTCTTGGGCAAGGAACCTTATCTCCCCATGCCTCAGTTTCCTCATCTGCCAAATCAGGATATAATTGTAACCACTCATGGGATTGTTTTAACACTTCAATAAAATAGTATACGTAAAGCCCTCAGGATGGTGGCTGCACACAGACAGCATGCAGATGTGAGCTGTGGACGTGGTCATTGTACTAGCTGATGAGCTTCTGCAGTGTGCTGGGCTCTGCAGATGCCTCCAGATTGAACAGTTTAGGTCCATGTGGCAGGAGGAGCCAGCTGACCTGTTGTTAGAAGTCCATTTGTTATGTATCTTTTGCAGGAGGAGTAGCTTGAAGGTGTCACTGAGGTTCAGTGAAGTTTGAAGCTGAAGTACAAGAAGCTGTTATTATAGTCAGTCAGTGTAGCTCAGTGGTTGAGTGTCAACCTATGAACCAGGAAGTCATGGTTTGATTCCTGGTCAGGGCATGTGTCCAGGTTGCAGGCTTGGTCCCCAGTAGGGGGCATGCTGGAGACAGCTGATCAATGATTCTCTCTCATCACTGATGTTTCTATCTTTCTCTCTCTCTCCCTTCCTCTCTGAAATCAATAAAAATATATTTTAAAAAAGAAGCTGTTATTATAACACTGGCTTTTCCTCCAAGGGAACGATCACATCGTGTGACAGTGTCTTTGCCCATCTGCACGGCTACGAGTGTGGAAACGAGGTGGCTGGGCAACGCATCACAGACCTGATCCCTTCCGTGCAGCTCCCTGCACCTGGCCAGCCTCTCCCACAGGTGGGGTCCTGACCCCCTGCCCTGCCTTCCCTGGGAGACTGAGGGAGGGAGGAGGGTGTAGGGAGCTGGATGTTGAGGTGCCCCCATGCCAGGCATGTGATAGATGATCTAAAGCAGCAGAGACTTAGAGCTCAGTGATGAGATGCCATCTGTTCAGTGGTGCATCTTTCTTTCAGAATCTCAAGATTCAGAGGTCTGTCGGAAGAGCCAAGGATGGTACCACCTTCCCTCTGAGCTTAAAGCTGAAACCTAAGCCCAATAGCAAGGAGGCAGAAGCCGGCCAGGCGGCCCCTGAGCAAGGTTACTCGGCGTCCATCTGGGTGTTCTCCACCATCAGCGGCCTTATCACCCTCCTGTCGGATGGGACCATCTATGGCATCAATCACAGCTTTGCACTGATGCTGTTTGGTTATGGGAGGACCGAGCTCCTGGGCAAGGTGGGCATGGCTGGCCACTCCCTGTGAGGAAGCTGGTCTGGGTCTCACAGTGAAGGTGTGCATTGGTCCCTGGCCCTGTGCATCCACATCTTCCAGTTCGGCTGCTGGCTTCACTGGGGGGCATGCGGGTTGAGAGGGATTCCTTGCTCATGGTACCACTTTCCTGCTTGATTTTTCTAGACCCGACTGAGCATTCTGACCCTCTGGACCATCTCCAGAGCCACCCCAGCAGAGGGAAGGAGCTCTTGCCTCAAAGCTTCATCCCTATCGAGTCTGGTCTAAGAGACTGGACCAGGGTGTGTGTCACAGCTGTGGGCATTTGCTCTGAACCCTCAGGTCGGGGCTTGTCTGCTTCTCCCCTGACAGCCCTGGGGGTTACTGGGGAAGCCTGCTGTTCAAAGGAAGGTATTTCTGTGACCACCTTCCTTGGTTGAGCTTTCTCTCAGTTCCTTGCACATGGGAGGTAGAAGTCTCCACACACCAGGGGCCAGGCTCCAGGGGTGCTACTACCCCTTTTTTCTTACCCAAGACTACTGAGTGGTCCTGTGCCAGTTATTGCAAAAAACCTCCTCAAACTTAGTGCCCAGGTGACAATCATGTGTTCTGGTCATAAATCGGTCCTTTGAGCTGAATTGTAAGTGGAACAGCCATTCTGTTCCATGTGGTGTTGGCTAGGGGTGATGTCCTCCCGGGGCTCATGGTTCAGTTGAAGTTAATGGAGACTTAGTTGGCATGATTTTTGGACAAGGGTTTTCGTGGGAGTGTTGAGGACAGCAGGTCCCTTCAGGGAGGGTGTGTGTGGGTAAGAGCATGTTCTGGATTCACGTGACCAAAGGCAGCCCGGGAGTCGGGGCCACATGCAGACCAGAGAAAGTGTCTGTCCTTGCAGTCCTGGGCCCAGGACCCTCACACTGGGGCCATGGTCGGTGCAGCACATGCCCCTGCTGGATTCTGGGGGTCAATATCCTACTGCCCGAGGCCCTTTGTCCTTTTATGCCAGGACATTGGAGTAGGAAGCTTGTAAACATGGGCTCCCAGGCCTGAGGAGAACATGGGACAAATTCAGAAAATGTGTAGATATCTGAATAATTAGCTTCAGAGTGTGTTAGTTTTCTCTTTTCACAAGAAAAAGGCAAAAAGTCATGAATTCCATGTTGAGCATTAGAGGATTTCAGGCCTTTCAGGGAAATCTGACTTGGTCTCCCTCACCTGGAGGAATGATACCCCAGAGACTGGGCACCTTGTTTCCGTCTCCCTCTCCCCCCAGAAGGGATGGTGGGTGGTGTAGCAGGTCTGGATTCTCTCCTGTTCTGAGCACTGCTGTTTGTTTTCTAGAACATCACTTTCCTGATCCCTGGTTTCTACCGTTGCATGGACCTTGTAAATGAGGGCTCCTTACCACTGCCAGACCTGGTCAGCCGCCTGGACATGGGAAACAGGAGTGAGCCTGGGGAAACGACCGTGGACCCCCTGCAGGGCTGGAGCACGGCTGAGGGTGAGCCTGGGGCCTCCTCCAAGGAGCCTGCCTGAACCTCCACTGGGGACAGGAGGGATCTGGGGCTTGGGTGTGTCAGGTGGAAGGGGGAGAGATCGGGGATTGTGTGTGTGGATTCTGTGTTCCTCTGTTTCTGATGGGCCTTCAGTGTTTCCTGGGGACAGGACATGTGTATGTCCCACTAATGTGTTAGCAGAGAAAGGACCAGAACTTCCCCACGTGCCTGTCATAAGTTCCCACAGGCCTGTATATAGGATGCCATAGCTAATTGACTGTCTTTTGTAAATAAGTCTATGTAGCTTTATGTAGTTTGAGGTCTGATGTAGCATATCAAGTTAACCTGATGTAAAACAGTCACTGTAGGATTTCTTTATCTTGTTAATTACTGCATTTTTTTAAAAAATCCTCACCCAAGGAGTGAGGATATTTTTTTGAGGATATATTCATTGATTTTATAGAGAGTGGAAGGGAGGAGGGAGGGGGAAAGGGAGAAAGAGGGGAGAGAGAGATAGAGAAAAAGATTGATGTGACAAAGACACATTGGTTGGTTGCCTTCTACACACACCCCGACTGGAGGGCGGGGATTGGATCTGCAACCCAGGTACGAGCCCTTGACCAGCAATCGAGCCCTTTAACCATTGAGAATGTTGGCCAGGGCAATCACTGTGCTTTTAATTTTTTTTCAATTCTCACCTGAGGACGTGCTTGTTGATTTTAGAGAGAGGGGAAGGGAGAGAGAGACGAACGATTGATGTGAGAAAGAAACATTGATTTGGCTTCCCATAGGTGCCCTGACTGGGGATCAAACCCACAATCTAGGTATATGCCCTGACCAAGAATTCAACCCACAAACTTTGAGTATACCGGACGATGCTCTAACCAACTGAGCCACACTGACCAACGCCCCTGTAATTTTATTTTAACATTTAAAAAAAATATATTTTTATTGATTTCAGAGAGTAAAGGAGAAGGGAGAGAGGGATAGAAACATCAATGATGAGAGAGAATCATTGATCAGCTGCCTCCTGCATACCCCACACTGGGGATTGAGTCCACAATCCAGGCACGTGCCCTGACTGGGAATAGAACTGTGACCTCCTGGTTCATAAGTCAATGCTCAACCACTGAGTCATGCTGGCTGGGCTAACTTAACATTTAAGATTACTCCCACACCTGCCCCGAGTCACACTCTATGACTTTGTTAGTGTCCAGTGAGGACTAAGAGCTCACAGCTCCTGCCCTGAGTGATTCCTACCGTGGAGCTCAGGGCGGTGGCAGCAGCTTTAGCTCTAGTTGAATGGGGAAGGAGTGGGGCACTCTGCAGCCTCCTGGGTGCTCACCTTCCCTTGACAAGGAGCAAGGAGTTGCACCCCACACACTCCCTGGCAGCCTTCTCACTGCCCTCAGTGGGCGGGCGGGCTGGGTGCAGTTCTGGAAGGCTAGCAGGAGTCAGGTCACAGGGCTGTGTGGTCATCTTAGGGATGGTGTCTTTTATATCGAGTCAGAGTGGAGCCCTTGGAGGGCTGTGGGCCGATGAGGGACCTGATCCAATTGCGGTGTTAGTGGGATCATGCTGGCCAAGTGCAGGGCCCAGGGCAATACAGCAGGGTGGGCAGAGGGTACTGGCCTGGACTGGGTGTCTGTGAGGTGGCTAGAGGTGACCGGATCCGGGACAGGCTTTGAACGTGGGGCAGATAGAGTTTAGTAGATCAGGTTATCTCCTGTTGCCTCATGCCCTTGAGTCACTGGGAAATGAGGAGCTTTGTCTCAGCAGGGTTGCTTGCAAATGGAAAACATTCTTTTCTGCTGTTGTTGCTAGATCCAGGGATTAATGTCATGCTCGCTGTTGACCACATGCTGCCCCCAGACAGGACCCCAAAGCCAGCGGGAAGCCAAGAAGTTGTCACAGGGACCCAGACCCAAGTGGACACTGGAGTCCGGCTCCCTTCTCCCCTCTCATCTCTGCCCACTCTGGGGTAAGTCCTCTGGAAGGTGCAGGTTACTTGGTGCTCCTAGCAGCCTCTGTGTGATTACCCGCATTTTACCTGGAAGGAAACCTTTAGGTAGGTTCCAGGTAACTGATATGAGCACAGTTTTCTCATTTTAAAAATTATATGAATCTGTTCTCTTTGTGTGCGTTAAGTAACAAAGTATTTTATTTAAAGAAAGTACGTATTAGGGAATTTGGTAAAATGAGAAACATAGAAATAAAAAATGCCCCTTTCAGTTACCACATCCTATTGTGCATAGCATTTTGGTGTGTTTCAACCAGTTTTATCCTTAAAAATCTGATGCGTAGCACACAGTAATGCGCCACACAAGGGTGTGCGTGTGCCTGGCCTTTCTGCTCTGCCCAGGACTCAGTGCCCTCAGTGCCCTAGGGCCTGGATGCAGGTCATAGGGCTGTCTTTGAACTTGACCTATGCATTCCCTATGTCTGATTTCTCTTGCTCATTGTTGTGTCTGGGAGATTTATCCACATTGTTGTGTTTTCCAGTCTTAAAATTATTTCAAAAATATGTAATATGTGAATGAATGTGCGCTTTTCGAAAGTACAGAAGAATAATGGTAAAAAGCAAATGTTCTGTGACTATCTCCCAATCTTTCTGAGAGGGAACCACTGTCAGCAGTTGTATTCTTCTAGTCCAGTGGTCGGCAAACTCATTAGTCAACAGAGCCAAATATCAAGAGTACAACAATAGAAATTTCTTTTGAGAGCCAAATATCAACAGTACAACGATTGAAATTTCTTTTGAGAGCCAAATTTTTTAAACTTAAAATATATAGATAGGTACATTGTTATTAACTTAATTAGGGTACTCCTAAGGCTTAGGAACAGCCACACTCAAGGGGCCAAAGAGCCGCATATGGCTCTCGAGCCGCAGTTTGCCGACCACTGTTCTAGACTATTTCCCTGTGCACTTAAATATAATATACTAAAGGCCCAGCGCATGAAATCGTGCATGGGTAGGGTCCCTAGGGCTAGCCTGTGATCAGGGCTCTCTTCCGCCTGCTAGCCAGTCCCCAGTGCCGACCCGCCACCACCCACTCTGGTTCCTTCCCCGTGGTTTTCCGTTTGCCAGATTGGAGCCTGCGGGCCAGCGGGGAGGGACCAAGAGGTCTTCCTTCCGCCTGCTTGCCAGTCCCCAGTCCCGCCCTGCCGCCAACCACCCTGGTTCCCTGGTGGTTCCCCTTTGGCCATCCAGCAGTCGGAGCCTGCAGGCTGGGGGGAGGGACCGAGAGGTGGTCAATGCACCTCATAATGACTGGTCGATTGATCGTTCTGGTCGCTGGCCTTTTATTATATAGGATTATACATGTGTGCTCATATAAAGCTGCCCTGTTCCTTTAATAGATCACTCTGGTGCATGTTGTGCTCCCTGTGCGCATGCACACATGCACACACTCATGTACACAAATAGGGTCACACTGTACATGTTGTCTTCCGTGTATACATGCACACATGCACACACTTGTGTGTGTCTTGAAGATTTTTCTCTGTGGTGCTACCTCAGAACCAGCTTTCTATGTAACACCAGAGTTCAGGTCGATGTTTTCTTGTTGATAAGTGTTCCAGCTGTTTCCTGTCCTTTGCTTAGGCTCCCTGGCTTCTTCTACCTTAACTGTGGTGTCCACTCTTGGTGTTTTTTGCTGGGTTTTTTTGACATTTTATTTTATTTTATTTATTTATTTATTTATTTTACAATTCTTTTTTTTTAAATTAAATCTTTATTGTTCAGATTATTACAGTTGTTCCTCTTTTTTCCCCCCATAGCTCCCCTCCACCTGGTTCCCACCCCACCCTCTGCCCTTACCGCCCCCCGCCCCCACTGTCCTCATCCATAGGTGTATGATTTTTGTCCAGTCTCTTCCCGCACCCCCCACACTCCTTTCCCCCCCGAGAATAGTCAGTCCACTCCCTTTCTATGCCCCTGATTCTATTATATTCACCAGTTTATTCTGTTCATCAGATTATTTATTCACTTGATTTTTAGATTCACTTGTTGATAGATGTGTATTTGTTGTTCATAATTTGTGTCTTTACCTTTTTCTTCTTCTTCCTCTTCTTAAAGGATACCTTTCAGCATTTCATATAATACTGGTTTGGTGGTGATGAACTCCTTACCTTTTCCTTATCTGTGAAGCTCTTTATCTGACCTTCAATTCTGAATGATAGCTTTGCTGGATAAAGTAATCTTGGTTGTAGGTTCTTGGCATTCATCACTTTGAATATTTCTTGCCACTCCCTTCTGGCCTGCATAGTTTCTGTTGAGAAATCAGCTGACAGTTGTATGGGTACTCCCTTGTAGGTAACTGACTTTTTTCTCTTGCTGCTTTTAAGATTCTCTCTTTGTCTTTTGCTCTTGGCATTTTAATTATGATATGTCTTGGTGTGGTCCTCTTTGGATTCCTTTTGTTTGGGGTTCTCTGCGCTTCCTGGACTTGTAAGTCTATTTCTTTCACCAGGTAGGGGAAGTTTTCTGTCATTATTTCTTCAAATAGGTTTTCAATATCTTGCTCTCTCTCATCTTCTGGTACCCCTATAATTCGGATGTTGGTACGCTTGAAGTTGTCCCAGAGGCTCCTTACACTATCTTCATATTTTTGGATTCTTTTTTCTTTTTGTTTTTCCAGTTGTGTGTTTTTTGCTTCTTCGTATTTCAAATCTTTGACTTGATTCTTGCGATCTTCTAGTCTGCTGTTGGAACTCTGTATAATATTCTTTATTTCAGTCAGTGTATGCTTAATTTCTAGTTGGTCCTTTTTCATAACCTCAAGACTCTCACTAGATTTCTTGAGGGTCTCACTAAGTTTATCGGCGGTTTCTAGAGAATTCTTGAAAAACCTTAAAAGTGTGGTTTTGAACTCTATATACAGTAGTTTGCTTTCCTCCATTTCTGTCATTTGTGACCTGTTTCTTTGTCTCCGCATTTTTTATCCTTCCCTATGTTGATAGAGTGGCTTTGTGTGCTAGGTGTCCTATAGGGCCCAGTGGCTCAGCCTCCCCAATTACCTGAGGTGGACACTCTTGGTGCACCCCTTTGTGGGCTTTGTGCACAGTCTTGTTGTAGTTAAGCCTTGATTGTTGTAGGTATCACTGGGAGGAATTGACCTCCAGGCCAATTGGCTGTGAGAATCAGCTGTGTCTGCAGTGGGAGAACTTCTGTGCTGGAGACACCCTTCTGGGGCAAGACTTGCTTCAGTGGGGCTTTGGTGCTCACTGAGTCTGCCCCCTGAGTGTGTCCCTTATGGATCTGAGGAGTTGTAATCTGGATGGTCCCACTCTGACCACTAGGTACACTGGCTCTTGGATCTCTAAGGAGGTGCTAATTTAGCCTCTGCCTGAGGCTACCCAGCAGGAGCTATGGAGAGATCTGCAGATTCCTCTTCTTTGTTTGGGGTTTGGAGATGCCTAGATGAGGCCCAGCTGTGAAGCAATGCAAGCTGCTGTGGGGCCTTGGACCTTCTTTTGGAAGTTCTGGGTTTCTCTGACCCAGCTGCAGTTTGTTAGGTAATTTTCAGATTGCAAAGGGCCAGGCCTTCCATATGCAAAAGCCTCTGGGCACAGCTTGGGTGGGGCGGGGTCTCTGGGGATCAACAGGGCGGAGCAAGTGACTATGGCTGCTCCTCAGTCCTACCCTAAGAGGCCCCGCTTCTCAGTGTCCCGGTAATCGCTGCAAGTACCTCTGAGAGAAAGCCGCCGTTGAGTTCTGACTGATGCCAGACAGTCCAGTTTCTCCTGTATGAGTCTGGTTCCCCAGAGGCTCGCCTGGAATTGGAGTTCAGAGTAGTCAGGAGCTTGAGACTCCCTCCCGATTGAAAAAGACAACTGTGTCCTCAGTTTCCAGCCCTTTCCACGTGTGCCGCATCCTCAGCTGCCAGCTCTTTCCATGTGCGCTGCGTCCTCAGTTGCCAGCCCTTTCCGTGTGCGCCTCCGTACCTCTGCACTTTACTTCCGCACCTCCTCTGAGTCTCAGTGTGCTTTTCTTTTTCCTTCTAGTTGTAGAATTTCCACTCGGCCAGCCTTCCTGTGGTTCTGGATGATGTCCGTTTTGTCTTTTAGTTGTATTTTTGAAGTGGTTGTGCGAGGCAGCAATTTCCGGTGTTTACCTATGCTGCCATCTTGGTTTCTCTCCACTCTTGGTGTTTTGAGCAGTTAACCACTCTCCTGTTTCATCCACAGACAAGGAGGGAGGCTCTGCCCCAGCAGGCTGTGTGCTACAGGACAGGGTCTGAGAGCGCTTGCTGCGGGCGTCTCAGATGGTGGCATGTTTCGCTCTGCCCTGAGCTTCTTAGGGCCCTGGACAGCTTGTTTTCTGGGATGTGATTATGCAGTGATTCCACTAGATGAGCCCATCCTATGTTTCAGTCAGTTGGTGAGGAAGCAGAGTGGACCCTTAGAGAGTGTAGACCAGATGCTGAGACCCTGAATGAGGCACTCAGAAGCTGGGGGAGGGAGGGTTGTCCTAGGTTCCCACGGCACCCATCACTGGAGGCCGTGTCATCCCCCTGTTTCTCATGGCTTGCAGACTTGGCTGTGGGGAAGCAGGCAGGGTAGGGAGGAGGATAGGGGCCTCCCCATACTTCCTCACTTCTCCATGACCAGAATTTAGTGACAAGGTGACACCTGGCTACTGGGGAGGTGCAGAGTCTGTGCAGAGCTTGGCCCTGGGACCACATCGGAGAGGTTGCCCACCCTGCTTAATAAGGAGAGTGAGACCCTCCTGCCTCAGCTGCTTTCCTGCAGATGGCCTGCAGCTCCTGAGACTGGCATAGGGCTGGTCTCTTGGCATCAATGGATGGATGGAGGTGTAGGTGTAGCTGTAGCAAGAGGGACAGATACTTATTGCTTGGCCTCTGCAGACCCTTTTCCCATCACTCAGGTCCCTGCAGCAACTCCCACTGTCCCTCCAAACTGCTCGCTGTTCCCTCGTCCTGGAGTGGAACCCATCCTGGAGTGGGGTCCTTTGTCTCCTGTGCCTCTCTGTGAACCTCTGGTACATCTACCACATCGCTGGCACGTCTGCCTAAGGAGGCCGGGCATGGCCACCTCCAGTGGTTTTGGTGCCAGTGTCTGCCTGGGGCTGACATCGGTCAGACCACCTGGAAGGGTCTTGACCCAGATCTCCCCACAGTTGCTCTAGCTCAGTGCTCGGCAAACTGTGGCTCGCAAGCCACATGCGGCTCTTTGGCCCCTTGAGTGTGGCCACGAAGTTTCAATCGCACTGTACGTGTTATTTTGTGGAAGAGCCACACTCAAGGGGCCGCAGTTTGCTGACCACTACTCTAGCTGCATGGTGGTAGCCTCTTCCTCAGTGGCCACCCCATGCTGAACATGCTTATGGGGTGGCCACTCAAATCCCTTCTCCCTTTGCTCCCGCCTTCTGTGAGGCTGCTATATACTGCTGACAAGCCTTCAGCACATAGTCCTGGTGCTCTGTGGCTTTGATTAATTAATCATTGCTAAACGTGCATTTATCTGGAAAATATGTGTGTGAGTGCTTTACTTTTTAACTTGGTTACAAAATTTAATCTTTTTTCTGTCATAAGTTTATGTTGTTAAATGCTTTGTACTTTTCTCTAATAGAGGGGCAGTTCACATGATCTCTGTTTTTGACTCTTTTGTGGCTCCTAAGTAACTGTGTTATCTGTATTGTAACCCCAGGGGGGACAGCATCCCAGGAGGAAGCCCACCAGCCCAGGAACAGTCATTGCCTGAGGACCAGTGGAACATTCCAGAAGGAAGCCCACCAGCACAGGAACAGTCATTGCTTGAGGACCAGTGGAACATTCCAGAAAGAAGCCCACCAGCCCAAGTATCGTCATCGCCTGAGGACCAGCAGGACATCCCAGAAGGAAGCCCACCAGCCCATCGCCAGTTGTCATCACCTGAGGACCAGCAGGACACTGTCTTGGAGAAGCAGGAACCTACAGGAACAGAGAGCCTCAGACAGGAGCTTTTGAGGGGAAGCAGGTCTGCCTCAGTGGACATAAGACCCTTTGCTTCCTGTGAAGATTCTGAAGCTCTGACCCCAGCTGAGGACAGGAGCTGGGGTGAAGTGTGTGGACTGTCCCAGGCAGCACAGCTGGAGTGCATGGGTTTGAGCACTGCCAACCATCAGGCTGATGCTGCGGGACAGCTAGCAGAGGTGGGCCTCCCAGTGCTGCACCCTGGGTATGGGGCTGAGTGGAGCACACCCCAGGGGAGCCCAGCTACAGCCGCCAGTCCCTCGGGGCCCTCGGGGACAGCGCGACTCTCATGTTCCATACCTTTGGAGGAGCAGTGGCTGGGAGCGCAGGATGACAGGGAGGAGCTGCAGACTTGCTTACTGAAGGAGCAGCTGTCCAAGTCGAGCTTTGGGAGACCTCAGGATATCTCCTCCATTGAGCTGGTCCCGGCGGAGCATACTGCCTTCTCCACCCCTGTGTCGCTGTGTGACCTGGGAGGCAGAGACCTGTACAGCGGCCACTCCGGCAGCTCCTCAGCCTACTATGCCCTAGCCACAGACCTCCCCGGTGTCTTGGACACAGTGGAGGCCCCAGAGGCTGATGGAAATTCCTTTTTATGGAACCTCAGGGAAGTGTTTTACAGCCGGTGGACAGACCGAACTTCTTCCAACTGTTCCTGTGCCTCATCTGAGCTCGTGGGGACAGCCTCCCCTTCACTGGCTGGCTCCGATGTGGATGTGAGCACTTTGCATGGGCACAGGGCAGAGGTTCTGGATGATAGGGAGCTGTTGTTGCTGACTGGCACCTATTTCAATCTTGGTGAAGGCCGGCAGTTCTGTGAGACCCATCTGGGCCTTAATCAGAGAGAACCATCTGACACCTCAGAATGTGAAGACGTGAGTGGCAGAGAGAGCCCTGGCTGTGTCCTTCCCAGGTTGGAATCCAGCCCCATGGACATGTGCCCGTTAGAGGAGCCCAGGTCAAGCATCCAGGTCACCTCCACGCCTGTGAGAGGGGATAGCTCGGCGACATCCGGGACCACTAGCCTGCAGCAGGAAATCCAGGAGGGCACCTACTTGGGGAGCTGCTGCCACAGAGACGGCTCACTGCTGAGTATGTCCTGGGGGGTTGTCCCTAGAGCGCAGCTGGGTGCAGGGCATCCTCATCCCAGGGTCTGATGGCTCTCCACCCTAGTAGTTCTGGCAGAAGTGATGTATTCAAGGACATGAAGTTACAACTTACTTCTTGCACACCAGGATTATAGCATGCGTTCCCAGGACAGGGAGACCAGGTCCCACTGGGGCTGCAGAGCAGGACGGGGTGATGTCCAGGGCCAGGCTGCTGTATCTCTGACTGGCTTCACTCTGGGAAGGTGTAGGGATCAGGCCCATTCACTAGCCTCTTTGGGGGTGATTGCTTTCCTTTCCTTTTCTTTTTTTTTTTTTTAATACCCAAGGATATTTTATTTCATTTTTATGTATTTATTTTATGTATTTATTTTAGAGAGAGAGGAAGGGAGAGAGGGATGGAGAGGGGGAGAGAAAGAGAAACATCAATGTGAGAGAGAAACATCACATTGCCTCCTGTACTCACCCCGACTGGGAATCAAACCCACAACCTTTTGGTGTACGGGGAGATGTGCCAACCAAGCCACCGGCCAGGGCTTACTTTCTTTTTAATTTTCCTAATTACTTAATAGGTCATATTATTTTAGCCAGTTGCTTATGGTTTTGTGTTGTTGATTCCTAAGGCTTTTTCCCTAAACTTTAAAAACTTATTTAAGTAATACATACGTTATTTTAAAAAACATTTGAAAATATAAACAAAAAGAAAATAAAATCATCTGTAAACACCCCTCCCCCCATAAAAACCTCTTTTTTGGGTATAGGACCTGGAGGCCGTGTAAAAGTGCAGGTGTGCACAAGCGCAGAGCATGTGTAGTTCAGTGTAACTCAGGGACCCACAGCCGGCACGTGTGTGTGCTTCTGCTGGGTCATTCACATGCCTCCACCGAGGCAGAGCCTCCCCGTTGAGGGCAGGTTTTCCAGGCTTTCCTGAGTTGGCAGGTGGTTGCTGGTATCCCTGAAGTGCCTCCCTGGCTCTGGCTGCTGCGGATGTGCCAAGCCGCTGGCTCCATACCAAGTGGAGGTGATGCTGCCGCTGTGCTCAGCCTGGTGCTCTGTGCCCCCCTGCCCTCCTGCCCTGGGTGTTCTGTATGGTTCTGTGCTGCTCAGGGTGTGTGCTTGTTTCATCATGATGCTGTCTTGGTGAAGTCAGCAGAGGGCTGTGCGTTTTCGCCTTCCCCCTCAGGTGTTCAGTTTGAGGTGAAGCGGGTGGAGCTCCAAGGCCCTGCTCCCCTGTTCTGCTGCTGGCTGGTGAAAAACCTCCTGCACGGCCAACAGGCCTCGGCCACTCATACCCAACTGCTGCTGGCCAGCCTGCCCAGCTCCACGCACTCCGCGTGTGAGCATCCTGGACCCAGCCCAGGGGAGGTGGGTATGTGCAGCTTGCTCTGCCTTGTAGTTGCCTGTCTGCATGGAAGTGTCTTCCTATCAGCATCGCTCTCTGTTTCTTCTGGGAAGGATGGGCGGAGGCTTTTTAACTCTGTCTTCTAATGTGCAGGATGGGGTGTGAACATGCTTCAATGTGGGTGCTAATTTGGCTCTCAGGCTGGGTTCCCAGGGGCACGGGAGGAATGGGCTGCACAGGGGTTGGGTGCTGCTGTCCATATAGCTGCAGGGAATGGGGGGTAATGCACCCATCTGCTGCCGCCTCCTTTCTGATGGTTGCATGTGGCCCCTCATACCTTCCTTCACCCACACAGATGCTCAGAAGCAGACCGTGGTTTGAGGAGCCACCCAAGGCAGGGGAGTTGGAGGGGCTGGCAGCCTGTGAGGGTGCATACTCTCACAAGTACAGTACGCTGAGCCCACTGGGCAGTGGGGCCTTTGGCTTCGTGTGGACTGCTCTGGACAGGGATCAGAATAAGGAGGTACTTGGGCCCTTGGGGGTAGGTGGGGCTGGACCACCTCGGGTGGTCCCATACCTCTAGTCCTCGTGTCTGCATGCCGGGACTTAGTGGGTAGTAGTCCTCTGTGTGCAGCGTGCGGCCAGCCCTGCTTGGGGTCTGGATGCTGGGAGGAGGTCTCTTCAAAGCAAACACACTCAGCCCTGGCTGTCCCTCTGGCTGCTTCAGACACCATGAATGGCATCCATGCTCCTTCGTGCATTAGGGCTACATCTTCTTGACTTCCACATTCAGACCTGCAGGGCTTCTTCCCTGGCTGGTGATCCTGGCCATTTCACATATTCTGCTGCTGGATGAGCCTCAGAGCCAGTCCTGTGGAGAGGTGACTGGTAGTTGCCAGTGCGCGTGTGATTTGGGGACGTGGTGACAGTGCTGCCTGTCCCTGCGAACAGTGTCTGGTGTCCCATGCCCAGTCTGCCAAGTCCTGGGAGTGCCATGCTTGCTGGAATTGATCAGAGCTGCATGCCTGGGATGATGCCTGGTCAGAAGTCTGCAACTGTCTTCCTGCTTCTGACAACTGTTCAGTGGGTCCCTAGATGAACGATCATTCCTCTGCGGTCATGACAATTGTCTCTCCTTTTCTGTTTGTGTCTCCTCAACTTTTCTTTTCTTCCCCTCCTGTAACTGGGGCAGGACCTACAGAGCCGGTGAAGTGACAGGTATGCCACGGGCCTCCTGCTGTTCCCCTGCCCTTCGCAGACACCCCTTTTATTTCTTGATGGATACCTTTTGTTTGAGGAGATTTTATTTTCAGTTCATTAAATTGTTTTTTGAGTGTTGAGTTTTATGAATTGTCTTTTCAGCATCTGTTGAGATGACCATGTCTGTGTTTACTTTACTATTACACTTTCAGGGGCTATCATTCATTGTACTCACACCACTTTTCATATATTGATCTTGTGTTCATCAACCTTGCTGAGCACATCTAGTCTCAGAATTGATGTCGATAATGGTTTTTGACTATTTTCTAGTTCTCAGGCATCTAGTTCCATTTTCTTGCCCAGGACATCCAGTTCTCAGTTGAGAAATCAGGGTGAGACGGGGTGTTCTGGGGAGCGTCGGCTCCGAGGTCTCCAAGGCCTCCCTTTCCGGTGAGGTTGTGGCTCCTCAGCCCCTGGGCTCTGCGCTGTCCCATCCACCCACTGTATATGTCCTCATGCCGCAAGGGCACATTATCATGTTCTTCTTTCATGTCCCTGGGGGCCAGGGGATTAATGTGGGGGCCCTGCCTGCTGCTGTTGAGCAAGTGTGAGTACCAGGTCCCATGGGGCAGCTTCTCCCTTCTGCTTTCCTCATAGGTGGTGGTGAAGTTTATTAAGAAGGAGAAGGTTCTGGAGGATTGTTGGATCGAGGATCCCACACTTGGAAAAGTTACGTTGGAGATATCGATCCTGTCCAGGGTGGAGCACGCCAACATCATAAAGGTGGATAGTGGTTCTCTTTGAGAGATGCCCTGATAGGACTCACAGGAGCATCCTAAACATGCCTGAGGCATCTGGGCAGTGCCGGACCCACATTGTCTCTTCCTAGATCCTGGACATATTCGAGAACCAGAGCTTCTTTCAGCTGGTGATGGAGAAGCATGGCTCTGGCCTGGACCTCTTTGCGTTCATCGACCACCACCCCAGCCTGGATGAGCCGTTGGCCAGTTACATCTTCCGACAGGTGACTCGGCCCGAAGCTGTGTAGGGAGGGTGGCCTGGGGCGCTTTGTCCTAGAGGCTGCACTCAGTTCTCTCTGAGTTACGTGTAGCCTTCAGTTTTTGAGAAGAGAATTTTGTGGTTGAAGTAGAGAAAGTGAGGTTGGGAAGGAAGGATGAGGCCAGATACCTGGAATGATTGGGGAATGATTGAAGTAGGGTTAATGATTGAAGTTTATTTACATACATAGATTATCCACACCAACCTCAAAGTGAGCCAACAGAGCTGTCAGACTGAGCTCTTCGACCTGCAGGTTTGATCTGGGTTTTTGCCTACAACCAGGAAACCACTGCTAACTTGTGCAGCAGCAGTCATTCTAGTGCCTCCACCATGAGGCTGTTTGGGTTAAATGAGACAGCACCTATCTCTAAGGCATACGTGCAGCACGGCGGCCTGGAGGGGCGTGTGGACAGGCGTGCAGCAGGGAGTCCTGAGGGCGGTGTGCTGCAGGATGTCCTGGACAGGGCAGGGATGTGAATAAGGCAGATTTGCTCTTAGACTAACAGTCACTTGGAGGTGACTCAATCTCTAAAGACAACTTCCCTGAATTGACATTGCTTCCTCAAAGCTATAAACTCCCAGAGGTTACTGGATTTCTGAAATTAAGTTTCTGAGGCACCTACTTGTAGTTTCAGGCACCGTGGCTCTGTGCAAGGAATGTTACCTCTCTCCCTCTTCCTTGTTGGAAGATCATATACTCGTCTGCTTTACCTCATGGCAAAGACTTGTTTCTGAAATCTTCATGGTAAAAAGAGTGTCTGTCTGAGGTAACAGTAGTTAAAAGCTGCTGCCTGACTTAATTCTGGGGCTACTGATATAGGTGATTATAGTGTTTGATATTGTACAATTTTTAAAAAAATATATTTTATTGATTTTTTTATATAGAGGAGAGGAGAGGGATAGAGAGTTAGAAACATCAATGAGAGAGAAACATCGATCAGCTGCCTCCTGCACGTCCCCCACTGGGGATGTGCCCGCAACCAAGGTACATGCCCTCGACCGGAATCGAACCTGGGACCCTTCAGTCCGCAGGCCGACGCTCTATCCGCTGAGCCAAACCGGTTAGGGCGATATTGTACAATTTTTGCAGGAAGTATCTGTAGCCCATTAGTAAATCTATATACATAATATTATAGTAAACAGAGTCATTTTGTAGAACTATTATTATCATATGTAAATATGTATACATAATGCCTGTTATCAGTGTGCTGCCTGCTTGGCTGGGGAGTGGAGGGGTGGCGAGTGGGGCCTGTGACCAGCTCTCCTGGCATCTAGGGCATTGGGGACTAGCAGCAGGTCTGTTTTTTTGTCCAGAGTCAGGTTCTCTTGCCCCTTTGTAGTTATAAGCTTGATGAAACTTTCCTTGTTCAGATGAAATGTGGTCTGTTTCCTAACTGGGCCCTGATATGTGTGTATGAACATAAGTGTGTGTGCTCATGTATATGTATGCATGTGTGTGTACAAGCATGTTATAAAAACATGTTTCAGTATGTAAATATGCAGGTGTTTGCATACGTGTATATAAATACATTTATTTTATTATTTTTATTTATTTGTGGTTTTTAAAAAATATATTTCTTTTTTTCTTTTTTTAATATATTTTATTGATTTTTTACAGAGAGGAAGGGAGAGAGATAGAGAGTTAGAAACATCGATGAGAGAGAAACATCGATCAGCCGCCTCCTGCACATCTCCTACTGGGGATGTGCCCGCAACCCAGGTACATGCCCTTGACCGGAATCGAACCTGGGATCTTTCAGTCCGCAGGCCGACGCTCTATCCACTGAGCCAAACCGGTTTCGGCAAAAAATATATTTCTTTATTGATTTCAGAGAGGAAGGGAGAAGGAGAGAGAGATGGAAACATCAATGATGAGAGAGAATCATTGATCGGCTGCCTCCTGCACGCCCCCTACTGGGGATCAAGCCTGCAACCCAGGCATATGCCCTTGGCTGGAATCGAACCTGGGACCCCTCAGTCCGCAGGCTGACACTCTATCCACTGAGCCAAGTCAGCTAGGGCTTATTATTATTTTTTAAATATATTTTATTGATTTTTTACAGAGAAGAAGGGAGAGGGATAGAGAGTTAGAAACATTGATGAGAGAGAAACATCGATCAGCTGCCTCCTGCACACTCCCTACTGGGGATGTGCCCGCAACCAAGGTACAGGCCCTTGACCGGAATCGAACCTGGGACCCTTGAGTCCCCAGGCCGACGCTCTATCCACTGACCCAAACCGGTTAAGGCTAAATACATTTATTGATTGTCAGTTAACCTATCATTAGCCATTGCTTCTGGTTCATAGATACTCATTTGTAAATATACATCTATGAAATCACTATGCTGATGGTACAACTGGTGTCCAATTTATGAATGCAGCCAGAAAGTACCAATCTACTTCAGCTTAACGGAACAGCTACCTTTGTTGGTGTCTGTCACCAAATAGGCAGTGTGGGCCATCCCAGGACCAGGGGACAGCGGTGTATTATAGTAACTTTAGCCTTTCGGAGTGCAGGCTAACACCTTGGGCTCATGGAAATGGAGCCGATTCCAATGGAATTACTCTGAGTCCCCGTGGCTGAGAGTCCTGCATGCGTTGCAGCCAGTGTGGCTGCTGCTGCTTTTTGAGAAGCTGCAGAGCCCTGAAATAATAGTTTGGGAATGTGCTCCTAAACTGCTGTGTGAACTCTGCTGAACCCAACGGCCGGACTTGGGCTTTCTCTGGGGCCACTTCCCATTAGTGTCCACACCACACTCATTAAAATGCTGCCACATGTCTCTGTAGCTTCTGCTTGTGGTCTGTGTCTTTCCTCCTGAGAAGGTCATGGCGTGGGTCGGTGTGTGAGAGGATGTCTGCTGGGAAGTTTTTGTCAGTAGCACAGAGATAGAGAGGACGTAAGAATCATGCATTTGTGTGGGAGGAAAGTGGGCAGCGGAAGGTATAGTATCAGTGATGTAGGTGAGGAGCCCTGTGGTCTGTGGCTCGGCCTGCTACCTGTGGCCATGATGCTGTCGTGTACTTAAAAACGTGAGAAGAGGGTAGATCTTATGTTGTGTCCATGTCACAAATAATAGCAGTGGTACAGTTTTTAAAGTCATGTGTTCTCGTTTGCTGCTTGTCGCGGAGACGTGTGCCAGCCGTGGTGAGCACACTGCCTGGAAGCGCTCTGCCTCCGTGTTGGTCGGGTTGTGTCTGTAGCATCCAGTGGTCTTTCCTGTCACTGTTTCATCATGAGTTAGAGAATGTCTATTTTTCTTTGTTGTTGTTTTCTGTTTTGCTTGTCAGTCCTTATTTTAAATGCATGTTTTGAGTGAACTACTTTGTACAAAGTCCTATGGCCTCTTGGTTTCAGCTGGTGTCGGCAGTGGGGTATCTCCGCTCGAAGAGCATCCTTCACCGGGACATCAAGGATGAGAACATCGTCATTGCCGAGGACTTCACCATTAAGCTCATAGACTTCGGCTCCGCTGCCTACTTGGAAAGGGGCAAACTGTTCTACACCTTCTGTGGGACAATCGAGTACTGTGCGCCCGAAGTTCTCATGGGGAATCCGTACGTATTGCACCACTTGGCCTCGTCATCTGTGAATTTTAGGCAGGGAAAATGTGTGAGGAGGGATAAAGGATGATATTTGGAAAGTGGGCAAACAGGCAAAGGAAGGAAGATTGGTCAGGGGAGCTGGGCAATGAGTACAGGATTCTCTATATTAATTTCTCAACTTTTGTTTATTTGCAGTCTTATACAATTAAAAGTTAAAAAGATAAAGGAATCCCAAAAGATGGGACTCTCCAAATAAGCAAAGAGGAGTCTTGTTCAGTTGGGCTTATTTTGATGACAGGAATAATAATCTGTTCCCATAAAATATGTTGGGCTGGCCATTGATACAGCAGGGAATCAGTAACAGAGGCAGAGCTGAGGCAGCACTGTGCCAGACGGCACCTTGGCTGGAGGTGCTGTTGTGTCTCGCTGGGAGAAGCAGGTCCTGGGGATGCAGGCTGCACTGGTGTCTGTTCCGGAAGCCTAGGGGCTTTGGGGAAGCCTGGGCAGGGCCTGCTTTTGGGGACTCAGGAGAGGAGAGAACACTGATTATTGCTCAGGTGTTGCTGGGGCTGGAGTGCAAACAGTTCTCAGTATTGTCTGCTTCACACACACGAATTTCCATGTCATCCACATCTAATGAAGTGGACTTACTTTGGTCAGATCCAGATAGCAGGCACTTTCCTGCAGCACCTACACATCTGTCAGGTCTAGGGAGACTGTGTCTGGAGGTGCCTGTGACTAGGACAGATGTCAGTGTTGTGTGGGCCTCCCTGCAGTGCTGTGCTACACCCTCAGAGCCCACCTCTGGTCCTGTTCTGATGTGACAGGTGTGTGGGGACATTCAGCCAGACCTGGTCAGAGCTAGATTAGAATCCAGGTGGCCTGAGTCTGGAGCATTTGCTTATGGGCACTGCTGTCTCTGTGCCATGCCTCAGGCTCCCAGAAACTCCCAGCATTGGTGTGAGATGTGACCGGCACTCTGTCACAGTGTCTGCTCAGGTCACGTTTCATTTCAGAGTCAGGCAGAGAGGACTGCAGGATGCTCACGTGGAGTCTGCTGCCCTCCTGATCCACACGCCAGGCTGGCCCTGTGAGCAGAATGATCAGGCTTTTTGTCCACAGCAGAAGGGGGGGTGGGGTGGCTAAATAAACCATCTCCCTGTCACCTCTGTGCACATCTAGAGCCACAGACAGTGACATACTTACGGGGGATCATCCACGAAGAGCCTTTAAGATATAATTTGGTTACCCTGGCACCCCAGAGTGCCAGTGGCTGTTGTCCTGTGGTGCCCATCATGACATCAGTGTTGGAGGGGCCTTTGTGTCCACAGGACCGTGAATGTGCTGGTGGGTGGCTTGTCTGCCCCACTCTCACCCCATGCCTTCCTCCCACTTTCTCCCGGTGGCCCCACCCAGTATCATTTCTGCTCCTTCCTCCCCAGCTGGGCTGTAGGTGTCCTCAGAGCTCCGTCCTCCATCCTGGATGCTTCTCCCATCTCATGGGCCAAAAGACTTCTGAGCTCTGATTCTAGATCCTATCCTCAGGAGCTTTGCTTCCTCCCTCATCATTTTCATGTCTGTCCACTCAAGGGCTCAGCAAACTATGGTCCTGGGCCATATCTGGCCCACTAGTTGTTTTTATAAAGCTTCATTGGCACACAGCCACATGGATTGGCTTATTTATGTCTGTAGCTGCTGCTGTGCTGCCATGGCAGAAAGAAGGGGTAGTGACAGAAGCCGTGTGGCCTGCAGCCCAAATCTACTCTCTGCCATCTCTGAAGGGCACACTGCCCTGTTCTGGAACTGCCTGTGGTTCCCCATGGCCCTGCTGCCTTGCACGCTGCTGTGCCTTCTGTCCATCTCCACTGGGACATCCCCTACACCCCCAGGGGGATGCTATCTCTGATCCCTTGTGCCGTGTACATTGTCCCACCCACTGGTGGGCATTCTGTCTCCTGAATTAGTCTCTCAGCTGCCCAAGCACCATGGCTTTGTGTCTTCTCCCTCTCTTGGCAAGGAGCGGTACCTGACTGGAGCAGATGTGCCGGATATTGAGGATGTGGTCAGGAGCATGTCGAACCTCACTGGGCACCATCTTGGGTGACTGGGGGCTTGGGGCTCACACTCCTTGACTAAGCTGCTGTGTGCCATGAGTGCTGTCTTCTGTCAGTTACAAGGGTCCGGAGCTAGAGATGTGGTCCCTGGGAGTCACGCTGTACACGCTCATCTTTGAGGAGAACCCCTTCTGCGAGCTGGAGGAGACCCTGGAAGCTGCAATAAACCCCCCGTACTTGGTGTCGGAAGGTGAGCAGGGCTGCAGCCGGCATCCCTCCCTCCCTTCTGTCTTCCAGAGCCTTTGTCAGAGCTGCCTTATTTCCATTTCTCTCATACTTTGTTTTTTAATCATTATATGTTTTTATTGATTTTAGAGAGGAAGGGAGAGAGACAGATAGAAACATCAATAATGAGGAGAATTATCAATCAGCTGCCTCCCACATGCCCTCTACTGGGGATTGAGCCTGCAACCCGGGCATGTGTCCTGACTGGGAATCAAACCGTGACCACCTGGTTCATGGGTCGATGCTCAACCACTAAGCCACACCGGCTGGGCCATTCCTCTCATACTTTGATTTGAACAGAAGGATGGTTGGGATCTGACTTTAAAATATCACGATAATTCTATTAGTATGAGCTTCCCCTTTGGATTACAGGGGAATTAGACGTTATTCTGAGAGTTAGGCATTAATGCTTGTGGGTTTGGCCATCAGTGGGAAGCGGGGAAGATGGAGGGACTCAAGCCCCAGGAGCTCCCATGGAAGGAAGCCTTGGGGTGTCTGTCACACCTCGAGCGCCCCATGAGCTGGCAGTGTGAGCTTGATTTGCTTCTGAAGTGAGGACCAGCATGGGAGGCAGATATGAACTTGGTGGCTAGAAAGGACTTACTGAGTCTGCAGCTGGCCCACAGGATTCTGAAGTCCCTTCCAATCTTGACAGTTTGTGATTCCATAGTTGTCACTTACTGTTACGAGTATCAAGGTGACCAGTATCTTCATGCATGAAGTCTGTGCCTTGATTCTTTGCTTGGGTTAGAAGCCTGTGTCTCAGGTGGCTATGACACTCACACAGACAGGGGGCTCAAAAAGCAACCATTTGCTTCTCTGTCTTGAGGCTGGGAGTCCAAGGTCCAGGCACTGGCCTTTTCAGCTGCTGGTGAGAGCCTCTTCCTGTGTTACAGACAGCAGCCTGTTCTGTGTCCTCACGTGGTGAAGAGAGGGACAGAGTGAGCTTTCTGGCCTCTCTTACAAGGGCATCAATACCATCATGGGGCCTCACCTAATCACCCTGGTCACCTCCCAAAGGCCCCACCCCCTCTTACCACCACCATGGTGGCAGGGCTTCAGCATGCGCATTTGAAGGGTCACAATCAGCCCCAGTGACCCAGGAGAGGACTGTAGGGTGCTGCTGATCTCTGGATCCTAGGACTCCTGCAGCCCTTTCCTGTCACACCCTGTGTCATTCTGTGCTCTGCACAATCACAGCCCCTGAGAACAGACCATGGTTAGGGATTTCTGCACAGTGAGTGATGGAGGCAGGATCTCAAGCTCCCAGCTCTCATTTCAGAGGTGACAGATGGCTCTTGTAGCCTTTCTCAAAGCACAGCTGAAGGCCCCATGTGCTGAAAACCTGGAGTTGCTAGTTAAAAGTGAGGGTTCCAGGGCCACATGTCCAGTTGGAGGTGCTCCTGGGGGCAGGTAGGACGTGGTTTTGATGCCCTTCACTTGAGCCCATCCTGGACCACTGATGGTCTTCTGGCCCTATGCTTAGGGTGGGTTTTTATGTCCCCAGATCTCATGAACCTCATGTCTGGGCTGCTGCAGCCTGTCCCCGAGCGGCGCACCACCTTGGAGAAGCTGGTGACAGACCCTTGGGTTACCCAGCCCGTGAACCTTGCAGACTACACCTGGGAGGAAGTGTGTGGAATAAACAAGCCAGGTATGAGGTGTGACCTATGAACCAGAGAGGGTGAGGAGGTTCCCCAGGCTGCCTTCTGGGTCTGGGGAGGCGGGGTAGCTCCCACTCCATGCTGTCCTGTCCTGGATTTACACCTGTGGAGCAAATGGGGCTTGATTCTGAGGTCCCTGAGTGCTACCAGGGTTCAGAGCTTGGCTGTGGTCCTTGGAGGGTGGGGGAGTGCCCATGGACCCAGTGTTGACATGGCACCTACAGAGGAGTTTAGCTGGGGCTTTAAGAGGTGCAGTAGGTAATGGTCTGAGTGGGCTGAAGGGAATGATAAGATCACAGACAGTGAGTGCAGTACTCTGGAGCAGTGGTTCTCAACCTTCTGGCCCTTTAAATACAGTTCCTCATGCTGTGACCCAAACATAAAATTATTTACATTGCTACTTCATAACTGTAATGTTGCTACTGTTATCAATCGTAATGTAAATATCTGATATGCAGGATGGTCTTAGGCGACCCCTGTGAAAGGGTCGTTCGACCGCCAAAGGGGTCGCGACCCACAGGTTGAGAACCACTGCTCTGGAGGCTCCTGGCAGCACAGCCAAGCAGGATCAGCTGTATGGTCACTGCTCAGAGCAGGTGGCCCAGCTGGTGTTGATGGCTCTGGTGTAGAAGCCCCACAGCACCTCAGCAGTCCAGGAACTCTAGGGCTTCGCCAGTTGGGTTCTGAAGAGTCCTGATGTCTTTCAGTCCTGTCCAGAGAGAAGCAAAGTGTTTGAGAATCATGTGTTGTTAGCATGTGATACAATGTCTTCTTTCTTCAGAAAGTAGAGTCATGTCCACTGTGAGTCTGGAGGTGGAGAGCAGGAGCCCCAGTGAAGTGGCTCAGCATCCGGAGCTGGCGGCGCCCCCTAATAGTCCTCATCCATCCAGGAAAAGTAATTCTCAAGATTGAGCCCAATTCACCTAAAAACTCATGTGCATTTGATAAATGCTAGAACAAAAGCCAGTGGTGCTATATTACTTTAGGTTTATAAAATAGACACGGAGTTCATTTTTTTCATGGCCTTGGAAAAACATTGTAGAGTTCAGTACTATGAAAGGACTTTGAATCTGTGAACTTCTGAAAAGCATTTTCAAATTCTCTCTTACTTCTGTATATATTAATATGTTTTGTTTCCTCTGACTCAGTCTATGCTTATCTGATAGGTAGAATTTGTAGAACTGATGACCAGGGTATTTCATTAATTTATTTCCTTGAACATTTTCCAAATTAAAGCAATTTTGTTAGTAAAAATCACACTGACTTGGACTGTATGAATTCTTGTACAATGCAAGTGTGGGGAGCACTGGCAAGAGGTTCACCTTCAGACAGTTTGGGGGGGTCCCTTCCTGGGTGTGGGGCTCTTCAGCTTGCTTAGTCTAAGGAGACTGAGAGTGTGTTCTCAGACACTTCCCTTGTGTCCATGCACAGCTTGTTAGAGTTGGCCCACTGTCTGTCCAGGCTCTGAGGTACAGTGGGCTTTGCAGCAGGACTCTGCTGTTCGCCCACAACACTGCCCTACCCAGTACCCACAGACCTCCTGCAGCCAGAAGTCCAGGTTCCCCCTCTTCAGTGATGTGGGGGCATCCAGCCCTGACTGTCACTGTTCTACCCTTGCTCAGGTCCCAGTGTCTCTCTGAAACAATCAGCTAGCTCAAACACATGAAATCTAGCCTCTATTTTGTATCTGTTGGGAGGGGAGGGATTGATCAGGGGTAAGAGGAAAATCTTTCATTTCCTCCCCACCACACTGAGATAGCAGGAAAAAAACAAAACCCAAGACTCTGCCCCTTTCCCCCACGTCATTACTTTCTGCAGGTTCCAAAGCTCCTCCTGCCCAGAGCCCTCAGGAAGACTTTGGGGGCCAGGCTGCCTGCAGTGTTCCTGTGCTCAGTTTCTAGTGCTCATTTAGGAAGCACTCACTGTGTTAATATTTTAGGACACTCAGATGACAATTCACTTTACTTTCAACTACTAGGATATGGGATTTCACTATCTCCTTCCTTTTATGTATTTATTTTTAAAATATATTTTTATTGATTTCAGAGAGGGAGGAGAAAGATAAAAACAATGATGAGAATCATTGATCTGCTGACTCCTGTACGCCCCCTACTGGGATTGAACCCACAACCCGGGCATATGCCCTGACCTGGAATCAACTGGTTCCTGGGTCAACGCTCAACTGGGCTATCTTCTTCCTTTTAGAAAGTGCTGCCCTAGTCTTCCTGCCATCACAAAACACAGATGGGCTCCCCTCCTCCATCAGGGACGGGAAAGGCAGGGTTTTTAGAAGTCTATTCTTTTGAAGTGTGTAGGAAAAAGCTAGTGATGTTTACTCTTCAGAATTCAAATGAGTTTCTTTATGTTCTAAGAACCATTTTCAAGAGTGGAAAAAACCCCCAAAATTTATCCTCGGAGTGTTTATGATGCTTCTAACAAAAAAAAAATTACAGAATGTTTTCTTCAGACAGGTGTGCAATGGGCTTATAATGCAAAGTCCTTCCTCTTCAAGAACTCTTCCTTCTTTTTAAGAAAAAATAATTAAAACTCATCTGACTTGATGGCAGGAGAAGGTTTGATACTTTAAGAGTGTTCTTTGCGGAAAGAATCCTGGTAGAAAAGTTCTGAGTCGGAGGCTGACATTTTCCTATCCATGCCCCAACTATGAATCCAGAAAGCACAATTTTCAGAACAAAATGAAGATGCTGTGGACCTTGAGCAGTTCCTGCACCTCAGCTGCCCCTTTATTTCCAGAGCTGGAGAACTGCTTAGGTCCCTTGATTATTTCTAGGGTGGGGGTTGCACACAGGATTTTCTTAGCCTTTGGGCATAAAAGCATGACCGTAATTTATTTTGAGGTGCTGATAGATGAGTGTTTTAAGAAGGAAGATTAACCTTCCTTTTCTTTGATAAAATTGTTGTCCAAAAAGATATGTCTTAACACTCAGCCCAGTGCCTGGCACAGAGCAGGTACTTTGTAAATTGTATCCATGCGATAATCAAATACCTTTTCTCAGTTCAGAAACAAGTAGATAAAACATGAAGAAATGCTTGTAAACTAAGATTTGGGTCTTACGAGTGTGGGATTTAGGCAGCTGGGAGAGCACACTGTTTCATTTTCTTTCACAACTACCCTTTTTGGAAAGATGCATAGGCTCTATACCGGAATTACTACAGGTCTAGATAAGAAATTTAGAATTAATACAGTGACAAGGAGAAAATTCTAAGATGTCCTGTGTTAACGTAAAAAACCATTGACACCTGTAAAGAATTTTTGTGAGTTTGAGCCAAACTGTCGACGTATGCCGGGAAGCAGAACCTCAACGAATTGAGATAATGCTCCGGAGAATGGCGGGTTACATCTGTATTTATACATTGCAATTAAAGGAAAGGGATGTAGGTGGGTTACATGAAATCCATTGGTGATAGACTAGAGAGGCGGGAGAAAGCAAAGTGGGGGTGGGTGGGGGGCTGAGGGGGGTGAGGGGAGGGTCTGGGATTGGATAAAAAGTAAAATGATAGACACATACTTAGGTGGGTGCAGGAACATTAACATAATAATGAAGGGATTTGTGGTATCTGTACTGGTTCCCGGCACATTAGGTTGTGCCCCAAGGGCTCCAGAAAAAGGGAAGTTACAAGTCACCCAGATTTTCAAGGGTATGTTATTATAGATGCAAAAAGACACATAGGCTCAGTTAAGGTAAAGGTTGACCTTGTCAGTGAAGATACCAGCCTAGGACATAACTACCCACCATAACTGCTTTTAAAGTTTAATTTCAGACCATCCTTTGTGGTTACTTTAGGTCTCTGAGTTTGCAAGACCGCCATGCAGGTGGCCTTCCCTGAGCTTGTCAGGTTAGCATGTGGCCCTTTCCTCCACACCTGAATTAATTACAGCGGCCAGAGGGTGGAAGGAGAGACAAGAAGTTAATCAGTTAACAGCAGGGCAAAAACAACAAAAGATGGTTCACATTCCTGAGTGTGTGTTGGAACTTTGAACTTCCAGGTGCCTATTTCCATGATTATCCAGAGAACAGCCAGGTGCCACTGCCCCCCAGGTGTGTGACTTTTCATACTGTTGCCCATACTCTTCCTTTGGACTCTGTTGCCTGTCCTGGAACCAGCCCGCCTCACCTCCTCTACCTTTATCTATGGCGATGTCAGTTTTTTTAATCAACTTGCATCTTTCTTCTCCTATGTGGTGTACAGAGTCCCTCAGACCCAGTACTGTGGGCACGTGCTCTTGTTACAGAACTTACCAGGCGACTGAAAAATACACAGGAGATATAGGAAAAACCCATTTATTTTCAGATGTACTAGTACTGTGACTCAGGGGAGCCTATTTCCAAATCCTGAGTAAGCCAATATGGAGGAAGCTTTCTCTTTATACCCTTTGGTTTCTTTGTCCCCCAAATATGGATCATATTTCTGGAACTTGCGCGGGCTTTGCAAAAAGCCCCGTGTGTTGGGATAGGGGCCGTGAGACCACACCTAAAGGCCTGGCCTGGCGCCAGCACTGATAACTGTTAGGTTTATGGCCTCTGTAAAATGGGAGTATTTAGGTAAATAGGTCTTGCAAGACCAGATAATTAAGGAAGGGGCAGTGACTACCAGGGGTGGGCAAACTTTTTGACTCGAGGGCCACAATGGGTTCTTAAACTGGACCGGAGGGCCGGAACAAAAGCATGGATGGAGTGTTTGTGTGAACTAATATAAATTCAAAGTAAACATCATTACATAAAAGGGTACGGTCTTTTTTTTTTATTAGTTTTATTCATTTCAAACGGGCCGGAAACGGCCCGCAGGCCGTAGTTTGCCCACGGCTGGACTAGACTGTAGGCTAACAGGAATGTGCATTAGGGATAGAGTCAGGCTGCTAGCAACCCCCCCCCCCCCAAATGTCTTATTTTCCTCTTCACTCTCACCTAGCCCCGCTGTGGTGGTTCAGGCTGATGTCCCAGGACCCCGCCTGCTGGGCAAGATTTTTGTTTAACAAGTTCGGCTGAAACATCACTGGCTTTCATCCTAAGAGAAAACCAGACCCTAGTGGCGAGGGTTGTGTTTCTAGCAGTGGTTCTCAACTTTCTGGCCCTTTAAATACAGTTCCTCATGTTGTGACCCAACCATAAAATTATTTTCGTTGCTACTTCATAACTGTAATGTTGCTACTGTTATGAATCATAATGTAAATGTCTGATATGCAGGATGGTCTTAGGCGACCCCTGTGAAAGGGTCATTCGACCGCCAAAGGGGTCGTGACCCACAGGTTGAGAACCGCTGAAGGGGAAATGTGCTGCAGTTCCTGCCGTCCTATTCCTGGACAACTGGACTTATGTAGTTTCTCTGGAGACTAGACATCTCTGGGCTATACCTACCATCTTTAGTGTGTGTGTGTGTGTGTGTGTGTGTGAGTGTGTGTGTCCTCAGCATTCATGCTGAACGCAGATTTTCTTAAAACATCATTGCCTGGCTGCATGCTTGTTCGGGTCACCGTGTCCCCGCACGTGCTACGTCTGGGGAGGCTATTGCTTATGAGACAGCAGCACAGCACGTGGCCCGTCTGCACCTCCGGGGAGATTCTGAACTGCGGCGCGGGCACGCGGCACGTTCTGACTGGAGCCACGGCGAACGCGCTTCCCCACCCTCCCGCTTGTAATGGGGAGGGCGGAAGCACAGGACCGGGGAGGGCGGAAGTGGCGGAACGAAGAGGCTCTACTTTCCGGCGCAGGAGTGGCAGCGTCGCGATCGCACTATGGCGGCGCTCGGGCGGCAGGTGAGGTCGCGCAGGGCAGGGCTCTTGGCGGGCCGCGGGCGGGGCCGGCTGTTTCACGACAGCCCGTGGCATCTTGTAGCCGCAGCCTTCAGGGAGGCCGGTGCCCGCTGACCGGGGGCCGCCCCTGCCCCGAGGAGGCAGCCGCTGGACCGGTGGCCGGGAGGGAGGGGAAGCCGGGAGCGGCGACTTACTGCCGGGTCCTCGGCGGGAAGGCGGGGCTGCCCGGTGACGTGCTTGGTTTGCTCTGCGCGAGCGGGAACCGCGGAAGGTTTTGAAGCAAAGGAGCTATTCTGTATGCGAGTTGGCTGGCAGGATGCGTATATACAACAGGGTTGCTTTGCGGAATGTATGTTGCTACGTGAATCTGGAGACGAGTATGAGATCCAGATTTCAGGAGTGGGTACCAGCTCGGCCCCCCAGAGTTGGCACGAAAATTGTTGTAAACTAAAGACATTTGAGATTCAGCAGATGCAGGAAGAAGCGTCGTCGGATTTTCTCTCACCACAAAGCAGAAAATTCTGGGAGTGAGGCCGCCATGGATCCTCTCTCCTAGGGAGTTAGTGGCCATGAAGGAAAAAAAAAAGTGGACCACTTGCATCTGTGTAGACAAACACTATGGCAGACTTTCCTATCTCCCGTTGTTCCCCTGGAAACCCATTTGTGCTTCTTAAGTTATTAGCCCCCACCTTTAGCCACCTAGGGAGCTAGCTGCCTCTTTGGTTAGGTTCCATATACATACTAAGAAACTTGGAGGCTTTTTTTCTTCTGTTAATCTGACTAAATGTGTAGGCCCCCAGGCACTGAACCTTAGCAGATAAGAGGAAAAGCCCTCCTCTAAACGTAACCAGGTGGCCTTTAACTAGTTCTCCCTGTCCCCCCTGCCCCTGTCCCCACTGCCCCTGTCCTCTCAGTTGTGGCAGCAGAAGCTAATAGGGACTGTTTGACTCTGTTCTCTGTGTGTGGACCTCTTCTAGGTTTTTAAAGTTCAGATGTGGTTTTGCAGATTTCTTACAAAATCGGTTATGTTTGTGTGGGACTCTGCTCACAACCCTGTGGGTTCCCATTACATGGAGTGGTGAGGGAGTGACTCCCTTTTGTATTACATTTTACAGGTCTTGGATTGGCATCGCCTGATCCCCCTCTCCTGGGCCAGCATCTCGAGGCAGACGCCTCATTTTGGAGAACAGAAAAGGGCAACGGATTCCTTGCTGCGTAAACTGACTACAGCCTCCAGTGGAGGGGCCCTTAAGGGGTTACCCCATGTCCAACCCAGAAAGTATGTGCAGGAACTAGAGTGCAGGACAAGCCTTACTCAGTGCCTCCTTGAGAAGCAGAGGGCTCCTGTGGATGGAGGGTCTTCGGAGCGAGAGGAGGTCATCAGTTCCCTCCTGGACATGGGTTTCACTGATGTCCATATCCAAGAATTGCTCAGTATACAACCAAGTCCCCACCCTCAACAGTTGCTGGCTGTCATCTCAAAGTTAATACTCTTGGGTGTGAATCCAGAGCCTGTGTGCGTGGCCTTGAAGAAAAGTCCCCAATTATTGAAACTGCCTATAATGCATATGGAGAAGCGCTCCAGTTACCTTCGAAAGCTTGGGATTGGAGAAGGTACGAAGTGTGGATTCTGTATATAGTGCTGAGTCATTCTGAGCTGGAATACAAATAGCCTAGGTGAGATGGGTTTAGGGAGGTTTCTGGGAGAAAGTTCTTGAGAGGAATGTGTGATTTGGTTTGGAGGTGAGGCAGCAGGCATTGCAGGAAGGAAGGGGGAATTGAATGACAGGCAGGGACTCTTGTCTGGATTGCTCACCTTGGGGACTCAGCATCTAGAACAGTGGTGGGCACATGATGCATGCTCAGCAGGTAGATGTTAATCTGTGATGTTGTGTAAGTGGGCATTTGTAACCTTTGATGTTTAAGTAACTGGATGTGGACTTAATGGTTTGTATCTGTATGATGTAAAGCCAGAGACTTACAGAGTCCCTTGTAAAGACTGGATCCCAGCTGGGTGTCTTGACATACTGTGGAACATGAGATCTTACCAGATTCCTGGGAAGCTGGTGGAGTGGCTGTCTCCTGCAGACACTATCCTCACCCCCATCAGGTTTTATGCTTCCAGGATCCTAGAAGTTCATTGGATCTCTTTATGGGCCTCTGGAGAAGGGGGGATAGGGGCCCATGAGGGTCTCCAATTTGACCACAGGAGTTCCACTATTTTATATATTTTTTATTAATTTAATTTTTTATTTTACTTTATTTTATTTTATAGTGTAATCTGATAGGCCAAACTTAATGCCTTATGCACTGTTACATAAATTGGCAAGCTCAACACAGCTTTAAGCTGCAAAGATAAAGTCTAAATTTCTGAAAGTCATTCCTGACCATTTTATCAAGGCAGTGACTAACTCAACTGTTAGGAAGATTTTAATTAACAGTTTGAGTAAGTGATTTTAAGTTTCTAGGTGCTAATTTCCCCCCAACTGTCCATAGGAAACTATATATTCTAGGGCAGTCTCGATTTATACATTTATCCTAATACAGTTAATAGGGCCTCTTTCACTTAAAGTGCCCCAGTTTGGGTAAAACATATGGTCTTCTCACTAACTTGGAATCAGTAGTTGTGGTTGTGCATTGTTGTTACCCCACTAAGTATTGTCATGGATCATCTTCCCATGACTTTTACTATGGAAGGAACCTCAGCCCAAAGCCCCCGCTTGGGGGACACTACTATCCCATCTTACTGTCTGACTTTTCCAGTCAGTCCTTGGGAAATTCTTTTCTAGGTGAGGAGGGCAGAAGGAGACCTAGAATATGAAGTACGCACCTGTCAGCTGGGAAGCCAGAAGGAGGCAGGAATGCCAGGGAGGGAGGGAGGGTTGTCCAGTCTGAGGAATGAGAGCATCAGCGGAGTGATGGGCTGTTCTGGTTTCCCACTTCCATGGTGCTGCTGGAAGACCTCGGAGGCTGGCACCTATTTGGGGGGTGTCCGTGTTCATTTTGAAATGCTGGCTTGACTTGGGCACAGCTAGCTCCTTTTCTGAAATATCCTTTGTGTTCTACAGGGAAACTAAAGAGGGTGCTTCACTGTTGCCCCGAAATTTTCACCATGCATCAGCGGGACATTGACCGCATCGTCAAGGTGCTCAGGGAGAAGTGCCTTTTCACGGTTCAGCAAGTGGCTGAGATTTTGCACAGATGTCCCTATGTTCTTCGGGAGGACCCGGGGGAGCTGGAATACAAATTCCAGGTGAGAGTGGCAGAGTGACTGGAGGACCCACAGCGGACTCTGGAATGTAGCAGGGTCAGCTCTGTGGGTAAGAAGCATGGGATACCCCCTGGCCAAAGAACCTGGTTTTGGTGCTTTCATGTCCGCACAGGTGAGATGGATTCTGCAGCTTTCCTGTATTAACAGTGAGTAACCTGCCCCATTCTCAGAGTCCGAGTGGGGCCTCTGTTTGAAATAGCTAATTTAGAAATAGGTAAACCTTCCTATCTTTAGAGCCTGTTTTGCATGTTGATATCAGAAATGATTATGACACCTGTCCTAATTTTTTTGGTAAACAGTTATGATGACTTAGGTCAAATCTCTAGATGTTTCCTGATTCATTGTTTTCTTCCCCCATCTAAAGAGAAATAGAACTCCTGCTCTTTATTTCCTGCAACAAGAATTTGAAAATGCTTTGAAACTTGTCACCCATCCATCATGCAGATGTGGGTGTCAGAGGGTGCCCTGTCTTGTTGGTTAGGTGCGCTTCCTGAATGCTTTTGCACAGTTGAGTTTGCTGTGACTGTGGAAGAACAGGTCTGAGGACCCTCCCTGAATCCTAACCTGCCTGTGTCTCCAGTATGCCTACTTTAGGATGGGGGTGAATCACTCGGATATGGTGAGGACCGACTTCCTGCAGTACTCCATCACCAAGATCAGGCAGAGACACACGTTCCTGGAGCGCCTAGGACGGTACCAGACCCCGGATAAGAAGGGGCAGACGCAGATCCCCAACCCTCTTGTCAAGGACATTCTCAGAGTTTCAGAAGCTGAGTTTCTGTCCAGGACGGCCTATTCTACTGCTGAGGAGTTTGAAGTTTTTAAGAAGCTCCTGGCTCGGGAGGAGGAAGAGGAGTCTGAGAGCCACATGTCTGGTGACGAAAGCAGTAGTGAGGAAGAGGAGGAGGAGGATGAGGACGAGGACTAGGAGGAGGAGGAGCTGTGATACAAGGCCCAGAGACATTAAAGGACATTTTAGTTCTCTCAGCTTTTGGAGCTTCACGTCCTTGGACCTTCTCAGGCTATTTTTCATTCTAAAACTAGTGTTTTGATGAAAAATTATTATAGATCACCTGAGAAGTAGGTCAGACTGAGTTGGAGGTTGGTTAGTTTGATTTGTTGTCAGGTCTCTGGGGAGAGCCCTGCTCCATCGAAAATAAAGACTGTCAGCAGTTGGAATTGGGAACTCAGTGCATCGAAATTTGGTTTTATTTTCTCTGTCGTAGCTGTGGGTGATGTTCCATGACAGTGTGGGGGACAAGGACCTTCTTCTGGTTCTAGTCATTTTACATTTCCTTCTAGTGGTAAGGATACAATTATGAGAATGCAGGGAGGCTTTAGTACATTATAGCACTTTATTTTATGAAAACAAGTAGCAGGTTTTCCACAAAAATACTCATGTTTTTAATCTAAAAATATTACTTCATAGTTGCATTCAGTGTACAGCAGAGTAGAGGGAAGTGGGTCAGTTTGGCTTCATTTTGCACAGGTTCTTCCTGCCAGCACAGTGCTGGGCACTTCTCTCTCTTGTGAGGAGCAGGCCCTGGCTCTGACCTCAGGGAATTTGGCTTTCATGCCTGCTCATGGCCAGCGGGTCATGTCAGGGCCTGATGTCTCTAGCAGGCAGCAGTGCTGACCTGGGGCATGCCAGAACAGAAGGAGCCATGGGGCAGATACAGTCAGGCATCCCCCACCTTTTAGGGGGCTTTGGAGGCCAGAGGAGAAGAGCACGTGAACACAGCCAGGGGCCAAGGGTCTGGTGGTTGTGCAATCCAGGAGCTCTCCGTGACAACCACGGGGAGGAAGTCCCCTAGGGAACCCAGTAGGTCTAAGCAGTGACTTGAAGCATTAAGTCAGAGGCCCAGACCTGAGGGCATGAGCTCTATGATGGGGGGTGTGGGGGGGAAGGGTGGGTACATCCTAAGATGTTCTGGGTACCCCTCTTTGGGCTAATGCTGCAGAGAAGAATTTTGGTGATGTGACCAGAGTGTAGGCTGGTAGCACTTAGAACCTTTAGGCTCCTAGCTCTTTCCTGCAGACCATGTGAGAATACTGTCAGGCCCTGTTCTCACCCGAGGCCATCCTGACCAGGGAACATCTGGGGACATTTTTGGTTGTTAGGACCAGGAGAAGGAGCAGTTGGGACCCAGTGGGTTGAGGCCAGGGCTGCTGTCAAATGCCCTGCTGTGCACAGGACAGTCCGCACAGAATGACCAGCCCTAATGTCTCTGGCTGAGGTGAAGAAACAGCTCTCAGGCCTGGGCCCGCAAAATATGACCGTATCGGCTCATGAGAACCTCCGGTTTTAAATGGGCTTACATTTGTTGTATTTATTTTATTTAAAAGGAAAATAAATCGTTTTTAAAGAGAGTTCCTTTCCCTGTGCTCTGGATTGCAGTTGGCTGACTTGAGCTTTATTTTACAAGGGAATTCAGTGCTGAATCAAAACAATCATGCTTTTGCTTTCTCTTGGCTCCGGGACTGCAGAGAGAGGCACTGTGTGCAAAACAAGTAGCTCAGGGAACCTCTGGACGTGTGAGCCAGACATCTGTGGCCCTGGCTGGCCAGCGGGAGGCGGTCCAGCTAAAGGAAGGTGCTGGAGCTCGGTGACACGAAGTGGCCCTTGCCTGCTGAACTCCCTGGTGGCGAGTAGCTCCGTTTCCTCTGTGACAGCCATGTGCAGTGGGGAAAGGGGACATTCTGTCTTTACTGCCTTTCTTGGCCAGAGACAACATTTTTGAAAAAGAAAATACTTCACCACATGCCAGTGTTTTCACTTACTCTCCATTTTGTGGTGTCCAAGTGACCAGCATGTTCCCTGGAGCCTACAGTGTGGTTTTTGTGCCCAGTTAGGAGACACAGTGGAACCCTAAATCCCAAATCTACACCTAATTGGATGGTCAGGTCACCCAGCCTGGTCAGCAGGTGGCTAACTCTGCAACTCAAAGTTGCTCCCCTGTGATTTTGACACAGAAGTAAATGTTGATGCCCTGACAATTTTCTGATCCATTATCAATTTCTTTGGGTGGACATTGAGTATTTTCAAGGAAGAAGAGTTTTATGAAGGAGCCATGTGGAAGCTCGTTTGGAGTGTTTCAAGGATGATTTGTAATTTCCTTTAGTGTCAGGAAGTCTTTGTACTAGATATTTAATTTGTACAACATCAAAATGGGCTAATTGTAAGACCACACGGCACTAAGCCCAGGATTCAGTAGACTTGTAAAAACAAATGCTTCTGAGCTAAAATCGAGCACGTCTGCCTCATGGCTGAGGGGCTTGAGGTCATTAACATGGTCACAGAAAGTTTCATCTGCTTTTCCAGTGATGCCACTTGGTCTTGTCATTTGCTGGTGATGCTGTAGCTTATGTGGACACACAGTGACAGGTCGCAGTGCCGCAGCAGGAGTCAGCGGCATGTGTTCATGGTCATGGTTTTCTCCTTTCACCCAGGGTTGGAGCCCCTTGATGGAGCTTGTGCCTTCAGATGGCCCTGAGACGGAGCGCAGTAGAGATTTCTGGAAATGACTAATCCTCCTTTCTGAAAATGACAAGTATACTACACAGACACATGTACACACAACTTTAATAAAAAAACCCACTCTAAAATATACTCTTAACTCTTTAAAAAATGTTTTGTAAAGATGAGAGGAAGGAGCTCTTCCTATGGCTGCAAAACTGACTTGGGCAGTGTCAGTGAAGACGCACCAGGGCTCTGGTTCCAGTTGGGTCGGCTGTTAAAGTGCCCAGCAGGTGGAGGTGGGCTGGCTTCTGTAGTGGCCTCACTTGCAGGGAGGAAAGCTGTTCAGAAGGCTCTGGAATGCGGTGTGGCGATGATGCGCAATGCTGGGAGCTGTTTAGTGTGGAGATGGTGCTTGCTGCCTGGTAGTCTGAAACTGTGTTGCCTGAGTTGTGGATTAAAAGGATCTTAAACATCGTTTGGCCTCACCCGCCCCAGATGCCTGTCTTCATTACTCAGACCTGTAAGGAGGAGCCCTGGCTACCGCCAAGTGCCTTCCCAAACAGGGTTTGTGTAGCAATTCCATGACACTCCGGGTGGGTCTTTGGTGCCATGCTGTGACTTGTCGTCTGGGATGGCTTTCTCTGCATCAGGCTGAAGCCTGAGTGGGGTTAGCCACATATGGTCAAGGGGAAGTGGCCCCCAATTTTGTAAATCAAGTTTTATTGGAACAGCCTCACCGGATTAGGCACATGTCAATGGCTGTTTTTGTGCACAAGCGCAGGGCTGTTGTTGCCACAGAGACCATCCGGTCGACAAAGTCAAAGATATTTCCTGCCTGACCCTTTCTGGGAAAAGTGGTAGACTAAAAGTGTCTAAACTCCAGTTTAGTATGATATGAACATTTTCTCTTTCAAAATCTGCTGGTTGGTGGATGGATCACTAGCCTTCACCTCCCTCCGTAAATGACCTGCTGGGGAGGTGAGCCAGCTTCCCTGTGCCCCTCATCAGTCTGCCCTCCTTGCCTCCCAGCCCCACCCTCTGCTCTGCAGGTTGTCGATGGCAGCTCCTCCTCATTTTGGCTCTTGGGTTTCAAAGGGAGAATTCTTTCTCTGATTTAGAATCTGGAACTAGTTTCTGGATGTTGCTGAGGCTTCATCCAGTGCTCTCCGCACATGGTGGCTGCTCGTCAGCGATGCAGGCCACCCTGGAGAAACTTCGAGCCCTGTGCTGGAGGCAGTGTGGGACTAGGAGGTGTCTGACCTAGAGGACCTCCCTGGCTGGACCTGTCTGGCCATCTGTCTTCTAGAGGCCGGAGGAGCGAAGCCACAGAGGGGACAGACTCCAGCCAGGACCTTGTCACTCAGGGTGTTCTTGTCAATTCAATTTAGACCTCATCTTCCAGGGCTTTAGAAACTTGTGAGGTTGGTGGATTATAGCAAGAATGTCCAGAGTCCTTTGAAGAAAAAGAAAGGGGGGGGGGCATGAGGAGAATGGTACCCTTATCTCTGAGACGGTGACTTCTCATCTCGCTTAGTGCCTTCGGTCGCTGCCCAGGCCCCATGTTGCCACATCAGAACTGTGAGGTCCTTGCCCTCTAACATGGCCGTACACAGGGTGGGCAGGTTTGTTGAGGACTGACCATGTCCCCTGGGGTAGGGGCCTTTCAGCAGCATCACAGGCCGCTCCCCCATTTGGTGATGCCCTTGATCTTTCCTTGCAGGCATGCTGCCCCATTACTCTGGGTTGAAATGAGTTCTTATGTGGTGGCTTTGGTGTATGACTGTGTCTGTGTATTTCTGTGTCCTGTTGGTTCGTGTTTTCTCCATTGTTTCAAGAATTAGTATTGTAAAAGCCAGTGGAGGGTTTCTGATTTGTTTTTAGAGAAATGGATTTGTTGAGCAACTTTTTAAAAAATATATTATCCTTTCAGGCGACTTATTACAATATAAATATTTGAAACCCAAATCATATTTGTGGGTTCTTGATCCCAGTACTGAATTGCTTGCAGGGCTTGGAGTATGTGTTTTGGATACGCATGTCTTTGGAGCCTGCGGTGGGGGGTGATGCCTTTGAGTGACTTCACATCTGATGGGACGGCAGCTGGAGGCCATGGTTCTTCATGGCACTTCCCAACTGCAGATCCCTGCCTGGGTAGTGTGAGCTCACAACTGCAAGGCTCTTTTGCTTCTGGTTGTTGGTAAAGGTCTCTGAATAACATTCCTCAGCCATATTGTGACCATGGCTTGTGTGAAGCTGCGTGTACCCGGAGCACCTCCCTCTCCTACCACATCGGCAGTGGGCTATTTGGCTCATTGATGGAGTGAGAGCAGTGAGCTGTCCCAGGCCCCCAAGTGACATCATGTTGACAAGAACCTGTGGTCAGTGGGAAGCTCGGTATCTTTCAAATGACTGTGAAGACTTGGGCCGCTTACATGTGGGGAGGTGGAGCCCCAATAGGGTTTGGGAAATGTTAGGTGAAATCAGAGTCAGGAAGCTTCTTTCATCTCAAGGTTTCTGAATGCTCCTAAGCACTCTCTCAGTGACAGAGTCTTTAGGACCTCCCAGAAGTTGTGACTAAGGCCCCACACCCTGTTTTTTCTTTCAATAGATGGCCATTTACGGGTCTGGAAAGCACTCCCTTAAATCCCCAGCCCCTAGCATTCCTGTGTCCCCCACCCTGTTTCTTGGTTCCCTTGAGACAAAGCAGTTTGTCTTCCCTGCAGAGAGCTTCATTTCTACCTGAAGATGTATCTGTCACAGGTTTGTCTACTGGGAGGCCTTATGTACTCTTTTTCTCACCCAGCTCCCTTGGAATTCTGAAGCCTGGTCTAGGCTTTCATAACAAGAGCCTCCCTGGAGCTCTCCTAGCTGCTGCGAATG
>NW_005871053.1:1079456-1088247 GCF_000147115.1 Myotis lucifugus | reverse complement strand
GATTGCCCCTAACTGCTTCTTCCTGCCAGCCTGATCACTCCCTAACTACTCCCCTGCCAGCCTGCTCTACCCCTAACTGCCCTCCCCTGCTGGCCTGATCGCCTACAACTGCCCTGCCCTGCAGGCCATCTTGTGCAAGGATGTTATAGTCAATTTGCATATTACCTCTTTATTATATAGGATTATTGTGACTACCTTGAGCCCTTTAGGGAAGGAACCTAGGTGTGAGAGGGTAAAAAGTAAACGGAGACTTGCTGTATTTGCAGTTATGTACTTGGGTCTGTCCTAATGCTTCCCATTTTGAGCACCCAGGATACTGAGTGCACATGCATGACCAGAGTCACCCCCTCACAGCCCCAGCACCACCCTGTGACCCTACCCTAGCACTAACCCTGTGACCTCCCACAGCACCCACCCTCTGACCACCCCAGCACCCACCATGCCTAGCTCCTCCTGTCCGGGGTGCTCACATGCACTCTGGGCAGATAGACAGCCTGGCTCAGCCCCAGGCCTGTTGTATCCACAGTGCTCAGTCCCCTTGCCCGTGGCCCTGTGAGCCACAGCAGGACAAGCAGGGCCTCCTCCTGAGACGCACCTGCTTGGGGTTTTCTTGATGCTTGTGCTCTCACAGCTCTCTTTGAAGCAGATATCCTGGTGTACCTTGTAGACTCGTTTATACCTGTCACAAGAAAGCTCCATCAAGGCAGGAACTGGAGCAGAATGGTGCCCAGCTGCTTCACCTAGGCTACATGGAGACCAGATACCCGTGCAGGTGTTTGAGGGAAAGGCCATTATTTTCTTAATAAAACTTTACCTTATAGGGGCATATTGAAATGTCCCACATAAAAGTCATGTACTTTTTAAAATTAACTTTACCAAGGCATAGTTTACATAAAATAAGACACACCCATTTTAAATACATTTTGAGGAGTGTTGACAGTTATATGATATTAAGAGAGAAAATGTGAAATTTAAAGGACATATGTTGCTTGAGGCAGGCCACTTGGCCCAGTGGCCTTGAGATGCTATGACCCACTTCTCCACTGATGGGCAGTTCACTGTGAGAAACCTTGGAGATGCAGGCATTAGATGTGAACGGCGTGGAACAGGAGAGCTGACTTCATGCTCTACCTAGCCTGTCTCTGGAACTTAAGCCTCAGTTCTGTGTAAAATGGGAATAATTCATATTACCTCTCTCACAGGTTTATAGATGACAATGAATGGAAAGGACTTTGGTTCTTTTTAAAACTCTCAAACATCACACCTGTGAAAGAGAGATCCAGGGAGTTGGATGGGCACAGCTCCAGCTCATGTGCTCAATCTAGGCCAGTGGTCAGCAAACTGCGGCCCCTTGAGTGTGGCTCTTCCACAATATACCACGTGCGGGCGCGCACGTACAGTGCGATTGAAACTTCGTGGCCACACTCAAGGGGCCAAAGAGCCGCATGTGGCTCGCAAGCCGCAGTTTGCCGACCAATCGTCTAGGAGAGCCATTGGGAGTTAAGGCCTTTGGTAAGACTTCCAGCCATCAGGGAGTAACAGGATCAGGAACTACCTCCCAATGCAAACAACCAGAGAACTGGACAGAATATAAGAAGTAACTTTTTTCCAGATATTAGAAAACAGAGCAAGACTATGATCCCTGAGAGAAGGGAAATGAATGAGATGAGTCCTGTGGTCACCCTGGAACTCATTCTGGAGATACTTTTTGGACTTCGTGTCAGGTCAGAGGTTCCAAGCAGTGGTTGCAAGTTGAAACAGAGTGGAGTTGGGAAGACAGAGGCAGTGGGACCGTGTGGGGTGGAGCACTGGAGAGGAGGGAGCCATGCAGTGGAAGAGAGCCAGAGTGGAGAGATCTTGCTCAATAAGAGGCCATTCTATAAAAATAAAAACCCCAGTAAGGCCATGCCTTAGAAGTGGGGCAGAATTAATCCCAGAACAAAGCTGGTGCTAAAGCCACCCTTAGCAAGCCTCAAAAGAATCAAAGTCAAAATAACTGCCTTGCAGAAAAAAAAAACACCCAACATTCTTGAAGAGTACAAAAAAATATTTAAAAATCCAGCACGCAGTAATAAAGTTTACAACATCCAGCATCCAACAAAAATTATAAGACATTCAAAGAATTGGACAAAGAATCGAGAAACTCATAAATAGGCAAAAATAATTGATTAGAAAAACACCTAGAAATGAGAGCAGTGACAGAAACAGCAGAAAAGGCCTTAAACATCTATGATAAATTTTGTTCCACATGTTCAGTGGTCTAAAGGAAAAATGTAAACGTAATGAGAGACATGGAAGATTTAAGAAAGAATTAAGTGGGACTTCTGAAGAAAATGGAAATTTTGCCAACTGGATTAGTGGTCGGTAAGACACTGCAGGAGGAAAGGTCAGTGAACTTGAAGGCATAGCAGTAGGATCTATCTAAAATGAATAGAGAAAAAGACTGGGGGGGAAAAAAAATGAAAGGAGCCTCAGTGACCTATGGGACAACATCAGTCTAATACATGCATAAGTGGAATTCCAGGAGAGGAGAGAAGTGGAGGAACAGAAAAATATTTTAAAGAAATATTGGCCAAAATGTTGCAAATCTGATGAAAGCTAAAAACACAGAGATACAAGAAGCTTAATAAACTCCAAAGAGTAAACACACACACACACACACAACCACACGAAAGCACATCATAGGTAAGTTTCCTGAAACCAGTAATAAAGAGAAAACAGAAGCAGCCACAGGGAGTTTGGGGACATATTTCATAGTCTTCTTATCTGAAACCAGGCAAGGCAGAAGACGAAGGACCTACCTCTTTAGAGTGTGGAAAGAAAAAAAATGTCAACCAAGAATTTTGTATTTAGCAACTTTATCCTTAAAAAATGAAGGTGAAGTAAAAACCTTTTTAGGAGCAGAGAGAATTCATTGCTAGCAGACCTACACTGTAGGGGTGACTGCCGGAAATGGCGGACATGCAGGTAAATACAAAAGATTTTGCTCTCAACATTTTAAAATATATTGTTGAGAGGAAAACAACGTTTTGCAGCTTGGAGCATGGTGGAAGTAAAAGTCTGACATCAGTAGTCAGAACTGAGGGGAAGTAGAGGCAAGTCTTCCCTTAGATAAAGGGATACTGTGATGAGCAAATTGTTAATCTCTAGATCCACTAAAATTTAAACCAAAGAAGTATAACCAATGAGCCAACAGGAGAGGTAAAACAGGATCTTAAGAAATAATCCAGAAGTAGGCAGGAAAAGAGAAAAAGGTAACAAGATTAGATGGAACATAGAAAACAAGTAGCAATGTGGTAGATTTAAACCAATCACATAAGTCATTATGTTAAAATGTGGTCTGGTCCCTGCAGTGAAAACCAAGGCTGTGAGCCTGGGCGTAAAGCAGACCCAACCCTGAGGAAGGGGTGGGGTGGGGAGATTCTGGCAGGAGCGGAGCTCTCCTAGTCAGGCCCCCGGGAGCTGGTGGCTGCTATGGCTTTGGATGGCCATTCCCCAGACCCCAAGTCGAAGGCCTTTCAACGCAGATCCCAAGTCCTAGTGCAGCTCAGAACTTCCTGTGTCTAACACACCTATGCTCTCTGTGGATGGCTGTCTCCCTCTGGATGGAAGGAGCCGCGGGCAGGGCGAGGGCGTGTCCTGTTCACTGCATGTGCCAAGGGTTAGAGCTGTGCCTGGTTCCCAGATGTGCTCATATGTATTGGCTGACTAACCAGATTGTGAGTGGGACCCAGGGTCACAGAGTGTGAGCAAGAAAGGTCCTAAGAGGCGAGCAAGGCCTCATCACCACTTAGTGGCAGAGCCGACTCCAGCTCTCACAGGCTGCTGTTTAGTTTTCCGGGGGCTCCATGGCAGAGAGGACCCTGCTGTCCAGGGAAGGGGGCTAATGCCGCCCGAAGGGTCCAGAGCCAGGGTGTCAGGGTTCCAGAACTCCTGTGCCTCTGCTCCCTGCTGCATGGACTCAGACAAGTTGTTCAGCCTTTCTGCCTCAGTTTCCTAATTTGTCATATGGCAGGAACAGGTGGTCAACACAAGCCTCTGTGGGGTGAGCTGGACTTTGTGGAAACACTCCGGAGGTCAGGGACAGAGGGAAGAAACTTACACGTGGTGGCAGACACCTCCTTCCCAGACTGGCAGGGACTTGGTCTCCGAGAACAGGCGCGTGCAGGGCTGGGGCTGCTTTTTACAGGCTGCAGAGCACAAAAGAGGCCGAGGCTCACTGCGGCTCGGGCCCTGGCTGCCCTCTCCAGCACCCTTGGGAGACCCACACCCGGGCTGGGGTCCTTGGAGCCTGCAGGCTGGTTCCCCTCAGGGTTTACTCCAAAAGTCTCCTGAGGGAGGCCTGTGGCCCTTTTCCCTCCCACCACCTTTGGCCCCTGAGCCAAAAATAGCCCCCCCACCCACCTCTCACTGTGGGGGTGGCTGTCACTCTGTGTTCCTTACTTTCTGGCTGTCCCCAGATCCCCCACTTGTCCAGGCTGCACCTTTTGGCCTGGCACTCCGGGGCTGTGAGCAGCCCAGTGACTCATTGCCTGCCACCTCCGTGCCTGGACACCTGGAAGTCTGGGCACTTCATGGCAAACCCATCCTGGCCTAGCAGTCTCAGCCCAGCCTGCTGTAACAGGCATCTCAAGGGCAGGCCTGAACGGGCCCTGACTTACCAAGCTCGCAGTGCCTGCCTTTGAACCCTGGGCTGCAGTCACAGCTGTGGGTGTCCACGCCTGGCACGCAGGTGCCTCCGTTCTGACAGGGGTTTTCTGTACAGTTCCCAGGGGTGTCTGCAAACAGGTCATGAGTGGTTAGTCTCTAGGACCCCAGAGGAAGGCCTGCTGGCATTGCCACATTGTGGTCCCGTTTCAGGTGGTCAGAGAGATGCTTGGCTCTGACCCCATTACCTTGAGGGCCAGGGTCCAAACAGTGCTTCTGCTGGGACCCTCAGTGCTGAGCCCTCCGTGGCGGAGGAGCCTCGAGTCACTGCTTAGATTATGGTCGGGCACTGGTGGTCTCAGGAGAGACTCCTGGCTCTGCCCTAGCCTGTGCTTCCACCCCCTTCTCTCCGGATGGAGGACTGTGCTGGGGACAGTCTAGGCCCGGTGTGGCCCAGTGTCAGCAGGGGCCCTGCTGGCCCTGTTCGCTGAGCCTGGGTCTGCCAGGTGGTGCTCCAGCTGGGCCATGCTCAGTGCTGCCCCTCTGTGGATTCCTGCCTTTTTCTCAACACGTTCCTCTGCAGGGAGGCGGTGGGAGGGCTGCCGTATGTGGTGAGGGGCAGGGGCAGGAGGGACAGGGTACGTCCAGACAGATCTGGGTAGTTGGTCTGTAAAAGGACGTGGTGCCAAGTGCCTCCTTTCCGGGGTGGGGCATCTGGCTGCCCCTGGGGCAGGCTCAGTGCCTCCTGTTCCCACTCTGGGTGCTCAGCCCTGGAAGTCCATTCCTGCTGACTTACTTCCCACATCCTTGTCGCCGTCACGTTTGGGGTGCTGCAGGGCCAGGCTGACCTGCTCAGTGGTGTCCTCGAGCTGCACCAGAGCTGTGGGTTCTAGGAGAAACCAGGATGAGCAGTGCTGACCACATGGCCTGCTGCTTCTCACCCAAGACTGTCCCTGGGCCTTCTCCTGAGCTGCTTCTCTCCCTCAGGGTGTAGGGCCATCCTGTGTGGCAGGAGTAGGATGCTCACTCGCATGCTGGCTCCCCAACTTGGGCACAGAACCCATGGTCTCTGGCACTGTCTCCAGGAAGACCCACATTTCTCCAAGTGGGGCCAGCCCTCACCTCCTGCCAACCCTCCACAGGGACCCGGCTTCCACTGCTGCCCCGGCCAAAGCTTCTTTGTGAAGGTAACCAGTGGCCCGAGCAGGGCCGAACCTCCTGCTGACCTCCTGGCCTCAGCTTCTAAGTCTCCTTCAAACTCCATCTCCTCTCTGCCACCCCTGATTCTCGGGTGTGATGACACCTCCTCTCCCTCATATCTGCGCTCAGGCAGATCGCACACTTGGCCGCCCCTAACTGCAGGTCAGCTTCTCTGCAGGTCCCTGCCTGTGCCCTCCCCACTCCTGGTCACCGAGGGCTATGGACGCTCTGCCCTCCCTCATCACTCCCTGGTGCACCTGTCCCCTGCCTAGGAACGCTGGCATTGGCGGAAACTTCTCATTGAACTGTTGATTAGGCTCTCTGCCAGAGAACTCTGTGAAGGTGAGATTCTGGCTTAGTAGTGAGGGTGAGGGTGAGGCCTGGGGATCCCCACCCATAGTCTGAGGTCGTCTGTGGCAGCCTGTGGGCCTGCCATGTCAGGATTTTGGGGAAGGCCTGCTGTGCCAGGAGGGAAGGGCCAGGGCTTCTCAATCCATTGCTCATGCCCTATGCTGCTGGGCCAGGCAGAGGTCCCGCTAGTCTGGGCCAAGCAGGACATAAACCCAAAGGCTCTGCTTTTAACATGGGATATGACCTCAGTGTGATGAGGATGTGAGCTCCTGGGGCCACACTGCGTGCCCGTCACCTGGCTCCTTCTTGGCAGACGGATTCCTCCTGCACAGCTCCGAGCAGGACCCTGCATGTCTAGCAGCCCCCAGGCTGGTGTTGCTGGTCCAGGGACCTCTGTGAGTAGCAACACCTCAGATGGAGCCACACTCTCCTGTCTACTGCTTACCAACAATGCTTGGAGTCCTGGCTTCGCAAGCAAAGCTTCCATGTCTTGGACCTGCTTCTAATATGTTAACTTTTTCATCCTCTCTCATGTGCCCTGCCAGCAACCTGCACCCTCAACCCGTATCAGGAAGGTTCCTCTGACTCTGGATGGCGTGAGCAATTCATGCTGACCCCAGAGGCCAGGGCGTGGGCACTGTCCAGAGGTGATGTAGGCACTGGGAGTCATCTTTGAGTTCAGGTTTAGGGGCCTCATCCCTCCTGTGCTGGGGGTGGTGAGTGACAGTGAGGCCATTAAGGTTGGCATTGGTACTCACGTGATCTCACGGTGACCGATTTGCCAGGTGAGCCACTGAACTTGGCACTCACTCGTCCTCTGCCGTCTACGAGCTCCGAGAACCTGCCGGGAGAGTCACTAATGTCGCCACGCGGAGCTCCATGCCTAGGGCCATGCCAGGTTATCCAGAGGGGGCTGATGGCAGAGGCGTGTACCTGGGCGCCTGTGTTGGCATTTCGAGGGCCCCGTGGTCACTGAGTAGACGCAGCTCCGGCAGGCGCACTGGGACTGGTCTGTTTCTGAGCACCCGTGGGTGGAGTCCTTCTCGATGCCAGTGTCTGTTGGAGCTGTCCCTTGGGGCTGCAGGCAGTGAATGACGGGGTGGGGAGCACATAAGGCAGGTCTGGGGCTTCCCTTTGTCTTCTTGCCCCACTGCTCAGAGAGAACTAAAGGGACCTGACCGTCCCTGCGGTCCAGTGGTGCCTTTATGGCTTTGTGAGAAGCCTAGACCCCACATCCCACCTGAGGAGGAGCCACAGCATTCCTACTGGGAAGCAGACACTGCCTGGCAGTGTTGAGGGGGGCTGGTCCTAGCCCCCCACCCTGGGCCCAGGTTCCCCACCTGTAGGGCAGGGCCAGGCACCCGACCTGGTGGGACTTCCCTTGGCCGAGGCCGCCACCCCACACTTGCCCTGAGAATGACAGTATGGTTTCTCGGTGGGTCCTTGTCATCTAGCTACATGCTTCAGCCCCTGTACACCCCTCCTCCCTGGACCAGCTCATGGAGGTGGCCCCAGCATGCCCTGGAGCTGAGCTGAGCTGGGTCTGACTCCAAGCAGCCTGCCATGCTCAGACACTCCATCTTCCGCAGCACCTCCCGTGAGCTTTAAAGTATGAGCAGGGCCATGCAGAACCTCGGGGGGACCCGAAGGGCCTCCATGCACTTGGGGGCAGGTCCACATCCTTAGTGTGGCCCATTGGAGCCGCCGTGCTCCTGAGCTGCTTCCCCTCCTGTCCATCCATTCTGGCTTTCCTTCCTGCCTCTCCCCGCAACCCCTCCTATGGCTGTCCTGGCCTCTCTTTCCCCTGCTCCTGTCCAGTGGCTCCTCTTGGGTCAGCCTGGCCCCCTCCCTGGGCCCTCCCACACTGCTCTCCTCACTGGGGTCCTACCACTGCCTTCTCTCAGCACCTATTTCTGGTGGTGCCCTATATTTGATGTTCAGCCTGTCTGGGGTCCACAGAGTTGGACAGCACAAGGTGAGGAGCAAAATGCTGCTTTTCCAAGTTGCATTCTGCTGACCCAGCATCAACTGTCCATGAACCCTTCCTTCCCCTCCGCTTTTCACACAAATTCACCCGTGTGGACACAGTCCTATTTCTAGGCTGTCTTTGGACAGTGTGGCCATGCGGGGTGAGGGTCGTGGGGTGCAGGTGGCCCACCCGGCCCTGTGCCTGCTGCCCTGCACTCACAGGTGATGATGTAGAGGTGAGCAGGCTCGCTGTGCAGCTGGTCACCCTCTGTGCTTTGCACGGCTGTCACTGAGAGCTGGTACCGCCGCCCGGGCACCAGGTCCCGTATCGTGTAGGACACCAGCCTCCCATTGGGGACGTAGCGGCTCTTGGTGCTCTGGCTGGTGGTCACGTTGATGACGTACGCCTCCAGTGAGGTGCCTGGAGTGGGGGCATCCCAGACCACATGGGCAGAGGTGGCCGTGACTCGGGTGGCAGTCAGGTTTGCTGGCGGCAGAGGCCCTGGAAGAGGCACAGAGCAGGGGAGGGAGGGGAAGGGGGCTGATGGGTTCTTGTGTCCAGGACATAGTTTAAAGATCTGACACCGGCCTCGCGGAAGCCACATTTGAAGCCAGATTTAGTTAC
>NW_005871053.1:1056483-1079284 GCF_000147115.1 Myotis lucifugus | reverse complement strand
CCACCCCCACAATGTGGCCTGCCAGCACCCAGCAAGCCCTGAGCCTGCTCAGTGTCCCCTCCTGTGTGGCACTTCTGACCCCCCTGAGCCTGGCCACACCCCTTCCCCTGGGATGTAGAAAAGGGGAGTGGGTCCTAGCATTCAGGGTCAGAGCAAGGACTTAAGCCTGTGCTGACTCCTTGCCCCACCTGGTCAGGCCCTGCTCACACCTTCCCTCTCACCAAGCCACCCGTTCCCCCACCCTTACCCTCCACCTTGTTCTCCATTGACAGCACAGTGCTCAGGGTCCACCCCCCATGAGACACCCTAGAGCTCAGCGAGTGGGCTCCCTCGCCGGGTGTTCCTCTGGAGCCGCTGGGTGTGAGGGTCAGCCCAGCAGGAGGCGATGATACTGCCGGGCACACTGCTGTGTCCAGTACACTCAGCCCAGGGCTGGGGTACTAGTGCCTCAGCCATTATGGAGAGCACTGGTGGGCTGGAGGGAGCCGAGAGCTCCCGCAGGCTCTGCTCGCCACGAGCGGCCACACTGTACTCACGGGTCCACACGTGCAATGGAGCGGATGCCACGCTCTCAGTAGGGTGCTCCTGTGCCCCGAGCCCACTGAGGGCGGTCACCCGGACGGTGTATCTCCTTCCAGGAAGCAGGGCACTGTGGGGAGAGAGGACAGGATGGTCTCGGGCTATGTGTCCGGCTCTGTGGCCAGGCTGTGGATGGTCTCGAGTTGGTGGCTCAGGCGGCCTCCACGAGGGCAGATTTGTGGCCTGAGACCTGGGTGCTCCTTGGTGGGAAGCTGCTCCCTGTCTGTCTGTCCAGTGCAGTAAGTCCGAGAAGGCATAGGCCTGTCTGAAGTGCTTGGCATGGCCTGGAGGCTGATGTTCAGACAGGTAAGGGGCCCTTGGCTGGAATTCCCAGGTGGGTCCCCAGCCCCTCACGAATACGAGGGCCTCGCTGAGCCTAATGTTTGTGGTTCACACAGAGCCGTCGCCTCCTCCTGGGAGGCAGGGGGCGCCGTGACCAGCCCCAATAACCCTGGGCTCTGTGTCTCTGACTGGCTTTCCTGTCTGTCCTCACATGTTTCATCACAACTGGTGGTGGGGAATGAAGCGTGTCCAGTGTGGCTCCATGGGGAGGGGGCTCTGGGAGCTCATGCCTGGCCCCCAACCTTTTCCCGTAGGCCTCTTCCCTTCTGTGTGCTCATGATATTTCTCTGCCATAGATTCAGCTGTACATGCAGCCTCGGTTGAATCCTGAGAGTCCTCTCGGCAAGCCTGGGAGTGGTCTTGGGGACCCGACAGTCACCAAGTGCCCCTGGGGCCACAGGTGTTGTTTCTGTCATATATTCTTTGGAAGTGGGCAGGATGTCAATCAAGAAAAGTGACAGCAACACTTAAAGCAGAGTCTTGTCTCCAGCACAGATGACCATCTGGTGGGAGACCAACATGGCTGGAAAAAGATGGGTCTTGATGAGGCTGCAGACTAATCTTAAGCAGTGCGGATAGGTTAGAGGGTGCCCAGGGACAGAGTCCCTCCCCCCTCATGACCTTGACCCCTGGCTGCTCTGGGCTGCACGCTGCTGTGCTGTTCCCATTAGCAGCCTGGCTATCTATTGGCAAGCACAGTAACTGGATGGGAGTTTCCTCCGCTGGAGCTGTGTCTACTCTGCAGCCCCCAGAATCCAGGGCCAAGGCCACCCCTCCGCAGGATTACCAGCCAGTCCCCCTTCCTCACTCTCTCATTGTTTAGCACTGTCTGCCTGCCCAGCCTGACCCCGGGTGGCCCTGTATGGGTCGTTAAGGTGGTGATTTTGATCAGCTATTTTGAATGAGTTTTGTTTGTCATTAATTTGTAATAATTGGGCATAAGAAGTTTATATGCCTAGGTTAAGGTTTGAACGTATCATTTGCCTGTTTTTTTCCCTCTCAAAGGGGTCTATGTGACTCAGGCTGGAGGAGCTCTGCGTAACCGTGACAGGCTGGTCTCCATGTAGCGAGTCTGTCTCACTCCCTTGCAGGAGATACAGCCTCCAGGTTTTTAGGGTGTCTCTGCTCTTTTGGGACTTAACCCCTTGTCTGGCATCCCTGTGAGGAAGTACTGAAGGAGTGAGCCCAGGCTGAGAGTAGCTGGGCCCTGTGTGGACCACCAGGTGCCAGGTGGACACAGGTGGCACACACCTACCCCTCAGGTGGGCAGAGCCAGTGGCAACCATAGGGGAACTGGAAGGAGGAGAGGAGGCCGGCCTGAGCTCTTACCTGAATGTGAACGTGTCCACACTTTTGTCCACGTCGGTGGAATGGTCCTCTTGGGCCTCAGGGTGGCGGATGGACACACGGACACTGCTGACAGTGGCGTGACGTATCCTATGCAGAGCCCACCGCACGGAGATGGCGTTGGCCGTCACATTGGTGACCTCAAGGCCCTCGACAGGGCGGGGTCCTGGGAGACAAAGGGTGCTCAGCCTTGCCAGCACCTCCTTACCCCTGGGAAGGCGGGGTCTCGAAACAACTGAAGAGGCTCAAGAAGGTGCTGGGGGAGGGGGGTGGTCACACAAAGGCACCCAAGTAAGGCAGCAGCCAGCTGGGCTTGCTAAGTGCATCCCTCAGCCACAGTGGGGACTCCGTCAGGTGGACCTGCCCCAGGCTCCTGCCCTGGCAGGGCTGTGAAGGGCCAGCCAGCTCCACCAGAGGCCAGCAGGTGGGCACAGGGCCCCTCCTGATACCCCCTTGTCTTTTCTCTGGCTGATGTTTTGGTCGCACTGATGTAATCATCTGGGCGGTGCTGGGGCCTGTCAGTGATAGAAGCTAAGAGAGTCCTCTGACCCAGAGAAGGGGCCGAGTGTAGGCCAAACCCTGGACCAGGGGAGCGGAGGCGGGTGCTGCAGCACCAGTCCAGTGGGCAGTGGTCCTCCCACCCACCCTGGTGTCCTGGTGGAGACCCCATTCTGATGAGAAGGGGAGGCCATCTTCCTCCCAGATGCCTTTTCTGGGCAGACCCCTTCTCGGGGAGCTTTGAAAGTGCTTCTTCCTAAAGCCAAGCTCAGGATGATCCCTATTCTCCCTCGGACCCCAAGGACTCCAACGCTGCCACACACTCAGGGCCCTGCTGTCCTTTCCCGCAACACGCCTATCTTGACTCCGTATCTGTCCCTCACTTGGCCCTCCGTGTCCACACGTCAGTACCCTGTGAGGGCTGCACACTGCCCCAGGACGCCTTTCTGCTCCCTTCCCTGGGACCTTGCCTCCCAGCACCTGGTGTGGTAGGAGCTCAGCGCTGCCCAGGGCTGCACCCCCCAGTCCACCTTCTTCCCCCAGCACCCCTTCCCCTGACTGCACCGCACCCCCCCCCAGTGCTCTCCACCATCCCTAGAGGCTCCCACCCACCCGTCCCACTGCCCTTCCCCCATGACAGCCCCTCCTCCCACACTCCTCCACCAGCCTGTCTCTGCCCAGCCTGTGTCTGGGGTGGGCCTCGCTGGGTGACTCACGCGTGCGGGTGAGCAGCACCAGGGGCCTGCTGATGTCGTTCCTGTTGTTGGCGTGGCGCTTGACCGAGAAGATGGAGATGTTGTAGGCCCTGCCGGCCCCCAGGGCTCGGAGCTGGTGGGAGGAGCGGCTCTGGTCCACAAAGTCGGTGCGGCGGAAGGAGCCGTCAGCGGAGGTGTAGGTGACCGCATACCCGTCCAGCATCTGCCTGGCAGCCTGGCCTTCGGGTGGGCGCCAGGAGATGGTGACCCCACTCTCCTCCACTTGGTCCACCTTGAGGGCCGTTGGTGGGAAGAGCTCTTCAGGGTTTCGGTCAAGAACAAGGGAAGGGGGGGCGGTCAGCTGTCGGCCATCAAAGCCCCAGACCCCAAGCAGGTACCCAGCCTGGTGGCTCTGGGGCCTGGCTACCCTGGGGTAGATGTGGGCACTGCTGGCAGGGAAGCCACTTCTGGCACCTGCAGGGGATGCTTTCATTTTGGTTTCTGGCTGTTGCTCCCGGGATAGGCTCTTGCATACACATGACTGCACTGAAGCCTCCTGGAGGGGCTCATGTGCACACGTGACTATTCATGCCACCTTCGACTTATGTGCCCCTCCCTCCTTCCCGGTAGATCAGCGGTTCTCAACCTGTGGGTCGCGATCCCTTTGGGGGTCGAACGACCCTTTCACAGGGGTCGCCTAAGACCATCGGAAAACACATATATAATTACATATTGTTTTTGTGATTAATCACTATGCTTTAATTATGTTCAATTTGTAACAATTAAAATACATCCTGCATATCAGATATTTACATTACGATTCATAACAGTAGCAAAATTACAGTTATGAAGTAGCAACGAAAATAATTTTATGGTTGGGGGTCACCACAACATGAGGAACTGTATTAAAGGGTCGCGGCATTAAGAAGGTTGAGAACCACTGCTGTAGATCCTGGGAAGCAGCTGTCAGACGCTCTGCCCTGGGTGGAGGGGGAGCCTCGACCCTTTGGCCTGTCATTTGGGGTGTCTACTGCCCTCTGAGTGAGGAATAGAGGCCCTACCACCTCATTCTGGTGCCCTTATGCCTCACCTTTGGCACAGTCCTTGCCCGTGTAGCCCACTTTGCAGGTACAGCTGTGGGACCCATTGCTGGCCAGGCAGTAGCCACGACCCCCACAGGGGCTGGAGAAACAGGGATCACTCACTGGAGGAGGGGGAAAAGCAGCATTGAGCTCTGGGGTGTCATCTGGCCCCCCACTGGCCTGGGCCTTGCTCTTGGGGGACTTGGTTGTTCCTGTGTGGGTGTGTTTTTGATGGAGGTAAGGGTACTAACAGGCAGCTTTTGGGGGGGCGGGAGTAGGAGAAGGGACACTCCAGGATGTGGGGTCAGGGCTCATCAGAAGCTGGGCAGGTGTGGCCTTCTGACTCTGAGCTAGGCCATCTTCCCCCACCCCAAGCCAGGTGCCCTGGCAGGCAGTGACTTGGGGTGGGGTGAGCACAGCGCTAGCCCTTCCACGCCTCCCTCTGCACTGCGCTGTGGCTGGAGTCCCCACCCAGGTCAGGGCCCGCAGGTTCCCAGCATGGCCACAGGAAATACTTGCAAACCAGTAGCAAGTCCCTGATCACTGTCTCAGCTGCTGATCTCAGGGCCCCCGCCTGCCCCAGGCCTGTTCACCAACAGTCCCCACCTTGCTTGTCCCTAGACAGGCTCCTGTGTCTGCAGTCCCATCACAGGCCTTGTCCCTGGAAGCCCCGTCCACCCTGCACAGCTAAGTGCTGCCAGCCAGGCCTAGTCGGGGCTGGGGACATGCCCATAAGCAGGTCAGCCACCCCCACGGACACATCTGTTCTAGGAGAGTGGTGTGACAGCAAGTGGAGGGAATACAGATGAAACAACCCCATAGGGCAGGGAGTGCTGGGGGCACGGCCCGTCAGAAGTCAGGGAATGCCTCATCTGGGAGAGACATGTCCCAGGGGGAGACTATTCCAGGTGTAGGAGTCGGGGTGGGGGGGGGTGCCCAGACCCTGAGCTGGAAAGCCTGGCCATCCAGGGACAGCAGGGGAGGTGGGGGAGCTTGCAAGGAGCCCAAGGAGGAGCGTCCGGGCCATGCCCACACCTGTCTCACAGTGGTAGCCGAAGAAACCCTCTGGGCAGACGCACAGGTAGGCCCCGCCACCGTTCTTGCACTGGCCTCCGTGCTGGCAGGGGCTGGAGTCGCAGGCATCCACCTCTGGAGAACACCCAAAGAGTGGGCCCGAGCGGCAAAGGGGTGTCTGGGGGAGGGAGGAGAGGACAGCGGGAAGAAGGGAAAGGGCGGCGTGGACGAGCCGGGGGTGGAAGTCTCTCTCATCCTTGGTGGGTGCCCAGCTCTCCCTTCACCCCTAGAATCCTGCCTGCCAGGGAATCTGTCCAGCAGGGCCAGGGTGGCTGCCCCCTCCGCTCTGCTCTCTGAGTGGCCCAGGGTCTGGGCTTTCAGAAAGCAGTTTTGCCTGGGTGTCTGGGGCATCTCAAGTGTGGGTGAGGGCCTGGGCACACAGGGGACCCACCCAAGCATAGCCCCTACCTGTCTCGCAGTGGACTCCAGTGAAGCCTGCGGGGCACTGGCACACAAAGGCTCCTGGGAGGTCCCTGCAAGAGCCTCCGTTTCTGCAGGGCTGCGCCTGGCACTCATCTGTCTCTGCAAAGACAGGACACGGGGCTGCATGAGCCTACCTGGCCCCACATGGGCCTAATGGGCCTATAGGGCCCCACATGGTCTTATATGGGCTTACATGTGCCTCCATGGACTTACATGACCTCCAGGGTTCTGTGTTCAGCCTGAGGCTTCTCCCTCACACCTGCCCTCTCCACTGCCTGTCCCACAAAGCCCCCACCCCAAGCTACTCCCAAGTTTACTGTCCAGGCTGGACATCCTGGGCCTGGCCCTCCCTGGGTGGTGTCACTGTCTCAAGGCTTAGAGCCCCACACAGGTGTAAGGAGTGCAGGGCTCATCCAGCAGTGCGCCTGGCAGGCCCTCATTCCCTCCGCCAGCTTGGAGCACTGGCCAGGTATCAGGGCTGTGACCTGCCCTGTCTGAACCCCATCTTGTCTGCCCCTGAAGCCAGAGTCTGCAGGAGCAGGAGAAGACAGTCAGTCAGTGTTTCTTAGCCAAGCTTCCAATCTCCCCAGGTAGGTGGAGGCAGAGCTGGCAGGGGCCTGAGTGTGTAGCCAGCCAGACACCAGCCAGGGTGAAGAGGGTCAGGGCAGGCCATGGACATGGCCAGGCTGCTGGAGCTGCTGCCCTGTGGTGAGGGCCAGGCTGTCTTACCCAGCTCACAGTGGGCTCCTTCATGCCCCGGGCTGCAGACGCACAGGTACCCGGCGACTCGATCCTGGCAGGAGCCCCCATGCAGGCACGGCTGGGATCTGCACTCGTCAATTTCTGGGAGAGAGGAGTGCCCAGGTGCACGGGTGCCAGGAGAGATCCGAGAATAAAACAATGTTGCCGTCATTAGAGGCAATGGCTTGAAACCAAATTAAGATGGACATAAATGAGTTTTGTTCTGAGGAGACACCATGGGACTCAATTTCCCAGCTCAGGTGGATGGGCCCAATCTTGCCAATTCACTTAATAACAATCATGTACGAAAACAATAAAATGGGGTTGAGTCCTTTGTTTTAAAATGTTCACCCTGTGTGTTTCTTAAACTGGGAGTTGTGCTACTGAATTCAAAATGTTCCATTTAGAAAAGTTTAATTTGAATGCTTAACAACATGTGAGTAAATAGATGGTAATGATATAATGACTCCTGGAGCTGCACTCAACCTGGGCACTAGAATGCTGACGGCTCAGCAGGGCGTATGCACATCCCCACCCCGTGTGACACAAATTTCTGTGGCTATCATTTCTGTGCCTGTTTAAATTTAAATTTTTATGAGTTGCCTAATCAATACTATAGATGGCTTTGCTTTTGCTATTTATGAACTTTATCTATAGGATATTGTGGTATATGTACTCTTCTCTGTCCACGCTACATTAATAAGACACCTCCATGTTGCTGCAGGTCTCTGTGGGACCCCCTTTCCCTGCTGTATAATATTCCACAGTGTGATTATACTGTACTTTACCCATCCTTGTTTGGTGCACACTTGGGTTGGTCTTAGACTTCTTACTATTGCAAAACAAGTGTTTCTGTGTCTGCTTCCCCGTCTACTGCTTGTGGATGTGCACCGAGAAGTGGAGTTGCTGGGACACAGCTTATATGAATGGTCAGCTCGATGGGCAGATTACCAAGTGGTTTTCAAAGTGCTTAAACAATTCACACTTCCTCCAGCAGTTTTCTCACAAATCCTGTGGATCCACATCCTCACCAACACATAGGCCTCTTCAACTTCGGAAGTTTGGCCAACTGCACGCATCTCGGTGTGCTTTTGATTGGCATATGGGTGATTGCTGCATTCTTTATGTTCACTGGTTCTGTGTACCTCCTCCTCCATGAAATGCCTGTTCATGAGTTTTGCTGATTTTCCTGTCAGGTTGATTATTCTTTTCTTATTGATTCATAGAGTTCTTCATATATTCAGTTTGTACCTTACATTTCACTTTCTTCTTTAAGTTCCTAATTTTTATATAGTCAATTTGTCCATTTTTCCCCTTTTATAGTTAGTGCTTTTTTTTTTTTTTTGGTTTATGGCATCTTTTCTTACCCCAAGGCCAAAAAAAAAATGTACCTATATTTCCCAAAGAAATATATATAGTTAAAAAGACATTTTAATCCTTAATCCATCTGGAATTGATTGTTGTGTATGGTGAGAAGTGGGCAACCAATGTAATATTTCTCAAAGTGCATGAAAATTTTGTTTCAGCTGTGGTGAAGATTTTCTCATCCTTTTTAAAGAAGTTTATAGCCCTAGCCGGTTTGGTTCAGTGGATAGAGCGTAGGTCTGTAGACTGAAAGGTCCTGGGTTCTATTCCAGTCAAGGGTACAAGCCCAGGTTGCAGGCTCAATATTCTCTCTCATCATTGATGTCTCTCTCTCTCTCTCTCTCTCTCTCTCTCTCTCTCTCTCTCTTTGTCTTCCTCTTCCTCTCTGAAATCAATAAAAATACATTAAAAAAGAAAGTTTATAATTTTGGCCTTTATATGGATGTTATAATGAATTTCACATATAAAAATTTATCATGATTTTGATACCATTGTACATCATTTTTGTTGCACTTCATTTCCCAAGTGTTCACTGCTAGAATATGAAAATATAACTGGTTCTGTATGTTGACTCTGAATCCTGTGACCTCATTGAATTCACTTCTTAGTTCTATAGCTTCTTTTGTAGAATTGCCTTAGCATTTTCTGTGCTCACTATTGTGTCATCTTCACGGCTTCCTTTCCAGTAGACACACCCTTTATTTCCTCTTGTCCATGGCCCTGTCTGGGGTCTCCAGGACCACACTGGGAGGAGTTGGTGAGATGGACACATTTGCCTCAATACTGATTATGGCAGGAAGCCAGTCATCATTAAGTATATTATTGGCTGTTGAGTTTTTCACGGTTCCTTTATCAGGTTGAAGAAATTCTCTTCTACTCTTAGTTTATTAAATTTTTAATAATAGTTGAATTTTGTCAAATGATTTTTCTGCCTCTATTGAGGTGATCATATGGTTTCCTCCTTTATCTCCTAATATGGTGTATTACATTGATTGATTTCCAGATGTTAAACCAGCCTGTGCTCTTGAGATAAATCCCACTTGGTCATGATGTGTTTTGCTTTTTATGTAGTACTGGGTTTAATTTAGTAACATATTGTTAGGATTTTTTTATGTATGTCATGAGAATGTTATCTTTAATTCACTTTTTGTAATGTCTCTGTCTTGTTTTGGTATCACAGAAATACTGGTCTCATAAAATAAGTAGAGAAATACTCCTTCCCCCTGTGTTTTCTAAAAGAGCTTGTATAGGGTATAATTCCTTTCTTAGATGCTTGATAGAATTCACCAGTGTTAGGAAAATCTGGTCCTGATATTTTCTTTGCAGGAAGGTTTTTCATTCCAAAGAAAATTTAATAGATATAGGGATATTCATATTTTCTAATTTTCCTTCTGCCAGTTCTGGTAATTTGTGTCTTTCAAGGTATTCATCCGTTTCATCTAGATATATTGGCCTAAAGTGCAATACCCCCTGTTGTCCTTTAAACATTGATAGGGTCATTAGTGATGTCTCTTCTTTCAATCTAATATTGCCAATTTTTCTCTTTTTCTTGATCAGTCTAGCTAGAGGTTATCTATTCATTGACTTTTCCAAGGAACCAGATTTTGGTTTCATTGATTTTTTTCTGTATATATGTTTTTTATAATTAAATTCTCTAAATGTTTATTTATATACTAGAGGCCCGATGCACAAAATTTGAGCAAGGGGCTTGGCTCTCTCAGCCGTGGCGGCTGCCTCAGCCCTCGCAGCCCCACCCCAGAGGGCCCACAGATCACCATGGCACTGGGGAGGCTCACTCCAGATGCCCCGCAGCTGGCAGACTGGATGGAATTAGGGGCGCTCAGGCTGTAGCCTTAGTCATGTGAGTGCCATGCCACCGAGCCCAGCCGTGTGCCGTTGAAGTGCCACATGACATGCATGACCTCCTCGGGGGGTGCAGTCCACCTCTGCAAGGACACAGCAGCCCCTTCTGCACAGCAGGGCACCTGCCCAGCCCCATTACTCTGCCCACCAGGCCACAGAGCTCGGAACCCCTGCTCCCCGCACAGCCTGCCCCATGGTGAAGGTGCCTTGACCTCCAGGAGGGCTGCCCAGAGGTTTCCTTTCCTTCTTCCCGTCTGTTCCCTCCAACCCCTGCATACTGTCCTCTGCTCTTCCAGGATTAGGAAGAACTCCTTGCCCCCACCCCAGTCCCCTGGCCCTCTCACCCGCCTGGCACCGGCGTCCTGTGTACCCTGCTCGGCAGCGGCAGAAGAAATCTGTGCCCAGGTCCTCGCAGGTACCCCCGTTCACACAGGGGCTCCGGAAGCAGGGGGAAGGGGCTGCAAGGTCACAGGGGCCACTGTCACCCATCACTTCCTCCCCACTGGCCTCTGGGCTGCACAGAGATGTCCCCTCTGTGCCGCTCTGCCTACCCCTCCACCCCTGCCACCCCAGCCTGGGCCAGCCATGAGGGGCGTGTTTTCTGTCTCTAGTGGCCTGCATCCACCTTACCTATCTCACAGTGCCGCCCGGAGAAGCCTGGGGGACAGTCACACTTGTATTTGCCAATGTAGTGGAAGCAGGTGCCTCCATTGTGACAGGGCCCAGAGGCGCACGAGTCTGGCTTCCCTGGGAGCAGAGGGCACAGTTGGGGTCAGGTGTCATATACCCACCACCTCTGCCCCTTCCGTGGTCCCCGGATCCCAAAGCAGATGTGGTGGGTCGGAGGTCCTGGTTCCCACCCCCGATTCCTAGCCGATCCCAGCTGGCAGGCCGCACCGATCTCACAGTGCCTCCCAGTGAAGCGGTAAGGGCAGTTGCAATGGTACTCGCCGCCTGCTTCCTTGCAGGTGCCCCCGTTCCGGCAGGGCCCCGAGCTGCACAGGCGCGGCCGGGCTGTGGAAGGACAGAGAGAGAGGGAGGCGGGTAAACAAAGGCTCACGGTACCCGCACCCATGTCTTCTCAGTCCTCAGGCACTTGTGGGCCCTGCAGGCTCTGGCCTGCTTCTCAGCCCCACAGGCCTGGCAGCAGCAGGGGCCAAGCCAGTCTGTAGATTCCCTCTCCACCTCGGGGCCTCTGCCCACCCCACCTCTCTCCTCTGCCCCGAGCCCTTCAAACTGCATGGAGGGGATCATCCAGGATGGGCGCTGGTCAGTACTTAGGGAAGAATAGTTACACTCTCAAGTGGCTGTGTTGTTGACATTCTCCAAGTTGGATTAGATGTAACAAAACCCTAATGAATGTTTTTCAAATCAATGATTCTAAAAGCTATTTGAAAAAATGCTGAGCAGGAAACAAAGCCTATTCTGAGGAAAGCAGTGATGACCAGGGGGCCACAGACCAGATCCAGGAACCCCTGAACCATTGGAAGGGGAGTGCATTATTCCCGGGATGACAATTTAAAAACACAATAATAACAATAAAATTTGGACTGTGTAACATATACAAAAATAAACTCTATGACACGAATAGCCTGAAGCAGAGTGCACCAGCTCTCCCTGCAAAGGGCCTGCTATTAATATTTTTGGCTTTCCGGCCAGGTGGTCACAGGGCGACCAATGCACTGACAAATACCCTCCGGCAGGGGGAGGAGCCAGGCCACTGGCGCTGTCCGGGGTGCTGACACCCACCTTTCTCGCAGTGCCTGCCATGGAACCCACGTGGGCACTCGCACGTGTAGGAGTCGTCCTGGGCCTCACAGGAGCCTCCGTTGAAGCAGGGGTCTGAGTCGCAGGGTGAGGGCAGTGCTGTGGGGTCAGAGGGCAGCCCTGTTGCATTCTGGGCAAGAGGCTGGCAGGGCCACCCTGACACCCTGGCTGGGACCTCGGCCCCTAAAATACACTCTGCTGGGTCTTGATTCCTCCCTCAGGCTCTAAGGCCCCTCCCTGGAATTTCTCTTATCCTTGATTTTCCCAGAATTCAGCCTCCCTCTTCTAGGAGCTGGGATTGAGCTCACCAACACCACATCACACATAGTGGTGGTGGTGGGGTTTAATCACATGCTGCATTAGGCACCCGTTGACATGCTAGCAGCTAAGCTAGAGGCTTGGGAAGACACTGCATGGCACCTGCATGCAGTCAGGTGCCCTTTGGCTATCAGCCTGCTGCAGGGAAGATGGGAGGAGACCTGGCCTGTGTTAGAGGACTGCCTGCCGACTGGGTGGGGGTGCACCCACAGGTCCTCTGGTGCACCTCAGGGAGGCTGCCACTTTCCTCCCAAACACCCCCCACCCCCAGTTTGTGGGCACCATCCCAGCCCTCAGGTATGTGCATGCCCTCCACCCCTCTCACAGTGGCTGATGTTGTGGTCAGTGTGGCAGACGCACAGGTAGCTCCCGCTGTACTCCATGCAGTAGCCGCCATCGGGGCACTGGGTGTTCATGTTGCAGGGCGTGGCTGTGACTTCTGCACGGGAGGAAGAAGCCCTGTCTCAGGTCTTCCTAGGGACCTGGTGTTCTTAACAAGGGTCGGGGTGTGCAAGACCCAGTGACCCCAACAGGGAGATCAGGTTCAGGCACTTTTATCGCCAGCTCCCTCCTGGGGTGGGGGTGGGGTCACAGAAACACTGGTGGAGGGTCTGGCCTTGTGGATCTGGGTCCAGGCTGAAGCCACCTTCAAACCCTGGTTTGGAGGATAGTCAGGGGCAGGCAAGGTGTCCCCAGCTCAACTCTGGGCACCTACCAAATTCGCAGAGGAGCCCAAAGAAGCCCAGGGGGCACTGGCAGAGGGTGGTATTGCCCGCGAGACATCTGCCACCATTTCGGCACTCACAGTCATCAGGGGTTCCTGCCACGGAGAGAGGAAGGCGCCTCCGATGTGGGCGTGCTAGAGGGTGGAGCCCTTTCCTGACCCTGCCCTGCTCCTGGCGACCTTCCCATAAGAGCTGCTGTGTATACCCCCACATGCTCACACATTCTCTATCCTGCTGTTTGCATGCACACCCCACGGGAGGCCCCAGCCCGGCCACACGCACTGTCCCTGCAGTCGAGGCCCATGAAGCCTTCGGGGCACTCGCACACGTAGCCCTCATCTGCGTCGACACAGGTGCCCCCGTTCTGGCAAGGGACTGAGAGGCAGGGGTCAGGCACTGGCTGGCTTCCTGTAAGAAAGACAGTGGTGACCAGAGCAGCAGCACACATTGGGGTTTCCACCTCTGTTCCCAGTGCCAAGTGCAGTTTAAGCCGGAGGCCTACTTCCTGGGAGCTAATTTCCTGCTGCCCCTCCCCTGAGAGCCCCTCTTTGGAGCAGGATGAGAAGCAAGGATAAGAAGGGCCCACGGTGGGCACCGAAGGTCCCAGCAAGGCCGGGGGCCTCCAGATGGTTCTGCTTGAGCATCTCTTAGGAAAATACTGGGATTTTCCTGGTACCTTTCTGTTGTTGATTCTACTTTAATTTTGCTGTGGTCAGAGAACACAATCCTTTTGAATTTATTGAGCCTTATTTTATGGTGGCAGGACGGCCTGTCATGGTGAGTGCTCCCTGAGCACTGAAAAGAATGTGCGTCTGGATGCCCATCAGGCCAGGCGGCCAATGGTGCTGGGCAGGTCCATCCTTGCCGGCTTCGTTCCCGTGTCCTGAGCTGCTGGCGTGTCCTGACCTCTCCACCGACAATGATCTGTGTCTCCTAGTGGTTCTGTTAGCTTTTGCTTCATGTATCTTGATTCATGTTAATAGTATATTTAAGATTGTTGATCCTCTTGGCGGATTTCTCTCTTTGTCATTATGAAAGGTCTCTCTCTCTGTCCCTGGCAGTATTTCTTGTTCTACAGAGAAGCCGGGCCAGATTCCCGGGATGAGTAATGGCCAACCCCTTCCTCTTCGTTTCTTCCATGTTCAGTTTCTTCACATAGTTTCAGAATTTATCTGTTAAATTAATACATAGTAAAGTTGACTTTTGTTGGCAGTGTACTTCCATGAATTGTAACTGGTGTAGATCTGTGTGACCCCGCCACACGTCCTATCACCCCCACGATATCCCTGTTCTCTCTCTTCAGGGTCACAGATGCCCTCGGTCCACTTCACATGCAACGGACAGACCTGGCAATGTTTTATTCCCTTTACTCAGAGGTGGGTAAACTGTGGCCCACAGACCAAATCTTGCCTGCCGCCAATTTAAACACAAAGTTTCTTTGGACACTGCCATGCCCGGTCATTTACGTGTCATCTGTGGCTGGCTGCTTTTCATTACTCTGGCAGTGTTGAAGAGCTGTGACCACCTGGCCGGAAAGCCAAAAATATTAATAGCGGGCCCTTTGCAGGGAGAGCTGGTGCACTCTGCTTCAGGCTATTGGTGTCATAGAGTTTATTTTTGTATATGTTACATAGTCCAAATTTTATTGTTATAATTGTGTTTTTAAATTGTCATTAAGGTGATTAAAAAATAAAAAGAAAAGTTATATCTGCTCACATTTTTACTATTTCTAGAACTCTTCATTCCTTGGTGTAGATCCAGATTTTCATCTGGTACCATTTTCTTCTATCTAAAGAGTTTCCTTTAGCATTTCTTGCAATGCAGATATGCTGGTGATGAATTCTCTCAGAGTTTTCTTTTTTTTAATTTTAAAAATATTTTTATTGATTTCAAAGAGGAAGGTAGAGGGAGAGAGAAAGATCAATGATGAGAGAGAGAATCATTGATCAGCTGCCTCCTGCATGCCCCCTACTGGGAATCGAGCCCGCAGCCTGGGCATGTGCCCTTGACTGGAATCGAACCCGGGACCCTTCAGTCTGCAGGCCGACGCTCTATCCACTGAGCCAAACCAGCTAGGGCTCAGAGTTTTCTCTGTTGGAAAATCTTTATTTCACCTGCATCTTTGAAAGTAGGTCGACAGTGTTTTCCTTTCTGCCCCACAGTCTGGCCTGCATGTCCCCGTTCCTCTGTTTGGATTCTGTTTTTTCCTCTGGCTGCTTCTAAGATTTTCTCTTTGTCACAGGTTTTCAGCAAGCTGACCGTGGTGTGGCTTCATGTGATTTCCTTAATGCTTTTCTTGGACATGTGGGTCTTAGTTTTCATCAAATGTAGCGAATGTTTCTTCATATATTTTCTGTGCCCCCAGCACTCCCTCCTCCTCGGACTCCAAACGCACCACTAATCACTGAGAGCTGGTCCTAGCCTTACTCTGCCTGTGCTGCGTGTGGAGCTGTTCCGTTTCTCTCTTCAAGTTCTCATATGTTTCCTTCTGCACTATCTACCTACTGTGAATATGGTCCAGTGCAGTTTTAAAATTCAGACACTATATTTTTCTTTTTTTAAAAAAACGTTATTGCTGGAAGTATTACAGATGTCCCCCTTTTTTCTGCCCATTACCCACTTCCACCCGGTTCCCGCCCCACCCCAGGCCTTCACCACCCTATTGTCTGTGTCCATAGGTAATGCATATACATATACCTGCTTCCCCCTCCCCCCTCCCTCTGAGATTCATCAGTCTGTTCCATGTTTCCTTGCCTCTGGTTCTATTTTATTCATCAGTTTATTTTGTTCATTAGATTCCTTGTTCATTTATTTTGATTTTTAGATTCAGTTGTTTATAGATATGTATTCATTGTCATTTTATTGTCATTTTATTGTTTATAGTTTTGATCCTCCTCCTCCTCCTCCTCCTTCTCCTTCTTCCTGTATACCCTTCAACATTTCTTGTAATACTGGTTTGCTGGTGAGGAACTCCTTTAGCTTTTTCTTGTCTCAGACGTTCTTTACCTGACCTTCAATTGTGAATGATAGCTTTGCTGGGTAGAATAATCTTGGTTGTAGGTCCTTGCTATTAATCACTTGAATATTTCTTGCCACTCCCTTCTGGCCTGAAAAGTCTTTGTTGAGAAATCAGCTGACAATCATATGGTGCTCCCTTGTAGGTAACTAACTGCTTTTCTCTTGCTGCTTTTAGGATTCTCTCTTTGTCTTTTGCTCTTGGCATTTTAATTATGATGTGTCCTGGTGTGGGCCTCCTTGGGTTCCACTTGTTTGGGACTCTCTGCACTTCCTGGACTTGTAAGTCTATTTCTTTCACCAGGTAGGGGAAGTTTTCTGTCATTATTTCTTCAAATAGGTTTTCAATATCTTGCTCTCTCTCTTCTCCTTCTGGCACCCCCATAATGCAAATGTTGGTACACTTGAAATTGTCCCGGAGGCTCCTTACACTATCTTCATATTTTTGGATTCTTTTTTCTTTTTTCTCTTCTGATTAGGTATTCTTTGCTTCCTCATATCCCAAATTATTGATTTGATTCTCAGAATCCTCTGCTCTACTATTGAATCCCTGTAAATTATTCTTTATTTCAGTTAGTGTATGTTTAATTTCTGACTGGTCCTTTTTCATGTCTTTGACATTCTCACTAAGATCCTTGGAAGTCTCTTGAAAATTCTTGAGTAACCTTATAACCATGGTTTTTAAACTATGTATCCAGTAGTTTGTCTGGCTTTCTAGTTCTTGACAGTAAGAGGGAAATTCTCAGCACAGCTAATCTTGCTTGGCAAGGAGCAGGAGGCCAGATTCTCTCTCTCACTCTCTTTAAATAATCTCCAAATTTTGGCCAACTTCTTGCTGGATCTGATTAGAATGTCAAGGTTTGTACCTTGTAATGTGGCTAATGAGCTGATATCAGGAATAGAATGTCAGTTCTGTTGTTTCTTCCTGCTTGCTTTCCTTTGCTTTATTCTTTTGTATAAAATGTGGTTTCTTATTTTGCGTAGCATAATATTCTCCAAGTCCCGCCTTGCTGTCTCAAAGGGTCAGAGAAAGACAAGTATCACATCATCTCACTCATATGTGGAATGAACAAAATAAACTAATGAACAAAATAGATCCAGAGACACAGAGCATGGAATAGACTATTGAATCTCAGGGAAGGGGTGTGTGTGTGAGTGAGTGGGTGGGATGAGATCAACCAAGGAACTTGTATGCATATATGCATAACCCATGGACACAGACAATAGTGTGGTGAAGGCCTAGGGTGGGAGGTGAGGGCAGGCTAGAAGGGGTCAATGGGGGAAAAAGGGAATATATGTAATACTTTTAACAATAAAGATTATTTTAAAATGCGGTTTCTTTGCAAAATCTTTTGAAATCACTTATGTTTTCTGACTTGCATTTAGTTAAACACGCTGATATTTAGATTAAAATCTGGACAAGGAGAACCGTGACATGTACAGTGATTTAAAGCAACCAAACCGGTCAGAGTGCCCCCCCCCCCCCCCGCACTGCACAGCCTCACCCTCCTCTGAGGACACAGTGACCCATGGCAGGCACAGCATCCATCTGCATCTTACTTGTGCGCAAATATAATTTCCTCCTTAAGTTTTTAGACTCAAAGTAAATCGGACTAGATTGTCCTGAGTGTCTCCTGGGGAGAAGCTGTTCCTGCTGTGTGCACAGCTGTGCTGGCACAGGGGCTGAGGCCGCTGGAGGTTAGGGCGATGCCTTGAATGAAAGCCCTGGATTTAATCTGTGGGTTGTCACATCTAGTTGGTCTTTTAATTGATCTGAGTCATAACCAGCATTTAAAACTACATGAAATCGAGTGGAAACTAGCAGATCTCATCCCCAGTAATAAAGGTCCGTTTTCTTTCCGACTCCCACAGTGGTTCCCTCGCCTGGTGCGGGGTCTGGGGCACAGGCAGTATGTTAAAAAGTCAGTGCCCTCCCCGAGAGTGGTCACCATCCCTGCATGTAATCAGGAGACCAGGCCAAGAGGAGAACTGATTTGCTCGGTCTCACATAGCACGTGGGTGGCACAGCCAAGACCAGTTTCCCCACAGAGGCTCAGGGACAGGCCAGTGCAGAAGACAGAGGTGGGGCTAAGCCAGACAGTGATGGAAAGAGGCCAGTGACCCCGAAAGCACTATCACCTTTGGGGGGGTTACATGGCCATTACCTGCCTCACAGCGTGGTCCCTCGAAGGGCCCTGTGCACAGACAGGTGAAGTTCCCCACAAGGTCGACACATGAGGCTCCGTTCAGGCACGGGCTGGAGCCGCATTCGTCCACGTCTGTGGGCAGTGGAGGTAGGAGCTGGGCTTCCAGCCAGCCTTTGACCACAGCTCCACATTTGGCCAGGAGTAGCCCCGCCCCTCCCAGCCCGCCCCACCTCTCTCTGTCCATTCCCTCTCTGCGTCCCCCTCCCCACCTTCCCGGAGTGCAGGCCACTCACCTGTCTCACAGGTGTTGCCCGTGTAGCCCGCTGGGCACTCGCACACTGCGGAGCCGCTGACCACCTGGCACTGGCCGCCATTCACACACTCTTTGGTGTCACATGGAGATGGTGCTACAAGTGCAGAGGGTGGAAGGCCGTTGGAGTCCTGGCTGCAGTGCCCCTGGGGCCTGTCAGGTGGTGGAGGGTCCTGACCAGGGCATTCCTCATCCACCGGCTGCTGAAAGCTCATCTGCTGAAAGCTGCTGTATAGAGTTTTGTTCAGCAGAGGGTGTGCATGCTGGATGGGGGCTTCGCTGAGCTGACTCAGAGCCGGACTCTGGGGCACTGGCTGAGAGATTCTTTCCAGCCAGGTGGGGGATACTGCCTGTGATGGAGACTTAAAGGGTGTGCAGTGCCCAGGGGTGCAGAAGGGGCCTCAATGGTCCTGGGGGGTTGACATGTTGCTGCAGGGACATCCTGTAAGGCACTCAGTCCCCAGTCAGAGTGGGAGTGAGCAGGTGCAGCCCACCTCTGTCCACCCTCCCACCCACCCTTCACTGGGGATTCAGTCTTCCTGACTTCCTGGTGGTCACTGACAGCAGATCCAGGGATTGGGAGACCCTGCTTTGCCCCTGCTACATTGCCTGTCTCCAGGCAACTCAATACAAGGACCAGATACATCCTGGATGAATGAGCAGCTCTCTCTGGAGTGGTGGGGGCGCAGGGAGGGAAGGGAGGGAGGAAAGCAAGGGGAGGGCCCCACCCCCCAGGTATGGAGGTGCTTTGGTGGCTAAAGTCATGGGCAGCATAGATGGGAGCACAGCTCTGAGCGAGCCTGTGACCACTCTAAGCCAGGGGTGTCTCAAGAAGGACCCCAACCCATACCCGGGCTGTGGGAGCTCTGGGGGTTGGAGAGAAACAGCTTCCATTCCTGCCAGAGCAGCTGGGGTTCAGGGTTCCAGGCTATAGGCAGGAAGAAGGTAGGGGGTGTTGGTGCTCCTCCCCACACCCCCACATTCTCTTCAAACCGGTTCTGGGGTGAGAGGGCCCGATGGCTCCTACCACACCCAGGCCCTGCCACCAGTCTGGCTCTGACACGGGCCCAGTCTGGAACTGGGTCCTGGCCGGTTCCAAGGCCTCCTCCCTGGTCTAAACACAGGGGCTCAGGGGGACCAAGTGCTGTGGTCAGTGCTCCTGCCCTGGACCCTCAGGCCTCTCTGGTGACCCTTGCCTGGGGCCAAGCCCTCTGGCATGGCTGATCTGACGGTTCCCCCAGGCTGCCCACCACTCCTTGCCGGGCAGGACCACCCGACCACCCTGCAGCCAGCAGAACTCGGGGGCCCGGGTGGTTTCCTCTTACCTGTCTCACAGGTGGGTCCCCCGAAGCCAGCTGGGCACTGGCAGCTGAAGCTGTTGACGCCGTGGGTGCAGGTCCCGCCATTCTGACATGGGTGGGAAGCACACTCATCCACATCTGAAAAACAGGTGGGCTGGGGCCTCAGTGGAGGAACCAGGTTGGGAGGATCTGCCAGGCCTGGGAGGAGCGGGGAGAGGACAGCAAACCTGGCCTTCCTGGGCCTCACCCTGGGGCAGTGGCTCAGAGGGGCAGCTGTCACACCTGTCAGGAGGCCACTGTGTTTGGCACCCCCAGTGGTGCCCCCACCACAGGGACAGAGACCCTTGACCTTGGGCACGGGGCCACTGGCTGCACTTCCAGGGTTCCTTCAGAGCCCGTGCCTCCCAGTGGGTGGGGCCATCAGTGAACTCACCCAGTTGGCACCTCCTCCCTGTGAATCCAGAGAGGCAGGAGCAGGTGTAGGAGGGGTTGCCGGTGACGCAGTCGTCAATGCACTTCCCACCGTTGAGGCACGGGCGCAGGGTCAGGCACACGGAGGCTGCAGACACAGGAGGAGCAGAGCAGTCATCCCTCCATCCTCCCAGACCTAAAGGTTCCAATCTCCAAGGAATGGCTGTGTCGCCCTCTGGCGGCAAAGCGTCCAGGGTTTTTCTTCCCAGGTCTGCGCAAGGGTGCCCGGTGCCCCTGACGTCTGTCCTCTGCCTGTGTCTCCCCTGGATGTTGTTTCCTAAGCTGTGACCCTGGCTGCCGGTGAAGGGCAGGCTTTAGCACCCCTGACACCCACAGCACCTTCATATTCCATTAATCTATCAGCTTCCAAATTTGTCCGAGGGACTAAGAAGACAGGGACCTGAGGACTCCCAGCAACATGGGGAGACACGAGTGCTCCTCGTGGACAAGGGGATCCCTGTGTGGAAACCACAGGTGGCGTGGGGAGCCCCTCAGACCCTCTGGCAGGTGCAGTCTGGTCCCAGCTCTGCCTCAGACAGTTACATAATTCGGGCATGCCCCGTGCCCTCTGTTCCCCGTGTGCAACACCAGGTCTGTGCTCAGAGATGTTGAAACTGGTGCTTCCTGGCAAGGGTGGGGGGTGCCTCCTGGAGTCACTCAGGGCCACCCAACACTGCCCCCGCCCAGTCTTCTAGGAAAGGCAGCATGTAGAGCCCTCTGGAGAATCAAGGCTGCTGACATTTGCGGTTAATCAGCACAGATTGGCAGGTTACGGCTGCGTCCTGCCGTAACTCGAGTTACTGAGGGCCCAGAGAGCTGGCATGGTGTCAGGGCTTGAGGGGGGCACTCCGGGAAGTACCCTGTGGCCCAGAACGCCATCAAGGCTGTGGGACTGCACCTTTCCATCACTTAGCTACATGTCACTCAGTCTGCGCTTTGGCTACACGGTGGTATGCAGCAGCTGACTGCACGAGCCCTGTCTCTGGACCAGCCTTGCTCAGGAGCTAGAGTTCCCGGTGTAGACGCACTGCCTTTCAGGTGTGAACCGACCCTCCCTTCCTGGTAAAGCTGAAGTGTGTAATCCCAGCACTGACCCACACTGGCTCCATCTCCTGGGCTTGCAGTGTGGGTGGGGACACCAGGGGGCTGGTCCTCCCCGCAGCACTGCTCCCAGGGCCTCTGCAGTAGTTTGGAGGGTCCAGTGTGCCTGCTCCATCTGCTCCCCCACAGAGGCCTGGGACAGAGAGCGAGGCACCTCTACATGGAAAAGGGGTCCACAAAGGACTGTGGGCCCTCTTCTGAGGACCCCACTCCTCAGGGTCACAGCCTGCAGCCTCTGCAGAGGAGCATGGACCTGCCCACACCTGCACCCATACCTGTTCATCCACCTGTCCCCACTTGTACTGACACCCACTCACACCAGTCCACACCTGCACCCATACCCTACTCTTCAACCACAGCCCAAGCCCCTGAGCCACCACTGACCAGAGCCCCCCTGGGGCTGCAGGAGAGCTTGGCTCTTAGGTGCCCTGCTTGCTACCCTGGGGGGGAGAGAGAAATCATTGGCACCTGGTGCCATGAGCCCCTCACCCCCTAAGCTCAGTCTCTCAACTGGGGGCTATTGGGTGCTCCAGTGAGTGGGCAGACTCAGTTCCCAGGTCTCTCTCAGGGGGATACCATCCTCAGTTGTCTGTGAGTCTTTCTGCCCCAAGCATTGTCATGGGTGGGGGCTCGGTGTCTGTCCCTCATGCACTCACACCCTACCCGGCCCTGGCCCTGGGGTGCATGCCTGCCTCCCTGGGTGGGCTCTCACCCATTTTATTTTAGGGGGAGCAGCCCTTCCCAGTGGCCTGGGTCTCCATGGGTTAGAGGTGAGTTGGGGGTGGTGGGAGGTCCCAAAATCAGCCTCAAAATGGCCAGGGCTTAGCAGGGCTTATGCTCAGCCCCTCTAGGCGGAGTGGCTGAGTCAACCACTGACACCCTCCCTCTATGGAGGGTCTGTGACTCGCCCAGTGCCACACACCCTTCTGCAGCCAGTCCGACTGTCCCCACCGGTCACGTGCTCTCCCCTGGGGTGGACCCTTCCTCCTCTGCAGTGTGTTCTGAGCCGGAAGGCCCCCGGGTGTCAGGGACCCTTGGGTGTCTCCCTCCCGGCGGGTAGATGGATGTCCGGGTTGTCAAAAAAGCTGCAAGTCCCAGCAGAAAAGGTGAAATGGGGTGAACAGAACACCTGTTTCCCAGGTGGTCAGGGGACACAGGTGGCCGCGGACGCCCATCTCGACCCAGGAAGGAGGCTGGGCTCCTCCCCTTTGCACCGCAAACCTTGGGCTCCAGCGGGGATCCCCGGCCCCGCAGCTAGGCGCGAAGGCCCCCCACCCCCAGGAAGAGACTGAGGCTCTGGGGCCAGCGGGGGCGGGGACAGTAGCCGCGATGGGCGGAGCCACGCCCAGCCCAAGGGCCCGGGGGGAAAAGCCTGGGCCCCAGGGTTTTGGGGGGGGGAGGGCCAATTTGGGGCCCCTTCCCCCCCCCCCTTGAGGAAAAGCCCCTCCCCGGCCCCCTGGGCTCCCCCCCCCCGGGGATAAAAGTTTTTTGTGGGGAAAGGATAAAAGTGGGCCCGGGGGGTTGCTTGTTTTTTGAAAACCCCAATCCCCCCGGACCCCGCCCCGGTAGGGGATGGGGTCCACAAACCCCCTTAAAGAAAAAAAGAGAAGAAACAAGGGAAAATACAAAAAAAAAAC
>NW_005871053.1:1036193-1056383 GCF_000147115.1 Myotis lucifugus | reverse complement strand
CGTTGAAGCCAGCCTGGGTGGGTGCGAGAGAGTGGGGGCAGGTGCGGGCTGGGTCCGCAGGTCTCCCTAAAGCTCCCACCTCCCCCAGATGGGGCCCTGCCCCATCCACCATTCCTGCACACACTGTCAAGGTCAAAGAGCTTGTGTGGGAGACAGCTGGAGAGCTCTAAGGTGTAGGGGTATCCACCCCTTCCCCCACCACGCTGTCCTTGCCAATGTCAGCAGCCTCCCAGCCAGGCCCTGAGCCAAAGACTTGGTTGGGCCTGGCACCCCCACGCCTCCCCCACCCCCATGACTCACTGCTGGGTTTTGGGTCTCCCTAGGGGCCAGCGGCAAGTGGGACCTCAGGGGAAGTAGATGGGGGTGCACAGCCAGAAGGGGACCGGCAGGCCCTGGGCACTGGCCCTTGACCATGCCCTCCACACCTGGGATTTCCTGCTGGCCGGGGTCCTTCGGGCCACAGCCCTGCCAGATCTGGGGACAGTCAGTGCAGAGAATCCCAGGACCTTCTTTCCCTGCTGCAGTGGCCAGGCAGTGTGGTCAGGACAAAGGCCTTTGGCCAAGGATGTTTCTGTGGTTCTGGGCTGTGAGAGGGCTTGGATCACCCTGCACCAGCCTCTGCACAGTAGTGCATGTGGAGGTGGGGGTGGGGGTGGGGGCGGGGAGAGGTCTGCCTGTTTCACCAGCTCATGACAGTGCCGGCAATGGGGAGCAGGGACCCCTACCTGGGCCGCGATGCCCCCCAGGCCAGTGGCGTCACCCCCGCTGCTGGCGTGTGTGCCTGTGGTCCACGTGATGGACTCATAGTTGAAGATGGTGAAAGAGAACTTGCCGTCCGTAATGAGCACAGTCTGGAACGTGTTGACCTGCCAAGGAGGGAGGCCTGAACAGGGTCCTTCCCGCCTCGTCTCCGTTCCCAGGCCCTGCCCCTCCACTATTCCTGCACACACTGTCATTGTCTCCCCAACTAGACATTTGGTCAGCCATAGGGCAGAACCTTGATGGCCTCGTCCTCCATCCTCCACTGTGTCTCCAGTGCCTGAGGCCCTGGCACAGGCCAACCTGCCCCCTCCCCAAGAATCTGCACGGGGGCTGTGGGGGCCACCGACGCCAGGAGCAGACACTGTCCCCTGTGGGGGCCGGGGGCACAGAGAGTTCCTGCTCACTTGGTCAAATCCACAAACTGCCTTGAGGGAACAGGACAAAAACATAAAAAGAAAAGGGAAAGATGAACAGAGGAATCAAGGAAAAATGTTTTTAATAATCAGGTTTTATGATTTTCATGGAATTCTATTCCAAAATGTTAGTGGGTAGGGTACATATGAGGTGCTATTTCAGATCGGGCAAAGGATCATGGGATGAATAGGAAACTCCGAAAAACAATGAAATTAGAATTTTACATCACTCATGAAAATAAAGCCTAAATCAAGTAAGGCTGTAAATGACACCGTCGCAGCACTGGAAGAAATAGTGGGCACCGTGGAGAGCCTCTCAGGGAGGCTTAGGCATGACTTATGTTAACGCAAAAACAACAAAAAAAGAGATTTATACATTTGGCTACAAAAACTTCTGAATATCACAAAGTGCCATAAACGCAAACTGAGTGGCAAACAGCAAAGTGAAAAATGTTTTTATAATATATGCAGCAGGCAAGACTATTCATATTCTTAATACAAAAACGTCTACAGATCAATGAGAAAAAGACCAAAAAGATAACACAGGCTATGCTCAGATACATGACAAGTAGAATACAACTAGCAGGTAACACAGGAGCAAATCCAGCATCGCTAGGAATCAAAGATGTGGAAGTTTGAAAAGGCAAGGAAGGAAAGCGGGAGGGCTCCTGGCTGGAGTGCAGGGAACCGGGCACATCCCATGTGGCATGTGAGAATGCATGGGCACATTTTTGAGGGGAACATGAAATTCTGCAGGCAGTAATCTCCCTTTTAGAGGCTCATGCCAGGATAAACCTCAGTGGACTTGAGGCTGCGCATGCCCACCTCAGGGTACCCTGCACTCGAGGCCTTGGGCCAGCGACTCTGGGCCAGTGTGTGGACGTGGCAATGACCAGAGACCATACGGTGTATAGGCACACTTTGTTTCATTGCGTTTCATTGATGGCGCTTTTAGAAATTGTGTTTTTAGAAATTGAAGGGTTGCGATGACCCTGCATTGAGCACGTCTATTGGTGCCATTTTCCAATAGCATTTGCTTACTTTGTGTCTCTCTGTCACATTTTGGTAATTGTCACAATATTTCAGATTTTTCATCATTATGATATCTGTTATGGTGATCTGTGAGCAGTGATCGATGTTACAATTGTTTGGGGTACCATGAACCACCCCATTAAGACAGTGAACCTAATTGATAAATGTGTGTGTTCTGACTGCTTCGCTCGTCTCCCGTCTATGTCCCTCTCTTCAGGCCTCCCTGTTCTCTGAAACACAACAATAGTGAAATTGGGCCAATAAATAATCCCACAATGGCCTCTAGGTGTTCAAGTGAAAAGACCAGTCACGTGACTCTCACTTTAAATCAAAAGCTAGAAATGATTAAGCTTAATGAGGAAGGCATGTCAAAAGCTGAGACTGGCTTAAAACCAGACCTTTTGCACCAAACAGCTAAGTTGTGATGCAAAGGAAACATTCTTGAAGGAACTTAAAAGGGCTATTCCAGTAAATACACAGTGATAAGCTAAACAGCCTTATTGTTTATGTGCAAAAGGTTTTAGCGGTCTGGATAGAAGATCAAACCAGCCACAACACGCCCTTAAGCCAGCGGTTCTCAACCTGTGGGTCGCGACCCCTTTGGGGGTCGAAAGACCCTTTCACAGGGGTCGCCTAAGACCATCGAAAAACACATATATAATTACATATTGTTTTTGTGATTAATAACTATGCTTTAATTATGTTCAATTTGCAACAATGAAATTGGGGGTCACCACAACTTGAGGAACTGTATTAAAGGGTCGCGGCATTAGGAAGGTTGAGAACCACTGCCTTAAGCCAAAGCCTATCCCAGATCAAGGCCCTAACTCTTTTCAATTCTATGAAGACTTGGGGGAATTGAGGGGACTGCAGAAGGAAAGTCTGAAGCTGTCTGAGGTTGATTCATGAGGTTAAAGGGAAGAAGCCATCTCTATAACATCAAAGTACAAGGTGAAGCAGCAAGAGCTGATGTAGAAGATGTGGCAAGTTATTCAGAAGATCTAGCTGAGATAATTAACGAAGGTGGCTACACTGAACAACAGATTTGTAATATAGATGAGACAGGCTCACATTAGAAGACACCACCTAGGACTTTCATAGCTGGAGAGAAGTCAATGCCTGGCTTCAACGCTTCAAGGTTAGGGGCTAATGCAGCTGGTCACCCAAGAGCTCTGATGGAGATGGACAATGAGATTAATGTTGTTTTCATGCCTGCTAACTTTTCATGCCTGCTAACACAACACCCAAGAAGTCATTTCGACTTTCAAGTCTTATTATTTTGTAAGGCTATAGCTCACATAGATATGATTCTTCTGATAGACCTGTGCAAGGTAAGTTGGAAACTTTCTGGAAAGGATTCACCATTCTAGAAGCTATTAAGGACATTTGTGGAAATAGATCAACATAGCAACTTAACAGGAGTTTGGAAGAAGGTGGTTCCAGCCCTCAGGGGGGTTCAAGATGTCAGTGAGGAGTAACTGCAGATGTGGTGGAAATAGCAAAATATCTAGAATTAACAGTAGAGTCTGAAGGTGTGACTGAATTACTGCAACCTCATGACCAAATTTGAAAGGATAAAGAGTTGATTTTTACAGATGAGCAAAGACAGTAGTTTTTTGAGCTGGAATCCACTCCTGGTGAAGATGTTGTGAAGACTGTTGAGGTGACAACAAGGGATTTAAAATATCACATAAACTTAGCTGATAGGGGTTGAGAGGACTGACTCCAGTTTTGAAAGAAGTCTGTGGGTAAAATGCTTATAGCACTACAGAGAAATAGTCTGTGAAAGGAAGAGTCAACCAGTGCTTGTCATATGTTAAGAAACTGCCCTGGCCACCCAACCATCTGTAACCACCACCCCAATTAGTCAGCAGCCATAACATCGAGGCAGGACCCTCCACCAGCACCGAGATTACCCCTCACTGAGGGCTCAGATGATGGTTAGCCTTTTTCAGCGATATAGTATTTTTAATTAAGATATGTACTTTTTTTAAGTGTCCAATAATGCTATTGTACACTTAATGGACTACAGTATAGTGTCAACATAACCTTTATATGCAATGGGACACAAAAAAGTCATGTGACTCATTCTATTGTGATATTTGCTTTATGGCAGTGGTCTGTGTGTCTTCTTAGGTTAACGTTAACAATAGGAAGGTGTGAACCTAAGTGCTAGAGTTCTGAGGACAGGGAGGAGGTGATGGCCATGAAGGCGGAGTGGCAGCACGATCGGTCCGGGCAGCGTGTGTGCAGGTGAGGCCTGGATTTGAGGAGCCTTAGCAGCTGCACTGTCACCGCCTGTGGATCACCTGCTTCCAGAGCTGCGGCTGCAGAGAGGGCTCCCAAGTCTCCCTGTCACAGGCCACCTCCCAGCCCGAACTCAGGATCTCGACTCCCTGTCTTCTGAGGATGTGATGTGGATATCCCTTTTCTAACCCACATCTTTGGGTTTGGAAACGGGGACGTTAAGGTTCTCTGTCAACTCCGGAGGCGTTCTGGGTGCCTCTTCCTCCGCAGAGGTGAGAGTAATTTTTAAAATGAGGTAAGAGAACATATAAAATGAGGACAATGCCCACAATACTGTTGAGTGAAAAACAAACAACAACCACTCACAAACAGCATGTTCTTGGCGGCTCTATTTATTTTTTAGACTGTGGGTCAGTGGACACTAGGAAATGTTGACGGGGAGTTGTCTTCTGGTGGAGGAATTATAGTTGGGTTTTCTTTACCTTTTGTTACAAAGTTGTTTTGTTACAAATTGGTGGAAAGAAAAAACAAACAAACAGAACTTACAAAATGCCAGTGAGCTCTGTATGAACAGAAGCCCACAGTGCGCGATTTGCGGTAATGTTCACAGAAAGGCCCACACAGTGTGTCTCCCTCTCGTAGGCACCTGCTAACGTCCTTCTTCCTCTCTCTCACTTGTTCATTTTGGCTGCTGGGGCGCTCAGAGTCTGTGGGCATCTCGTCACTTGGCACATCCCTCCCTGGACCCACTTGCCCACCTTCCCAGTTCCCCTGAGCCACCTCCAGGGACCCTGGGCTCCATCTCTAGATGCCCGCTGGGCATGGCCATCTTGGCACATCCGGGGCCGAGTCCCTCACTTGCACCCCTAGAGCCTGAGTGCAGGCCCCCCTGTCCGCCCCCCCTCCCCAGTGTGTGCGACAGGAACCAGGCTCTGCTGTGATTGCTGTCGCTCCCCTTGCTGCCCAGTGTCCTGTCACATCCCCCCCGTGGCTGCTCTGAGCCATCCTGGTCCTCTACCCTCACCCCCCCCCCCACGTGGCTCAGACCCACCCTCCGGCTGGCACAGCCATGCTGGCCACTTCAGGGCAACTGGCACCTTTATCACATGGTCGTTTGTGACACCCCAGAGAGAGCCGTGTCCTGTCTGCTCTGTCCAGGGCCTGCCCCCCGAGAGGTGCCCCTACAGAAATGTGGGTTAAATGCGTGAACAAATAGCTCAGAGAACCTCTCTGCTCCCAGCGCCTCCTCGTGCATGGTGTGACCCCCAGGAGGGAGCACTGTCCTCATTTTGGGGGGGACCCACTCAGGGGGACTCGCCCACCAGCACTACCATGCTGGGCAGAGTGCTCAGTTACTCCTGAGCTCACACTTTGTTGTTTGGCACAGTCGAGGATGAAGTATAAGACGCGATAACTTCCTGACTGACCCTTTGAGGACAGAAGCATTCCCAACGGAAAACCCGGGAACACATCATCCTTCTCCTCTCCCCGGCGTGTGAGCTACTCTCCCGGGCCTTGTCAGGCTCGGACCTTCGTGAGTGACTCCCGTGCCTGAGCCCAGCTTTTCCTCTCAGGCATGGGCCGGCAACTAAAGCTGACCCTCGGCAAGGTGGGTGCCCTGGAGGGAGGCCTGGGCCCAGCTGTACCTCCTCCCTTCCCCAGGACAGAAACTCACGGGGGAGGAGGAGCTGCCGCCAAAGAAGGTCACGCGGTACCAGGTGGCGATGAAAACCCAGGTGGCAGAGAAGTCTGGGAGCTCGGGGAAGTAGCGCCTGATGTCCTCCGTGGCTCTGCGCAGCATGGCGGGGTCGGCGGCCTCCCGGTAGTACACATCCCCTGCACGCCGGTTGTCCACATCCGCCCAGAAGGCCGCCACCACACAGCGGTCCTTGGCGATGGGAAAGGCCACCGGGGTGAACTGAGAAACCTCCTTCAGGAAGGAGATGATCCCATTGTTGTTCACCTGTCAGGGCAGAAAGCCAGAGAGGGACTGATGGGGGCTGTGGGTGGGCACAGCCTCCCAGCCTCCCCCACCAGGCACCCTGCGAGGGTGAGCCGGGCTTGGGAAGAGCATCCCGGGATGGCCTGGCAGTTCCTGGTCCCAGACGGGGGACCCCTCAGCCTGATCCGTTGCCTCCTGGACAGGTTGTGTCCCAGATGCCCTGCAGGGTAACCAGCCCTGGGCTGCCGCTCTGGGGTCAGGGAGCCCCAGTGTGGGCCCTGGTCTTTGACATGTGGGGCCCTCAGGTCTGCTCAGCAGCCTGAGCTTCTGGATCCCATACCAGCCAGGGGCCTTCGGAGGGTAGGACAGGGTCCCAGCCTCTGGTCTGGAAGGATCAGGTGAGGGCAGGAGTGCCCATAGAGCAGAGGCGGGGTGCGCAGGGGCCAGCATTGCCAGGGGAGGCTGCAAGGGCCTCAATGACCAGGTGGCTTCTGTGCTCAGGACTCAGGGAAGTGGGAGCCCTAGAAGCTCCTGAGCAGAGGAAGGGGAGCAGCATCTTTGCAGCTGGACAGCCCTGATCCTGCCACTCGCTGGCTATGCAACCACAAGGTGCAGCCTGCGCGCTCTGCGCTCTGGATGTTTACCTCTGAGGCGGGGCTAACACTGCTGCTGGCCTCGCAGGGTCCTGGGCAGGGTCGAATGAGTTAGCGATCACAGAGCTGGGCTCGAGGCTGTCCTGACTCACTCCTGGGAAGATTGTGGTCAGAACTGTGCTTTTAGAAAACACCTTTAGGACTCCCCCTGAGGCGAGGGAGGCTCTGTTACCCAGACCAGCAAAAAGGGCCGATAAACATACTTCTCAAAGGCACCGATGAGCCAACAAGCGAGTGAGGTTCTTTTTTTTTTTTAATTTTTATTTTTTACTATTTTATTATTTTTAATTTGTACTTGCGAGTGAGGTTCTTGATTCCACGGGCAGGACAAGGAGCCTGGAGGGCCCTGGCACTTAGAGCCCTTTCCCTGAGAGACTACGTCCGCAGACATAGAAGCCACAGCTGCAAAGCAGACCTGCGATTTGAGTGGCCTCATGGAGGGAGAGGGATAGATGTCAGAGCTCAGAGCTGGCTCAAGGCAGGGACCTAGGGAACCTCACACTAAGCTGGGACCCCTCCCAGCTGCCCATACAGTTCAGGTGAACCTGAAGGAAGAGTCTTGTGCAGACTTATCACCTCCCGTCAGGCCTGTGACTTGGATTAAGGTGTTTCCTGCCAGGCGGAAGCAGAGAAACACCCTTTCTGGAGGAAGATGGTCTCACCTGAGGCTCAAGTCACTCCCATGAATGATGCTTCAAATGCAAAACCCAGGACACAGTCGGAGATAACGGGCGCACAAGGAAGCAGGATGCCACCAACAGGAATAAGTGGAAACATGAGAAACACCAGATACTAGAGTTATCTGACAATAAAATAACTAAATTTACTATGTTCAGACAGGCAGAGAAGCCCATGGGCCAGAACAGAGAGTCCAGAAATAACCCTTTGTTCGTGTGGTCAAATGGCTTTCAACAAACGGTGCTGGGAAAACAGGAGGTTCACAGGCAAGACAATGAAGTGGGACCCTTACCTAACACCACAGCCAAAAATTAGTTCCAATGGATCAAAGACCTAAAGGTAACGGCTCAAAATTAAACACTCAGAAGAAAACACAGGATAAAGGCTTCACAACGTTGGACTTGGCAGTGATTTCCTGCAGGTGACACCAAGGCACAGGTAACAAACAAAACAAACTGCAGTCCATCGAAATGAAAAACTTTTTGTGCATCAAAAGGCACGATTAGCAACCCACTAGATGGGAGAAAACATCTGCAAATCATATATCTAATAAGGGATATATAGAAAACTCATGCAACAATAAAGCCCAAAACAACCTGATTAAAAAATGGGCAAAAGACCTGAAATAGACATTTCTCCAAAGAAGACACATGAATGGCCAATCAGACATGCTGCGTCATCAGGAGAACGCGTGTCAAAGCCGAAGAGCGGTCCCTCCTCACACCCATCAGGGTGGCTTCCATCAAAGAAACAGGAAACACCAAGTGTGAGGGGCTCACAGAGAAGGGAACACGGCACAGCCGTTGGGAGAAGAGGTCACCACAGAGCCCCAGCCCAGGCCCTTTTGCAGAAACTCCGAGATTCCCAGAGGAGCAGGTGGGTCACAGCTGGAGCTGAAGCAGGACCCAGCCACACCCTGTTTAAAATTGGGACGCTGACGGGGCCGGTGAGAGCTCATCGAAGCTGAGTGTGACCCGTGGGGGCCTTGTGACTCGCTGGCCTCTCATTTGGGGTGAGCTGACTGGAACTTGACACTAACAAGGGAAGGGCCCAGGGTGGGAGGCCTAATGGAAATGGCTCAGTGGCAAGAGTCACCTTGGTTTTTGTGAAACAGTGGAGCTACCCTTGGGAAGCCTTTTCTCCCACTCCAGCGGCCAGTGAAGCCGCTGTTTTCCTGGGCCCTCCGGTCACAGCGGGTCCCCTCGGTGGCGGCAGCCTCCCAGTGCAGCCCCAACACGGGGAGCTCTCGGGAAGGCCAGTCAGTGCTGTGGGCAGAATCGGAAGCGGTCACCCTGGCCATGTAGGGGGCTCTTTCGGACCAGACAAGCCAGATTTTTACTGACCTTGGGTTGTTGCAAATGGCCTCAGCAGGCAAGCAGGCTGTTCTCTGAGGGCCAATGACCCTCTTTGGCCTGTGGACCACATACAGTCTCTATTGTGCATTCCTCTCCCTTCTTTTTGTTTTTGTTTTTACAGCCCTTTAAAAATATAAACAACATTCCTAGCTCACAGGCCATACCGTGGCTGTCCTATGAGGACCCCTGGTTTTGCAAATCCAGGCTTACTGGCACAGCCACGCCCACTCCCTACCTGTGGGGCTCAGAGCAGAGTAGCCAGTCAGAACCCGTATGGCTACAGGCCGAAGATGTCCACTGCCTGGCCCTCTACGGCAAAAGCCTGGCGGACCTGTCTGCTGGCAGGCCTGCCACGGAAGGGCACGGCATGCCTCACCAAAGACGCCCACTTGGAGGCCACTGATGAAGGAACAGACTGCAGCTGCTGGTGAAACAGTCTGGGTCCCTCTGATGGGGCTGACGCGGACTGAGCAGCTGGAGGTGCATCCTAGGTTGCCCCGGCCTCTGGGACTCCTCATGCCAGAAATGGCAGCTGGGCAGGAGGGAAGGACTGTGTGCTATTGAGGCAAAGCCACCAACACACACTGGGCTTGTCTCCCACAGACACTGGCCTGCTATTCCCAGGCGGGTCCTGGGACTGGGCTGCTGCCACAGGCGCCACGGGCCACCTGCTGGGGTGGGACCTGCCGCACTGCCCCTCCTGCCTCCCCCGCTCCTGGCCCCGCTCCCACAGACGGACCAGGTTTCCTTCCTGCCTTTGAAGTGCAAGTCCAACTCTCAGGTGTGTGTAGTGTGTGCAGGGCCGCTCCAGCCTGCCCACCAGCACTTGGCCTCATTCCTCTCCTGTGTGCCTCCCCACGGGGTGTGGGCCCAGAGCCCGGGGGTCCAGGAAGGAGGCAGAACAAGCCGGCCCTGTTCCCCTGCCAGAGCAGGGCAGGGCCAGGACCACAGCGGAGCAGGCAGCGGGGCCAGGCACTGGGCAAGCAGGCTGCTGGCAGGCCTGTCACCTGGACAGGATCCTCTTTGGATGTCCTCTTTCCAGATGGGAACTCTGAGCATCCTGTGTGGGTGGGGAGTGGGCAAGGGCTGGGTGAGGTGGGCCCAGGGAAGCGAGCTGCCTGGCAAAAGCTACTTCCTGCAAAATATCAATTTTTTTATTATTATTTTTCTACTTTCAATAGTACTTAGTAAAACACACCGCACAGAGATGGAAACAAGGAGAAAGGGTGAGGCCAGATCCCCTGCCGGACGCATCCTGTGAACGGGTGCATACCCCACATGAGAGGTGTGCTTAATCCCACCCTTCACCTACATAGGGGCCCACCAGCATGCTCTTCTCAGAGACTGGGCTGTGGCCTGGCTGTTGCTGGGACCCAGGGCCCGGGTGCTGCCCCACATCAGGGGCCATGTGGGCCTGAAGTCAGCCTAGCCCAGCCCAGTGGGACGCTTGCAGAGATGCAAGGAGACCCAGGAGCAGAAAGGGGAAATGTGTGGTGCTGTGGATAGGGCCTTCTGCTCTGCCCCCACGCAGCCTCCCCAGCCCTCCCTGCGGGCCCCCAGGCCCAGGCCCTGGGGTTAGTGCTGGTATTGCTGTCCTTTCCAGCAGGGGCCACCTCTCTGGTGTCCAAGCACCTGCTGCTGAGAAAAACAAGGTGCCGCTGAGTGTCACAGCCCAGGATGGGACAGCACAGGAGCTGAGTGCAGGGTAAGCAGCTGGCAACTGCCCCCTCTTTGCCCAGGCGGGTGTAGGAGGCCTGTGGTCAAGGAGGGGGTGTTCCTGTCCCCTCTGAAGAGACTGAGAATCTTGGGAAGGGAGTAGCTTGTCATCTGGGAGAAGCCGAGGCCACATGCTACAGGAAGCCCAATGACTGTGAACTCCAGGTGGCCCTTGGGGCATGAAAGAGGCCTATGCTTCACCTGGGGGGTGGGGACATATGTGGTCAGGAGGGGACTGGCCTGTGGGGACTCAGGCCTTTCCTGCAGGACACGGCTGGCCCTGGCTGGCTCAGGAAGAAGCACAGAGAGACTGTGCTGGTGGCATTTCCGACTTGGATAGAAGCAGGAAAGAGTGGAAGTATCCTGGAGAGTCTCTTGGAGAGACTTCCAGCCAAAAGCGTGTGAGTGGGACTGGCTGGTCCCCTGTGCGGGAGAGCATGAGGGCTCTCTGGTGCCACCTCGCTGGGCGGAGGGGCTGCTTTGAGAGGGCACCCTGGAGGGGAGCCAGGGACCCCGCGTGTGCGGCCACAGACCCCAGCTCTGCAAACATCAGAGCCAAGAGGGCGGGCCTTGGTTCCTGCTTTGACTTCTCTGCCAAAAATAAAACAATAAAGCCCCTGAGGCCTTTTATAAGCTTGTTTTGAAAAATGTAGGCATGTCTTTTATTTCCTGGCAGCTCTCTGGGTAATCAGGGTTCCTCCCACAAGCACAGTTGGGGCCGGAGTTCTGCTTGAAGGGCAGTGAGTGGGTAGGGCTCCTGGGGCCCATGGGCAAGGTCAGTCTGAGCCCTGGAGCCCAGAGCCTGGTGTACACCAGCCCGGGAGAAGGAAGGCGGGCTCGTGGCTGGCACCCATGTCCTGGGGGAACAGTGCTTGGGGCTGTAGGAAGATTGGGAGGGGAGGGCACTACCACCAGGGGCAGCCAGGGCCAACTTCCTGGGGGAGGGGTATCTGAGGGGAGCCAGTGCCCAGTTGGCTGCGGGGTTGGGGTGGGGGTGAGCGTGGGGGGTGAAGGAGGAATTCCCAAGGGTGGGAAAGAGAAGGTGGTGTTGGGGGACCAGCCCTTCCTTCCCTTCCAGGCCAAGCCCTGCTGGGCTGTGGGCCCTGGGCTGCACTTCCTGCTGTCTGCTGTCCAGGGCCTCCCTGCGGCCACACCCTGGTCTGCAGGGCCTCATGGCACTGCCTTCTCTGAGTCCAGCCCTTTGAACCCCTCCAACACCTGTCCCTTCCATATCCTCCTGCTGTCCCCCCTCTCTTCCCTTTCCCATGTACACCTAGCCAGCTCGTGCCTCCCCCTCCCTGGCAAAGCCACCTTTTTGCCTCACCTCTGGTACACCTCAGCCAGGTGCCCCTCTAGGGCCAGAGCCCAACTCCACAGAGGCCCCTGGACATGATTGCCTGTGGGCAGCAGTCCCTCATCACCTGGGCCCCCATACCCTCCGTCTACACCCATCACCAGCCTGAGCCCAGACACAAACTCCCACTGTGGGCCTGATACGCCCCTGCTTCCCACATACACCTAGGCCTCTCACTTCTTGGGACAGTGGCTGCTCCCCTGGGACTCAGCCCCATTCCAGGCCCCATCCCCAGCAAGCACCCAAGGTGGCCTATGCCTGATGCCCCGTCAGGCTAGTGCAGGTGGTAGAATGTGTTCAAGTGCCAGGGGTGGTGTCTGGCCCTGGACAAGCCCTGAACCGACTGGAGGACAGTGGGCCCTGGCTGCCTGCTGTGTGCAGGGTTTGGGGTTGGGGCCCATGCCTGGACACTGTCCTGTTCTCCCTCCTCCCACCCTGGCCTCCCTGCAGAGCTCAGTGTGGGAAGCAGTGCTTCAGGTGGCAGTTAACAAATCACTTGCCCCACTGAGGTGGGACCCTGTGGAGAGGTGGTGGGGGGGGGAGGGTGAAACCAGTGGGGCGGCCCCACCCAGCCGCCTGCTCACAGACCCATGGGAGAAACATCTCCAGGGGCCAACTCTTCCAGCTTCTTCTGTTCTTGGGCCTGCTCGCTGCCCCCACCCCTATCATCAGTCTGACTACAAGGATGGCCTGGAAGCCAGGGGCCACAAGGAGCACCTGTGGCCGGGGCCCTTGGGGGGCAGCTCGTCCCAGCCAGCCCTGCACTAGTACATGGGAGGCAGTGGAGACTTGAGCTTGCAGGGTTAGGGGTGCCCGGGGCACCATGAGCAGGATGGCAGGCCGGTGGGTGCCCTCAGGAGGAGCAGCGCTTCTCAGGTGGGGCCCTGGACAGGCACCAGGAACCTGATTAAAGGCTGTTTCTGGGGCCCTTGCATGCTGGGGAGGGTCCAGGGCTCTGCATTTCTCTCCTGCTCCCAGGTGACCCGGCAGACTCCCACAGTAGGATCTGCTCTGGCCAGGTGCCTAGTCCTGGACCATGCAGGAGCTGAGTGAGTGGTGGCCTCCTGGTTGACCCAGGCCAGATGAGGTGACTCCTTCACCCAGGAGAGAAGGATGCAGACGAGGATGCCCTCTGGGTGACAGGCAGCAGGGAGATGCTGTGAGAAGCACATTCCCTCTGACCCACTAGGAAAGGAAAGCAGAGAGCGGGAGACTTACATAAGGACACACAGGGGGTCGTGCACCGGCGACATTAGTTCATGGGAGATCCTGAAACCACCCACAGTCAACAACTCATTGGTTAAAACGACATGGTGCAGCAACTGGATGAAATATCATACTGTCACCAAAAAGCATGCTCTAACACACTCAAGGCATGGGGAAATGCTCACATATGTGCAACATAAACTTGTATGAAAGGGCAAGTTTGTTTTGTAGAACCCTAACGGTGCTTGAAACAAACCAGGGAGTTTGGATGCAGGATCACGGTTCTGTCATCCCATGTCAGAAGATGGGTGACTCGCACTGACTGAGGCCGCCAGGAGCCAGCACTCTCCTGGAAGCGGGGACAGCGCAGGGAACAAAGCAGGAAACAGTGAGTTCAGCTCTCAGAGTGACACGCTGCTGCCACCACATCTTGCCCCCTAGGCTCAGCCTGGCCTCAGGCAGGACTTCAGGATGCTACATGGATGAATGCATTAGTGAAGAAGTCCATGGGGAGTGAACACACCAGGTTTCCATGCGAGTTGTCTGGAAAGACAGTCTGGCAAGCTGGTCACTTCTAGCTAAGAAGTTCTGGCTCACAGAGTCCCCAAGAGATAAGGAGTGGGGACACCCGAGTCATTCCCAGCTGCCAGGCTTGCTGCCCAGTGAGGTGCACAGGGTCAGACCATCCAGCCTAAAGCCAGGGGCAGGTAAGGGCAGGAAACAGAGGCGGGGGAGAGGCCCATTTGGCTTCATTGGCTGCCCTGTAAACAGGCTCGAGGGGCAGGGCCAGCAGCTGGAGGCCAGTGAGTGGGGACGGTGGCCTGGCCCAGGGACTTGACTGCAGGTGCTGGGAAGTGGACGTGTTTCCAAGGCAGAGCTGCCAGGCCCAGCTGCTGACAATGTGGGGACAAGGAAGGGAGGGAGGCCCTGAGGAGGCTCCGGGGGCTGCCTGCACGCTCTGGGCAGTGGGCTGGAGGAAGCAGGGCTTCGGGCTGGGCCCTGCTAGTTTGGGCTGGAGTGGTTAGGAAGCACTTGGACATGAGAGTCTGGGGCCCTGGATCTGCCTTCTTAGCCTGAGTTTCCTCATCTGTACAGAGGATGACCGTCCTGCCTGTCCTCTCACAGGCTGCCAGGGAGGAGGTCTGGGCAGGGGGGCCAGTGCCAGCTCGACCCCGACTCCAGCTCTATTCCACCCCTGCATCTCTTTCTTCTGCTGCCCCTCCCCAGGCACAGCAGGAAGGGAGCGCCCATGAGGGCGCCCACAGCAGGAAGAGGGGCAGCTCCCAGGCCACCCTGGAGCCGGCTGGGCTCTTACGGGTTTGCTCAGTGGGTTCAGAAGAAGCAGGACTCTACCACCAGGCCTTCCTGCATCTCACCAGGCTGTCCCTGGGGGTCAGGGCAGGTTTTGTAGATGGCTTGGAACTGGTGGCCAGAACAGCTAAGACAGTGATGGTTGGACATGTGTCACGGGCATACTCAGATGGGGCACTCTATTGCATAGAGAGGAAACTGAGGCTTTGGGAGGAAATGACTAGCCATGGCGGCCATGATCTGGGGAAGGCAGAATAGGGACAGTATGTTCAGGGTGGGCATGCATCCTCCCTCTGTCAAATTCGTTGTTAGTACCACACCTTCCCTCTGGGCACACTGTCCACCTCAGCTCCCACTCAGCTCTGCATGCTGGGACTGGCTCCAAGGTGTTCCAAAAGACAAGGAGGGTCAGAGGGGTCAGAGCAGCATGGGTGAGAGGCCAGCAGGGGTTGGAGGAGGCCCTGGGGTGACAGGTGGAAGGGACCCTAAGGGTCTACCACTCCAACAGCTCAGTCTTGGAGACACGACTGTCAGATCCTGCACCCCCTTCCTGGCCTCTGCAACCTTATAACATACTTGTGGGTCCTTCACAGGGTGGGGCACCTTCACAGGAGTTGCCCACCTGGCAAACCCTTCACCCAATGAGGGAACAGAAGCTGAGTGGTGACGTGCTACCTGAAGCCACTAGTTGCAGTTCCTGGTGACAAATAAACCGGGATCTTCCTTTGCATCTCCATAACCCCAACCGGGGGGCGGGGCTGCACCTGGGACTTCTGCAGAATTGCTGCCTCTCACTTCCCATGCCACCCTGAGTGGACGCTTCACCTTGGCCAGACCCGTAGGCCATGGCACAGCTGCCATCTATACTCACAAACCATGTCCCTCAGCAGGCTGCTGCAGCTCCAACCTGCTAGCAGCACTGGCTGGTGTAGGACCTTAGCAATAGAATGACTCTCCATGATTTTCAGAGCCTCATGACGTAGCACACGCAGCTGCTATGACGTGAGAAGAAGCCTAATGCTGGGTGCCTCTGGAAAGTAGGCCCCCAAGCATCACAGGACTGAATCCTTACTAGGGTGTAGCCTGTGTCCTGATTCCATGGAGACTCAGAAAGCATTGATCTCCAAGCAGCGTCACTGGTAACTTCACACCTTGTGACAAGTGGGCCCTGTCAGAGGGCTGACGCACCCATCCCTCCATCCCTCCAGCCACTCAACAAGCCTGCTCTTTGCCAAACAATAGGCTGGGGACTAAGGGGACAGAGGCTGGGGGTGGGGGTGGGGAACTGGCCTATAGAGGGTTCTCACTCGGCTGGTCACAGGGGGCTGGGCTCAGGGCTGGCCCAGGTGTGCTCTGCTGGACAAGGGTTGGATCCAGGGACATGCAGGAAAGTGTCTTCTGGACCTGAGTGGGTGTGGGGCCACCTGGTCGGACCCACTTGCTTTAGAACAAATATCATCCCTTCCCTCCTTTGGCTGTGATTCTAAGGCCTCCCTGCCCGCCGGTCCGTTCCCTCCCTGACACAGGGAGGTGCTCTGGGCATTGCCCCTCAAGAACTCCATTCTTTCCTGCAGAGTGAAGAGAAGGTGAAGGGGCTCACTATGTCCACATGGGCAAGTGTTTTTCAAATAACATCTCTGTTTGAGGAAGAAGCTCTTATGAAGATCTGTGTTTTGCTAGCAGTCAGAATGTTGGTTTCTGATGAAACCATTTGTTTTGCTAGCAGATCTGTCCACTTCAGCGCCCTCTCCCCCGTTGTTTTGGCAAGGGTCAATGTTTTTAGAGGGGCTGGTCAGAGGGTGGACTGTTTTCCTAATATTTTCACCTGTGACTGTGGGTGGGAAAGTTGAGCCTGGCCAGTTCCTAAGGGCCATGTTGATGCAGTGTTGTGTAAGATGGTGCCAACATGAGTTTTCCCAGTTCTAAGATGTATGGGGCTCCTCAGCTCCAGGAGACGCTGAGCACAGCTCTGCCCTGCTCACTCCACATTCTGAAGTCAGTCCTGGCTCCAGGTCCAAATCCTGGTCCAGAGGGACTTCCAGCGGGTGCTTCTACAGAGCAATGGCTGCCTCCTGCCACCACAGTCACATCAGCAAATGCTGCCCCCAACGCGAGGAGGCCTTTCTGCACGGGCTTGGGAAAGGCAGCTGCCCAGCGGTGGGGTGGCCAAGTGGTGGAGGGAGCCAATGATGTTGGCGAGGGGGTGGCAGAGGCCACATGAACAGTGGCGGGTAAGAAGGACAGGAGTGCCAAAGCTGTGGATGGTGATGGAGGCAGTGTTGGAGATGGTGGGGATGATGGAGCCGGTGACAATGCTGATGGGGGAGATGGCAGTGCAGGGGGTGGTGCTGATACTGGGCTGATGGGGGAATGGGAGGTGGTGGTGGTGATGGTGGTGGGAATGGCAGAGGTTGTGTTCTGGGCATTGGTGTTGGAGGTGACAGTGCATCGGGCTGCCCGGCCGCTTTCTAGCCCAGATTCAGGGCGGTGCGCTGGGCCCACCCACAGAAAGTGCATGATGCAGTGAGGAGAGGCACAGCATTTCTTTCCCGAAGGGGCCAGGGTCCCGCCCTGGGAGCGGTGGAGAGAGAATTGGCCCATGCCTGCTGTCTCTGAGAGTCAGGACCAGGCCAGGACTCCCCCCACCAAGCTGGGACCAGGCACCGGCAGACCCTCAGTGCACGCTGCCCACGCTCCAGGCCGGTCAGGCGGGGGCAGGGGCGGGGCAGGCGCCCGTCGCCAAGGTGGTGGGGCTGCAGCTCGCACCCCCCACCGGCCCGCTTCTCCTGCGGGCCGCTGTCCGGCCTTGGCCGCCGAGGGAGGAAGCGCTGTCCTCATTCCACCTCTGGCCGCCGTGGTGCCAAGCTGCTGGCGGCGGCGGCGGGAGTCGGGGCGGCGGGCAGCGGCCGGGGCACAGCGCCCTCCCCGGCGCCCCGCGGGCTCGGGTACTCACGTAGAGTCCGGAGTGCTCGGCGCCGAAGAACGGGAAGGGCACGGAGAGCGGCCGCAGCCCGGAGCCGCCGTCGTCCTGCTTGGGGGTGACAGCGTCGCCGTGCTCCGCGCCAAACGGGTAGAAGTCGGCCAGGGCCACCGCGCCGCGCACCCCGCGCGCCCCGAGCCCCCAGGCCACGGCCAAGAGCAGCGCCCAGGCGGCACCGCACGGCATCGCCAGCGGTCGGCGGCGGGGACCGAGCGGGACAAAGCAGCGCAGAGCTGGGACGGACACGGACAGAGCGGGGACGGAGCGGAGCGGAGCGGGGGCGCAGCGGGGACAGAACGGGGACAGAGAGGGACAGAGCGGGGCTTCGCGGTCCCCGCCGCCTGGAGCGAGGCCGCTGTCGGGAGTGGCCCGCAGGGCCGAGCGGGCGTTCGGGCAGCGCGGCCGCGCCGTCGACAGCTCTGCGCCCTGCACCCGCGAGCTCCGCCGGGCCGCTGTCCGGTGGCCGCTCCGCGAAGGAAGGCGCCGGGCGGGACCGCGTTCGGGGCCGGCCCCGCCCCTGGGGCGGCGATTTAAATATCGAGCCGGGCCGCACACGGCATGGGCGGGGCCATGCAATATAGGGCGACTCTAAAAGCGCCAGGACGGCAGAAAGCGCGGGGGCGCGCACAGAGCCCTTGACCCAGGGCTTGGGGCACTTAGTGCCCCTGCGCCGCTTGGAGGCCCAGCCCACGGACCCCGCGGCCCCCACGGTCCCAGTATCCCCCCGAGACGGTGTGGAGAAGTGAGGGCTTCGCGGGCGCACGCCTTGCGACGGGGACCGTCCTCCTCCGTGAGGCCGCAGTGTTGTGCACAGAGCAGTTTTGGGACAGACCTCAACTTGGGGGGCAGGCTTTCCGCGTGCTCTTTCAGGTTGCTGCCCGGCCAGGGAACCCGGTCACCCCGCTGCCAGAGTGTCATCAGTGGAGGGGGGGGGAGGGGCACGCTGGCTGAGCAGTGCCTGGATGAACCCTTCTAGAGCAGCCAGAGGCCAGCCCTACATTGCCCCCCAAACCTCCCTAGCCTTGAGCCTGGGGGCTCTGGATTCCTGTGCAGGGCGAGGCTTCCTATCTGGTTTAATGTGGGAATGACCCCTGGCCTGGGGAACCTCAGGGTATTAAAGTGTTTCTGCCCCAGAGGTTTCCTGCCGGGTGCAGGCAGCAAGAGAATTTTGGCGACTCCTACGTAAAGCAGCCTAAAGCAGTCGTTTGCGGGGGAAGGCTGGTCAGTGGGGTCCTCTGGCAAGTGGTTTGGTGTCCCTGGGCCCCTGGGTGGGAGTAAGACCTCAAGAGCCCACATTCAGATTCTCTGTCCCCAGCTGTGGTCATCCCAGCCCTTCTTCTGCCTCTGGGACTGCTGACCTGGGACATCACTGTGCATTTGCCCCTCAGGGGGCATCTGTTCACCTCTGGGTCCCTAGGCCCAGGGCAAGACCCGACTCTTGGGGCCTCAGTTCCTCCCCCATCCTCTCTGCTCTCAGAGTCCTGATGTTGGTGACTCCAGCCAAGCCCCGGGCCCCTGAAGACAGGTGCACCCCCCAAAGATAAGCAGAGAGAACAGTCACCAGGTCCTGAGAGGTTTCACACTTGTCTTGGTTTTTCTGTATTTTCCAAAACGTCTTCAATGAGCATGTTGTTTTGCAGTCAAAACAAGGAACATTTGATGTGATTTTTAGGAACTAGTGGGAGGGTCCCTCTGTGTGTGGATAATTCTGAGGCCACCGGTTTTCACAGATCCCGTTAGGATGCAATCAGGGCCACTCGAGAATTTCAGGAGGCCAGCCCTACACGGGCAGCACCCCGAGAGTGAGGGCCCGTAAATGCCCTAGTCCCACGAGGTGCAGCTGTGGAAGGGCTGGAGACCCTAGGACACCAGGACGGGGCTCCCAGCCCCACCGCCCCAGGGAATCTCCTGGGCAGCTTTGTGAGATGCTCAGGCCCGGGCCCACCCAGAGAGCCTGCTTACTCCACGGCCTTCACCCTGGGCTGATCTGCAGCCTGGCCTGGGGGTTAACACAGGGCCTCACCCCCACTGGTCATTACATTAAAACAACAACAACAAAAACAACAACACAAAACACAACTCCACTGGCAAAAGGAGAAAAAATGTTGTTGTTTTTTTCAGGTGCTAAAAATATTATCAGGAAATAGTTTTCAGCAATGTGCCGTTGTAGGTTCTCCTCTGGACTCAAGGGCGCCTTTGTCTCTGCCACAGAAAGTCCACATTTATCAAAACCAAAATGGTTTATCAAGCAGGCTCATGTTCTGCGGCAGGAAACCCGAGCCTCCCCATAGGCCTGTGACATTTTAATTTAGGGCCTGCGTGTGTGTGCAGTTTAGATGGGGGAGCCTGGAGCCGACCTCTGGATGCCCCAGGACTGGGGACTCCGTGCGGGGTAAGGTGGTGAGTGTCCACACCTGGCCCAGGGGGCTGTTCCCTGCAGGGCTGGGGGAGGGGCTCTGGGTGAGGCTGCTAGTTTGCAGGAGCTGGCTGGCTTGTCTCTCTTCCCATCTCTCGAGATTATCTCCTTCCGTCAAGAAGGAG
>NW_005871053.1:1024255-1035858 GCF_000147115.1 Myotis lucifugus | reverse complement strand
ACTCCTTTCTCTTCACTGTAAGGCTAGATGGGTGCCGCTGGTGTACCCAGACAGAGGTGGGAGGGCCTGTCTCTATGGTGCCCAGCTGGTTCACATAGTCAGTGTGTTGAGTCCACTAACCCCCGCCCCCCCTGGCTCTTTCTATGTGCAGTGAGGGACAGAGCTTTCACGGAGCGCCCCACACCCGAACATCATGATGAGGCTTCTGCTAGTGACCATAGGGAAACGCTCAGAATGGGTCCACATTCACTGCTGGGATGTTTGTCCCTCCCCTCCCTCCGAGAGAGAGAGAGAGAGAGAGAGAGAGAGAGAGAGAGAGAGAGAGAGAGAGAGAGGGGAACTGGAAACATTGAGCTAGAGGTTCTGCAGGGAGAGGCCATAAATGGGTTACAGGTGGGCTCAGGTATGGCTCTCCTTGCCCTGGGGTGATGACAGGCCCCTCCCTGCCTCCTGCATATCCCCTGGTTCAAGGGCAAAGATTCCCATTTCTGAGTGTTCCATGATGGCAGGGAAACCACAGTGGGGACCCAGGCACGTGGGAGGCAGGGTATGTCCCTGGTTGGCAGCCAATAAAATTATGCTCAGTGGCCTTTCTAATGATGCAGGAAAACGCGAGTAAAATTTTTTGTGTGTTTTGTTAATCCTCACCTGAGGATATTTTTTTCACTGATTTTTTGAGAGAGTGGAAGAGAGGGGTGTATGTGTGTGTGTGGGAGAGAGAGAGAGAGAGAGAGAGAGAGAGAGAGAGAGAGATCCCCACACATGTCCTGACTGGGGCCAGGGATTGAACCTGCAACCCAGCAACGTGCTCTTGACCAGGAATCAAACCCAAGGCCCTTGGTGCTTGGGCCGACGCTCTAACCACTGAGAACACTGGCCAGGGCTCAAGTAAACATTTTTAAAAGAATATTAAAAGTAGCAGATACAGTCTAACCCACAGGCTCTGAGCGTGCATGTGCTGGGAGAGGGAGCGCTCTGGCCTCACTTTAGCATCCACAGGTGAGAATATTAATGTCAGGAGGCCCAGATACCAATTGCCCTGGCCCAGCTGCACTCCTGGGTCCCGTGGCTCATTTCCTCCCCAGCTGTGGCCAAGATGGGGCCTTTGCTCCCTCAAAAGCTGGTGTGCTGGAGGTGGAGCCTGTCTCCTCGGGTGCTTGGTCATCCTCCCCTGCCTCTCTGTCTGAGGGTGTCACTTCCTTCCTTCTGGCCCCAGTGCTTCAGGATGGCCCTGTCCCCATGGCTCTCCTGCTCTCTCAGGGGATGAGTTCTCCTCCCCCTGTGGGCTTCAGGTGTGTCCTTTGACACCTGAGAAGGTTGGTGCCCCAGACCAGGTGGTCCCCAGGCCTAGAGAGCCCGTCTGGGATTGCACAGCTGGAGAGGAGCAGAGCTGGGACTGCCCTGCAAGGCTGGCAACTCCTAAAGGGATGTTGGAACCTGCCAGGCCTCTTACAGGCCACAGGCCTCCATGTGGGATAGCAGGGGAGAAGCACCCACGGGCCTTGGCCCGAGTTCCAAGGAGCAGGGATGGGTGGGAGACGGGTCGCTTTTCTGCCCTATCCCTTCGACTGTGGGGAGGGCAGCAGTTCTGCCTTGACCTTGTATACCAGGATGGGCCCCTACCCCGCCCTCCTCCCTGCACCTCACCTCCAGGATGCTGTATGAGGCCAGGGTCCAGTGCCCAACACTGGGCCTCACTTTGCTCAGTCTACCTGGCCCAGCTCTGTCCTCCAGTCAACAGGACCCTGTGCCCGAAGCTTTGCCGGGCAGATGAGGGTGGGTGAGGCCAGCATGGCCCGCCTCCTTGGGGGATGGCAGGGATGCCCGTCTCCAGCTGTGCAATCCCAGACAGGCTCTCCAAAGGACCACCAGGTGAAAACAAGCCTGGATCCATCTTGAATGAGACAGACGGCCGTCTCTCTGGGCCACAGCTTACAGTGGCCGAGATGGGGTGGCTTCCGGGAGCTTTGGACCCTCCCTGCCCCCATGCTTGTCCTCCAGAGTATGACAGGGGTTCCCTGGGAGGAGCTGAACTCACAAGAACCTTGGGTCCCCTGAGTCCTGGGCTGGCTGGTATCATAGAACAAAAGAGGCCATTTGGAGAGGAGAATAAGTCACTGACCTGGTATAAATGGGGGAAACGAATAAAAATGCCTATAGGTGAAGATGGCTGCCTTGTTTCCATAGCAACGGGGCTGGATTCGGAGGGTCCCTGGCCCAGGTTCACAGACTGGGAAAGTGAGAGGTTCTGCAACTCTGACTTTGAAGTTCCTGCTCCCGTGCCTCTCAGGCCAGTGAGTCACAGGGACCGACTGAGTCATTTCCAGCCACCTGCCATCGTGAGAGACCTGCAGTTCCTGGATACAGAAGGTTCCACAGCCTCCGGGCGTGGGAGGTGGGCACCGGGCCTCGAAGGACACTGTTTTTGGCTCCATTTGGTGGAAATGTTTTCCACGTGTTTCCCCGTGTTTACAGAGCTGAGGGCAGGGGATGCAGCCTGTGGCCAAGGAAACTGGCTTGGCGGGTCTGTTCCAATGGCACGTCCAGGTGGAGACAGTGGCTGGAGGAGGAGGTGTGCAGCAGAAGCCCACGTCACAGGGTGGGGTGCTCAGTGGTCGGGGGAGCCAGAGGGTGCCTGCTGACATGGGACTCCTGGAGGTGAGTGTAGGCTCCGGCTGCCTGCACCCTGAGCCCCTCTGCCGGCACCGGGCCCACACTGAGCCGCATGAGCATTGGTTTTCCAATTCATGGTTCTGCGTCCGGCTGGTCAGGGCTGTGGCAGGGTTGGCAGCAGGGCTCACTTCTTGGCAGGGAAGGCCTGGCTGAGGTGGGCATGTTGCTGCCGTTGTACTTCCTAGTCCAGCTGCTCCTTCCTGGCCACCTGGGAACGGGGCAGGAACGGTCTTAGGCCTCCCAGAGCTCTGTCACAGGAAGCACTGGGAGGCCACGGTCCATGGCTCCCCCAGGAGGTGACATGCATGGGACTGAAACATCGGCAGACACACAGGGGCACGCAGGCTCACCTCATCAGGTACATCCACCCATCCTAGGGACCCACAGTGGACAGACCCCCTTCCATTCAGGCCATGAATGTACTCAGAGTGATAAGGAAATAAGTTCTCCTGAGCTCATAAATTCAGCAGACGTGGCTTGGTGGGTCAGGGACACTAACTTGGGGGTAACACGGGGCAGTCACTTTACCTTTCGGGGTCTCAGTTTCCTTATCTGTAGAACGTAGCTGTCTCTGACAGCTTGGAGCCTGTGGGCCAGCCCTGGCAGGCATGTCTTTGCCTGTGTGTATACATGTGTGTGTACATGTGTGTGTGTGTGTGGGTGGGCAGCACAGCTACATTTCCAAGGCTCTGTCACACTGTCACCACCTTGTCCTCACATGACACTCTCTCCTCCTGCCTGAAGGACAGGTGCAGGCGCTACAACTGCCACCTGCCAGGCACAGTCTGGACACTTCACAGGCCTCGACCTCAGACTGAGGGACTGTCCTCACCACCCCTCCTCACGGGCAGGCAGTAGAGGCAGAGCAGGTGGCAACTGCCCCAGAAACCTGCTCCGCCTCTCAGTGAGCTGGAGCTCCTGGGTGTCAGTCTGGAGAACCCCTGCTGGAGGGGTGTGTTGCAGGACACCGGGCTTTCCCCACCCCTCCCCTCCCCTCCTCTGCCCTCCACCCAGCCCCACCTGCTCCTCCAGCACTTGGGACTCCAGGGCCTGCTTGGCCTCCACAGCCAGGTCTTGCTGGTGCTGGGCAGCCAGCTCCTGGGGCTGCTGGGCTTGGGCCTGCTCCAGCTCCGCTCTCTGGACCTGGGTGAGAACTTAGACACCTCACTGCTGCCCGCTTGCCCTTGGGGCCACTATTCCTTTGTCCAGGCCTCTGCTACCCGCTGCCCTCTGCTGGGGGGTGGGCCCCAGTCTAGATCGGCAAGCAGATTTGGGCCTCATCTGAGCTAGAGCCCAGCCCACAGGCCGGCAGGGTGGACCTTACATCTGCTTTAATGGCATCCTGGTTTCTGCTTGTCTGGACTGGGGTTCTGCAGGCGTCATAGGCTGAATCTTGCTGCCTCCCACCTGCTTGTAAATTCCTCGTCTGGGGTGGAGAGTCTGCCCAGTGGTGGAAAGGGAGATCCCCCCAACACATGCAGGGGAGCTGTGCTTCCCCACACCTCCCTTTTTGGTTTAGGTGCTGGCTCACGAGGCCCCCGACCGTCCCACCACTCCCAGGTGTGACCCAGCAGACACTCCTGTGCGTGCACACCTGTATGTGTGTCCTGAGTCAGGCAGGGTGGCCCACCGTCCTGGGACCCACACCACCTGGATACCCCCTGTCCTGGGCCCACGCCCAAGGCTGGGGTACGCAGAGCTGCGCCGGCCCTGCTGACCTGTAGGTGCTGATCCTGCCTCAGGGCCCTGTCCACTTGGAGGTGCAGGCTGCTCAGGGGCTGGTCCAGTGGCTCCTTGGCCCCCGCCGTGTCCCCTTCCCTGCTCAGCGGGTCCCTCTCTCTCTGCAAGAGCAGAGCCTGTAGTGGCTGCTGGGGGAGTGTGGCCTGCACTTCGGGGAGCATGTGGGTACCTCTGGGAAGGGCTCTGGGTCCCATGAGCACTGGCTTGGTGGGGCAGGGCGCTGCCCTGGGCCAGGACCCCGAGCCCCACCCAGGGCCATTGGCATTTGAACGAGGGTGAAACAGAGAAGCAGTGTTGGTGGGAAGGTCAGTGGGGCTCCATTTGCCCCTGTGGATGACCCCTTTGGAGGAAGGACCTGACCCCGGACGTGCCTCTTGGGTGCTGCTGGGGATGGTCTCTGGCCTTGCAGTCCTAGCAGCAGCTGGGCAGCATCAGAGCCCAGGCCCTCTCTCCAAACCAGGCCTGCCCACTGCCCACTGTGCCCAGTCCTGCTGCAGCCCCAGTCGGTCCTCCCTTCAGGGTCTGGGCTCTCAGGGGCCTGCTACAGAGGAGCAGCCTCAGGGCGAGACTATGGGGTCAGTGTTCAAAAGCAAGGATTCCTTCTTCTTCAGGACTGAGAAAAACAGCCCCTCCACTGAAAAGGAAGTCCTGTTTCTTTAAAATCCCAGTGACAGCCCTGGCAGTGCATGTGAAACAGAGAAACATGAGGTCCAAAATAAACAAACGGCCACGGCCGGGCTTCCCCTCCTGAGACACCAATAAAGGGTTTATGGGTTTGCGGCCCCTCGCAGCTGACCTCCTGGAACTCATTAGCTGTTCCTCCCCTCCCCCACGGGGCGGTGCCACAGCCGGGCTAGTGCTCAGCCCCCCAGGAGCCCCTGGAGTGGCCGTGAGTCCCCCGCTTCCCCAGCTCAGCAGCTCAGCGCTGGCCCACCCTTCAGAAGTGACAGGATCCTGGTGACTGTACCCAGCTGGCCGACCCTCCTTCCTGGGCGGGCAGGTGGCCTGGTGTGGACAAGCTGGCCAGTGGTTGTCATGCCTGTGCTGGCCTGCTGGTCTCTGTGCCCTGATCCAGACCCCAATCCTATCCCCAGGGTCCCTTCCCCGCACTGACTTGGCCACTCCCCTCTGGAAAACCCTCCTGTCGTCCCTGAGTCCGCCTCAGCTGAACAGGACCTGAATGGGACATGGGACAGATACTCTCCCAGGGGCTCCAGGCCCAGCAGTCCCCCTCCCCCCACAGGGCCCCACTGCTCCCTCAGGAGGCGTGTGGTCAGTGTCCACATAGCTGTCACATACACCCTCCAACCCGTGGGGACCATGGCTGTTCCTGGTTCTGCCTCTGCTCCTGACACAACTAACTCTTTCCCTCCTGCCTGAGGTGGTGGCAGCCTTCACCTTGTCTCTGGCCCTGACCTTTCCTTTTCTCCCCTCTCTGATGTTTGCATGCCCCCTGGCATCTTTCTCCTTCAGAGTCTGAGAGCCTGGGGCACCTGTCTCCTCGCTGCTCCTTCCACCAGTGATGCTAAGCCTGGCCACTGTGGTCCCCCTGGTCCTTTTGCCCTTGGGCCACACTGCCCAGACCAGACAAGCCCGCCCCAGCAGGAAGCCAGTCTTTATAGGTCTTGGTGAGCAGGTGACACAGTGACAAGCCCAGGGGTTCACTGGACCCGAGGAGGCCCTTGCACAGTCTGTGGGGGTGCCACTTACCACGGCCTCCACCAGCCCTCTGAGCAGCCCAGCCTGGGACAGCCATGAGTGACAGACACCTGGTTCCCTTTGCATAGGTGAGCCCAGGCTGAATGCCCTTCCGGAGCCCTGCCTGGGGCCAGGGCTGCAAGGGGAAGGATGACAGCGTGTGGATGTCTGTGCCCAGGTGGCAGCTGTGTGTTCCTGAGCCCCTCCTCTGTCTGTGTCCGCATACCACTCTAGATCCCTGTGCTGGGGGACAGGCAAGACCCTCTGCCTAGACGTGCTCACAGAGACTCTCAGCCATGACCTGCCAGGCCCCCAGGGCAGTAGGACACATGCCCAGCCTCACCTGACCCCAGCGAGGGACCCTGGTGGGGGATCCCCTGACCCTCTCCTAGGGACCACTGTCAGAGCCCATACCAGTGACTGGCGTGCATGCCGCACCACGAGCTCCCCTTGTGGGTGGGAGCCCTTGAGGTGTTGGGAGGCCTTGTGTCCCTGCAGGATGTGCCCCTTCATGCACTGTGCCCCCAATCCCTGCGTCCTGAGCTGCTGCCTCTGAAGTACCCGGGTAGACAGAGGCTACGTGGACCAGGCTCTCGGGTGGTCCTGGTCCAGGGAATCCCTGCGTGTGCGCTCCCTCCTCCGATTTCTGCTCTGTCAGCCGGGCACTGAATGGTGTCTGGACACCTGGACCTCTGTTCATGCCCAGGGGCTGATTCTGTGAAGGGATGCAGGGCCCTGCCTTCTGGGGGCCTCACCTGCCGCAGGGGCCCCCGTGCACTCTCGGCCTCCTGGCACCTGTGCTCCAGGCTGGCGACCTGCTCCAGCCGCCGACTCCTCTGGGCCAGGCCCTGGCTGTGCCTCCTGCTCTCATGCAGGGCCCGGTGCAGTGCGTCCAGTTGCTCCTGGGGAGGGGGGCACAGGGTGTCTGCCCAGGCCTGCTGCAGGTCGCTGGGAGGTGAGGAGGCGAGAGGAGGCCAAGTACACTGTGCACACCTGGGCCGCCTGAGATGTAGCCGTGGGAACTGGAAAGGAGGCCTTGTGGGCCCGGTGTGGGCAGAGGCTCCGCTGGCAGGTTCTGTGCTGTGGCCAGAGTGGCCTCAAGACACAACCAGTGTCCCTCACCTGCTTCCAGACTTGGAATGAAGACCAGAGTCACCCCAAGTCACGGAGCCTGTTGGACTCAGCCCACCCCCTCTACCACCTGCTCCCCTGCCCCAGGGCCCTGCCCTCACCGCCCAGAGTCCTGCTCAGCCCTGCAGCCCCACCAGCCTCACTGAGTCCCCCACCGACGCCACCCACACCAGGTCTCTCTCCTGTGACAGCAGCCTTGCCCCCTCACCCCTCTGCTCTGAGCCCTCACAAGGAGAACCTGGCCCCTGGGCCCCGAGCCGGCCTGCAGTGGGGCCTGGAGATTTCTGATGAGTTCTATGCAGACTCCATTGTTGGAAACTTGAGGTTGGCATGTGACCAGCATGGCTTCATGAGGTTGGGCCAGTCTCTAGTTTTTGAATTTTCCCCTGTGTTCTGTGCGAGAAGTGGCCAGTGTCTCTGGTCCTCTGACTCTGTGGTGGACAGGAGGCGACTTGGATGTGAGTGGGGGAGTAAACGGATATGACATGGGACTTTGAGCCTGTAGGGGCCGTGTGGGGGAATGTGGACTCCCAGGCATGGGCTGCTGGGTGGTCCAGGACCCACTAACCCAGACGGAAGGCAGGCGGGGAACATGTCTGGGGGTGAAGGTTCAGAGTTCAGTCTTGAGGGGTGCCCAGGAGTCACTAAACTCAGGGGCAGTGTTTCAGAACCAGGTGGCTCTGGAGGCCAGAGGAGGGGAGGGTGTCCTGGAAGAGGGGAGAAGGAGAGCGAAGGGGTCCTGACAAGTAGACGTCCGGACAGAGAGAAAAAGAGATGGTCAAGCAGGGAAGCCCAGAAAGTCAGCAGAAATTGGGAGGGAGGGGGTGTGGAGAGAGAGGGGCAGGCCTTCTGGAAGCCTGGCTGGGGGAGGGAGAAAGGGCCAACTGAGGGGGTGAAGTGTGAGGGCAAGAGGAAGCCTGGGCACAGAGCCAGGGAGAGGAGCCTGAAGGTGCAGGGACCCCAGTGACCCAGGCAAGCTCTAGTTCGCAGGCCCCAGGGTCCCGGTCTCAGCAAACACCCATCCTCCACAGCGACCACAGCAGTCAGGCCCCAGGGCTGTCAGAGGGGCCATGGTCCATCCTTTCACTTTATTCTCACTAAATGCTGGAGCAGACTCTGGCCGCTCACACAGGAGGGCTGCTCGGAGGAGCCGGGAAGTGACTGGAGGCGGCAGGGTGACCCTGTACACACTTTTTGGGGGGCTGACACTAGTACTTTGAAAAAGGAAAGGGAGGAGGGCAATGCTTGTCCCTAAAATTGTGACGTTTCACCCTCCCTTGCAATTTTGAAAATTATAATTTTCTGTTTGTACACATTTTCCAGTAGAAAAGCAGAGGTTTCCTTCAAACACGGCTTAAATATTTCATGGTGTTTAAAGAGGCCCAGACCACTTATGTGAAACACTGGGCTCCTCTTGTAAGGACTCAGTGCCCATGGAATTAAATTCATTGTAATAGCGAATGGAGCCCAGCCTGTGGCTCTGACCTGGGAGCCAGGCAGGGAAGAGCCGGGCATGGGGCAGGGACACGGGGCTCCCCTCCTGCCCTTGGACCAGGCCCCCAGCCTCAGTTTCCCCATCTGTGCATGGGGTGATGCAATCTCACTGGGTTCTTGTTGGGACCAGGAGAAGGAAGGGAGGGGGCTGTAGGGTGCCACACCCTCTGAGGGCTGTTGTGAAATGAGGGTCTTGTAGAAGGAAGTGTGGAAAATGTCTTGTGCACATACAGGGTGGGGGTCTCATTACACAGCCTGCTTATGCACAGTGAAGAGCAGAGCATGCCACGACCCCCAATCCCCAATCCGTCCTCTGGGCCTTGGAGGTCAGGTCCTCAGCCTGACACCTTTCCAGCCCCTGGGTCACAACGGACCCATTCATTGGTTGGCTGGTTCCGCCCTCTGGCCAGTCCCAGGACACAATGAGCCCCTGAATTGCTCAGATATAAGGGACTTGGCACCAAGTAGTGACAGCTGAACACCTCTGGACTCTACCACCCTGCTGGCCTCTTTGTCCAGCCTGTGCTACCCCTCCTGCTGCCTTAAATCAGTTATAAACATCTTTTCTTTCCTGTAAACTTTGCAATCAGCTTGTTCAGTTTCCTCCAAACATATCACGAACAAATAGACAAAACCAAACCAAGAAAGCAAAGAGCAACCAGCAAACAGCCGACAACCAGGAGCATAAACCCAGATGCCCCCAGAAGCTGACCAAAGGCCCGCACTGCCCAAGCCACGCCCTCTCGCCAGTGAGACCAGATGTGGCGACAAAAGGAGGCACAGACATGGAATTAGTCTTTTGAATTAAAGAAGGAATAAAAACTGAAACTCCTGGAGAATGGGTAAAAAGGAAAAGAATTCATATGAAAAAGCCACGGGTCACCCAGCAAACCTCAATTAGGGAAAACACAGTTCACACTGAATTCTCTTACTAGTGAGAGAGAAAGTCCAAACATAAACACACACTTATTCAATGTCAGAAATCAGAAAAATGACAACCAAAAGAGGATGTTAACAGAGATAAAAGCCGAAATGAGTAAAGTGGACAGAAATAAGAGAAGAGATAAAAGTTGATTCTTTGAAAAGATCAATAAAAGAGATGAACTGTTGGCAAGTTGGATGAGGGGAAATAAATAGAATCTCCGACACCCAGCACAGGCACAGATCTAACTGCAGGTATAACCACACGTCACTATGACGACGGTAAACACATGTGCACTCAACAATATAAGGTGGGTGACTGCCACGTGACAAGAAGAGGCGGCGAACTGAAAATGACAGAGATGGAGAGGCAGTTAAAGCCTATTTAAGATGACAGGAGGGCGCGGTTTGCACGCAAATTCAGACTAACCTTTAAAAAAGCTTACCTCTTAGGCAATTTAGATTATTCCAGGTGAAAGAAAAAGATGGAAAGCTCACCAATTCACTAAATCAAGATAAAACAATCTCAACACAAAAAAAAGCTGATAAAGACAATACTCTAAGGAGACACAAACACAGACATTCTTGACAAAAGTTAGGAACCAGCTGAAAACGTGTGCCCAGGGGTGCCAGGGGCTCCCCAGCTTTGCTTCTAGAACCTGGACTGAGCTCAGGCTGGGCCTGGGGAGCGTTCTCTGGAGAGGTGGGGTGTGCGGCAGGGCTCACACCGGGGCACGTGAGAGCCAGTGGGGTCGGACGTGACAAGCCCGGGTGCCAGGAGGACACTGTGAGCCTTGGAGCGGGAGGCTGGGACCTGGCTCTGATGCAGGGTCATGTGGGTGGGTGATGCGGGCTGTGCATCGCTGATCTAGTGAATCCCCAGGGTAGCCCTGGAAACGGGAGGGGTTTGCACTCAAACAAGAATCTTACTGTTTGCACAGCACGGCCTACCATTTAATTAGAAAAATATGTTTTTAATTAGCTTTCTCTTGACAAACACATTGGCTTATGTGAAATGGAGAAAAACCCAGCCCGGGAACGTGAAAGTTGTCGTGTAGCTTGCAGACCTTGCTCTGGCCCACACCCTCGGTGGCAAACACTGCGGCTGGGTTGGCTGTTTGTCAAAAGGGCCTGGGGCTGCCGGTGATTTAGGTGAGTCTCAATTCCCATCCCATGCCCACTGCAATGGTCAAGAGGTCACAAAATGTGGGAACACTTTCCTCAGAGCTGGAGACCAGAACTTTGAGGGCTCCTGCAAGATGGAGGATAGACACAACCAACCAGCCTGAAAATAGGAGAAATGGTAATTGCCGGAATTCTAGAAAAATTTCACATAATACTGATAGATTTTAGGACACACACTTCAATAAAAAAATGAGGAAATTATTGATCAAGCAGAAAAATTAACATGGATACAGAATATCTGAAGAACCTCAGAAGACCCCCCCCCAGGTCCTGGGAACCCCGGCTCAGAGCCAGGACTGGAGGGGCATCTGACATGGAGGGGAGGCCTCCAGGGATGAGGGTCATGGTGGGTGAGGAACAAGAGGCCTGCAGTCACTATGGCTGTGTCCCCAGAGCAGGGCCCTCGCCCACCCCATTCCTGGAACAGAAAAGCTCTAGTGAGGGCTCCGGACTGCTTTTGCCACCGGCTCCCCATGCCCCACGGCCCCCACGGCTGCCCTTGGGACCTTTCTCTCTGCCTTTCCTTTGGGCCTGAAGTATCTGGACAGGGTCACACCAAGTCCCCAGGAGGTTCCTCTCCACTTCCAACTTTGAGCAAGACCAGACCCCCTTCTTTAAAGACGTGCAGAGGAAAAAAATGATGACGTACGTAGCAATCAACTGTGGTTCAAGAGACAAAGCCAATCTGAGGAATCAGATCTGAGGGTCTCAAATTAAAGAGAACAAAGTGATTGCAAGAAAAGGGAATCCATGTTAGAAAA
>NW_005871053.1:1011828-1023921 GCF_000147115.1 Myotis lucifugus | reverse complement strand
TTCTCTCTGTCTTTCCCTCTCTCTTCCATTCTTCCTAAAAATCAGTGGGAAAATATCCTCAGGTGAGGATTAACAAAAACAACAACAACAACAACAACAACACACACACACACACACACACACAAAGGCCAACACAGGACAGGTCAGCTAAACAGGCAGAAGACCCTAAACTGCTGGGACCTGGAAAGGTGAAGTTCAAGGTCAGGAAGGAAGACAGGCCCAGAGAGCAGTGTTGGGCTGCTGAGAATTTTGGGACAAACAAACAGGGAAGCATGGTGAGGAGAGATGCTTTTCCAGTGGAAAGAACTTGTATAAACGGAGGTAGATTGGATTCTGCCTCGTCGGTTCACCAAGCACAGGCACAAACAATGGAGGAGTCAATGTTTTTGAATTTCAAAGCTAAATGGGCGTTCTGGCTTCCCACTCTGGAAATAACACTTTAAATAACCTACAACATTCTCACATTTCTGGAATCCAACCGAGACGGAGGTCAGAGGGCAAGCAACCAGCCTGAGATCGAAGGGAAAAAGGCCTCTCTCGGAGAGATGGGAAGAGGGCTGGCTCACCTGAGACAGTTGTGTGCACAAGAGTTCAGCCGACACGTTCAACAAATTACTGAAACCCGGGGCCGGCAGTTACAGATGGCCTGTGACCTTTGGCCCTGATGTCATCCTGTAATGATTACGTAGCAAAGGGATTTGCAGAGGTAATGAGGGCTAGTAATTAACCAATGGGAGACCACCCAGGCGGGTCTAGTATCACAGGAGGCCTGATCTTCGGGGATCCGATGAAGGCCCATGAGAAGGCCCATGGCAGGGACTGGGAGAAGCCTCTAGAAGTTGCTCCATCCTCAGCTGAGGGCTGGGATACGGGACTTGGACCCAGAGCCACAGGGAACTGGACCCTGCCACACCCTGAATGAGCTGCCAGGGGATTCTTTCAGCTTCGGGACCAGCCCACCCCAGAGGCTGAGACCTGGGAGAGAACAAGTCACCCACAAGGGATTTTTGGCCTGCAGGACTGGGAGCCCACAAATGGGGTTCCATCGGCCTCTGTGATTGAGAAGGAAGGCACCAGGTGTGGCTGCTGTTGGATAATCCTCTGGGTCTGCAGACACTGGGGGCTTCGAACTCAGGGGCAGGCTCTGCACAAACCCAGCCGGCACTTAGCAGAAAGATAAGGGCAGGTCCCGGGACAGAACTCCTGGGGGAGGCCGGGCACAGGAGGGGTCCCAGCTGCCACCAGCATTCCCTGAGCACAGTGCGACATCGCTACCACGCTCATCTCCGTAACACTCCTGTACCCCCAGGACCAGGGAAAGGGACGAGGCCAGGATGTGGGCGCTGGAGGGAAGGGGAGAGCAAACAACCTACAGTCAGGGGCAGAGAAAAGCAGAGTGAACACACCACTGTGAGGCTTGTAAGTGGGATAAAGTCTCCTGAAACGGCAAAAGGACAGAGACTCAGAGGTGGAGTTGAAACGGAAGCCTGGCTGAGGGACGGTGGGGCGGGAAGGGCAGGAGTGCCTCTGGGACGGGTGGGCTGAGCCGCATCAGGTGGAGTGGAATTCAGGACAGAACGGTTACGGGCAGAGGCCTCCAGATCTGGAAAAGCTGGAGCAGCGAGACACGTGGAATTCTGAAGAGCATGCCGTAAAAATCCACAAATCAAAGACTCTTGGAATAAAGGAGACGTCACCAAAAGAAAAAAATCACAGTGGGAAAATTTACCGCATCACTCTCAGCCTGGATAAATTCGGGAGACAGACCCAGTGAGGAGTGTTGTATTTGTAACGGTTGATTTAATAGGTATAGTTCAACTTATTTTCAAACTAGAGGCCCGATGCATGAAATTCGTGCAAGAGTAGGCCTTCCTTCCCCAGGCTGCCGACACCAGCTTCCCTCTGGCACCCAGAACCCGGGCTTCCCTCTGGCTGCCAGCAGGCACCCGGGACCCGGGCTTCCCTCGAAGCCCTGGCTTCATCCAGAAGATCGTCCAGAAGGACAATTAGCATATTACACTTTTATTATTATAGATGTGCATGGGACACATACATGTGAACATATGTGTAAAATGGAACACAGTCCCACCCTACCTCTCCTGGTTTCTCAGACCCTCACACCTCACAAGTCCTGCCACCACTCAGCCAGGCACCTGGGCCCTGGGATGACCCACCCCCCATCACCACAGCAGCTTCAGCTGGAGGGGTCTTGAAACAGAAATTACATTTTGTCTTACAAATCTTTTCTGGGCTGAGCTCCTCTGTGCTTTCTCTGGCCCCTCCCCTGCAGGACCATCCCTGTCCTCCCTCACCCATCCATCCAGGGCACTTGTCCCGTGTCCTGCCCCACGAGTCCCTTCTGCTCTGCTGCCCACAGCCACCTAACTTCTCAGGGTGAGGCCCGAGACCCTGGTCCCCCAGGGCCTCCCAAGGGCCAGTGCTCCGCTCCAAGCACACTGTTCCCCACGCCTCCGAAGTCCTCAGGAGCCTCAGCTTTCCGGGGCTGGGGTAGTGAGGGGGAAGCCGGCCCCCATCATCCAGGCCAGCCCCTCTCTGGGCCCAGATTCCTCACCTGGAAACTGCAGACCACCAGCCACCTTCACAGCACAGAGCCCACATGGGGTCACTTACTGAGTCCATCCTGTGCAGCCTGCTTCGTGTGTGAGTGACGTGGGGTAAAAACCGCCCCACAGGCCCTGGATGAGCTGTTTGGTTGGTTGGAGGGTCAACCCATATACCAAAAGGTTTTGGGTTTGATTCTGGGTCAGGGCACATACCTAGGCTGGGGGTTCAATCCATGGTCGGGGTGCGCACAGGAGGCAACAGATTGATGTTTCTCTCTCACATCCATCTCTCTCTCTCTCTCTCTCTCTCTCTCTCAAAATCAATAAAACATCCTTGGATGAAGATTAAAAAAAAAAAGTCCTGTAACAGCATAGACCTGACCCCATAGAGAGAGAGCACCGAGGCTGGGCCACCCTATGCCTGCTGGTGTGGTCACAGGAAGAGGCCGGTCTGCCCCTGGTCTGCCTCGGGCTGGCTCTCACCTAGGCCAACTCACTCTGCCCAGGACTCAGTTTCCCCAATCTGTAAAATAAGGGTTAGGACCACCTCAAATACAGCTCTGCAGGGACAGCCCTGATAAGCTCTGTGGGAACCCAGTGCCCCTGAGGCCACCTGCCCACAGGGACCTGAAACCTCCTCTCCCAGCAGCCCTTTCAGCCTCCCCTTTCCCCTCCCGGCCCTGGGGTGTGGGGTCCCCACCTGGAGCCGCCTCTTCTCCTGGCCTGCTGTCCGCACACTCGCCAGGTGCTCCCTCTCCAGCCTCTGAAGCACCTCCTTCTGCAGGGCCCTGGTGGCCTGGGCACTGCCTGCCTCCCTCTCTGCCTGGCGCCAGCCTGTGGGGCAAGCAGGGTGGCTTGCCTGGTTCCCAAGGTCTAGGGACTCCCATACGGGGGATCGCCCCTCCCATCTCAGAGGCTGGGAAACTGAGGCCCGGGGAGTTTTAGTGACTGGCATCTAGATGGCGGGGGCTGAGAGGCTCCCCTCTGACAACCTTGCTCCTCCCTCAAAGCTCAAGGCCTGGACCCCAGGCCCCTCCCCAGCCCACCCTTCTCTCAGGCCTTTCCTTCCAGACATTCAGGCCCTGGGCCTGGCTCCCTGGGTGACCCACTAATGGGGTGAGGGACAGAAATGCAGTGGGGTGACCCGCAGGGCAGGGGCCTCTCTGAGGGCAGAGACCCAATGGGGGGGATGGGCCTTGTGACTGGGAGGAAGGCTCCAACTTTGGGCACAGCCAGTGCAGAAGCCCAGGTAGGAAGAGAATGCCATGGAGGGAGGCCTCTCACAGTGTCAGGAAGTGCTGTCCCCCAGTGCAGGGGGGTGCTTGTTTGGTGTTACCCCATGGCCCCAGCCTGAGCTGTTCCCAGGACTGCACTCTGGAGGCCAGGAGTGGGTGTTCTGGGGGACCCCCAGGAGCAGGTGGGGAAGGGAGGTCACCTTCCTCCGCCTGGGCCAGTGCTGTCTTCAGCTGCCCCACGTGGCTTTGGGCTCGGGCACGCTCCCTCTCCACCTCTCTCAGCCAGCTGCTCAGGTGGCGAACCTGGGCTCGCCAGTTGTCCTGGGAGAAGGTCAAAGGTCAGCAGGCAGGGCTGCGGGGAGTGGGAAGCTAGAGGTTTTGGGGGTCTGGTGGGCATTACAGAGGCACTCAGGACAGGCCCTAGGGAGGGCTTGGAGGCGCTGTGCCCGCATGTCTAGGTTTGGGGTATGCACGTAGAGTCGGGGAATAGGTCATGCCATGACTCTCAGCCTTTCCCATAGCTCCTCCCACCTGGCAGGTTCGGAGGGGCATCCCTGGGGTGACAAGATGGGGAGTCCATGTGAGTAGCTGCTGGGAGCTTGGTCCCGTGTGAGAGGTCACGGGGGACACTCTGCAGGTGATGTGGCCAGCCCCTGGGATGGTTCTTCAGGAGACAGGCGTGGGCATGGTGATGCCCCTGCCCTGGACCCAGGTGGACAGCACACAGAGAGTGGCCCCTCCTGTCTCTCGGAGCCTTCAGGGCAGGGCCTCTCTGCCCCTTTTTACCCGCTCCTGCTGGGCATCCCGCAGCTTCTGCATGAAGTCCCTCAGGGCGTCCTGCACAGAGGCCACGTCCATGTCTGGGCCCTGCTGTCCTGGTGCGGGTGAAGGCCATCGAAGTGGTGAGCGGGACCTGGCAGGGGGGCTGGCACTGTGCCTCCCAGAGTGACCCTGAGAACCGTCCAAACCTGTAGGACAGTGAGGTCTGAGGGGACGGACTCAGTGGCACATGGATGTCCTGTCTCCCTTTCTCTCTGTTGTCCCCACCCACAGGGAGCCGGGGATGGGGCACAGGGTCCAGGCCCTTATGGTGCAGAGTGTGAGGCCCAGGGAGGGGTGGGGGTGGCCCAGGTAGGTGGTGGAGCTGGGAGAGGAGCCCCCTGAAGCCACCAAAGACACTGACCTTTGGTGGGGGAGCCGGGCCGTTTAGGGGAGGCAGAGGGGCCCTGTGCTCGGAGCCCCAGCTCGCAGCAGAGTGTGGACCAGAGCCGGCTCAGCTGGCCCTGTGCATCCCGCCTGGCACCCTCTGCCCGGGCCAGCTCCTGCTCCAGGCTATGGACGCGGTGGCAGGCCCTGTCCAGGCGCGCCTGGAGGCTGTCAGTCACACTGCTGGCCTGCTGCAGCTTCATGGTGGCCCCGTGCAGCTCAGCCCGGAGGCTCTGTTCAGCCCTGTGGCTCTCACAGAGGCGCTCCTTCACTTCCGCCAGCTTCTGCTGCAGCCTCAGGACCTGTGGCAGGGCCGTGGGGGCTCAGATGGAGGTTGGATGCTAAGGGACCTCTGAAGACTGGCCCTGGGCCTTTCGCTCCAGCCACTCTTTGGCATATCACAGCTGGAGGGACCAAGGACCTGCCTCACAGCCCATGTTTGGCAGGGGAGACACCTGAGCCCAGGTCGGGAAGGGCACCCCAGGACCATGGAGTAGATTCGGGCAGGCAGCAGAGAGCCCCCAGCAGCCTCGTGAAAACCTGGGCCAGACAGGGCCGTGGCCCGGGCTGCACCTCCTGCGGCCAGCCCCTTGCATGTCTGCCTGCTCAGGGCCTGTGGTAGCAAAGGCTGTGTCAGCATCACCTGAGACCAGGGCTGGGGAACCCCGGGGTGCCACCACAGACTTCCAAAACGGATAACACCACGGAAAAATAGAATGTCGTCCACCCCGCACACAGTGCACGGAGGCTGAGGGGGCAGGGAGGCGCTGGGTGGCTTCCCCGGACGCCCCTGGCTGGGCCTCCCTTGTTCCCTCTCTCTTCACTTCAGCCCCTGGCAGCCCCCTCTCTGCACTGTCCTTGCTGGGCCATCTTCCCCTTTCTTCTTCGGGCAGCCCAGCCCCGGTGAGGGGGCCCTCCCTGACCCTGCTGTCCTTATGCTGTGGTCATCGCCCCACTCCCAATTAGGCCACTTGTTTGCTGCTGCAGATCCTGGTCATGGCCTGTGTCCCCAGTCCTCCATTCTCACAAGGTGAGTGAATAGGGCAATAAACAGGGACCCCCCCCCCCCCGCCCTCGGAATGTGCACAGGTTTTGGGGAGGCAGCCAGGCCCCAGCTCCAGGCTATGTAGCCCCTGCCAGACTGTAACCCCCGGGGTAGGAGGCCTGGCGCCAGTGCAGGTGGGCCTCATCTCATCTCCCTCCCTGGGTGGCCGCAGTATAACGACCCCATTCACAGATGGAGGTGAGGGGCTGTGAGGTGACACAGGGGTCACATGGGCCATGGGAAGTAAACCATGTTTCTGGGTATGGTGGGTACTTGATAATAGCCACTCTGCACATGACTTTGGGTCTGAACCCGGGAGCCCCACACAGGCCGAGGCCCAGGGAGACCTTCTCAGGCTGTGTGTGGGGGGTCCAAGGCCACCTGGCCGTGGCAGCACAGCCCGGCAGCAAACAGAACCCGAGGGGCGGTGCCTGGGACTGAACAGAGGGTCTTTCAAGCTGGTGTGGGGCTGTGAGAGCTGGTGGGGGGAGCTCACGGCAGAGTGCATGTGGGAGGGTGTGGGGACATGTGTGCAGGCGTTTGGGGAGAGCTCATGGGAGAGTGTGTGCCTGTGTGTGCAGGTGTTGGGGCGTGGGACACGTGTGCAGGCCTGGGTGGAGGTGTGAGCTCAGAGACCTGAAGCTCTTGAGAATTGGTCTTTTCAGGGTCCCCCTGCCTGTCCGCAGGCTCAGAACTCTCTTTGCCTGGGTGAGACTCTGTCCTTGACTAAAATGTGATGAAACGAGGGTGAGAGCAAGGCCTGGGCGACCCTGGACCTCTGCCTCCCCTTCTGGGCCTCAGCCCTCTACCTCCTTCTGGGCGTCTTCCCGGGCAGCGTCCACCTCAGCCGCCTGCCTCTGCAGCTCCAGGGCCTCTCGCCAGCTCTGCTGCTGCCGCTGCGAGTCCTGTGCACACTGGGCCTGCAGCTGGCACACCTCTTGGCTTTTCCTCTGGTTCTCGGTCTCCAGCATCTTCACCTGGAGGGTGGGTACGGAACTGATGGGGGCCCACATCCCCTCATAGGAGCTCAGGCAGCCTCCTGCACCCCTGCCTCTGCTCACGTGTCCTGGGAAAAAGCCTCCCTCCCGGGCATCTCCCCACACCCCAGGACGCTCAGGCCAAGTCCAGCTCTGGAAGGGGTCTGTGCAGTACCCTCAGACCTTTACCCTCAGCCACTCCACAGACACCTGGCACCTCCACCCTGGGGCCAGGACCCTGTGGAGCGCAGAGCTCAGAGCTCAACGTCAGCCCTGGTGGCCCAGCTTACCACCAGCATCAGCCACTGGACATGTGAGAGGAGGTGCCTCCAGGAGACCCAGTCCCTGCTGTCAAGCCCCTGCTGTGGAGGCTTCCCTGAGGGTGCCTGTGCTGTGGGGCAGAGCCAAGCTCCTGCCTGTGCCCTCAGGCTGGATTTCTGACCCTCAGGGTTCATGAGCCTCAGAAGGTTGTTTTAGGCCATTAGGTTTGAGGTTTGTCATCTGTGCCCCATAGGGCAGACCCACCCAGGAACCCTGTGAGTCTGAGCAGGGCCCTTCTGCTGGTGGCTCCAAAGGCACAAGGCACCTGGGTGCCCTGGTGGGGGGGCCCCAGGGTTGGGGAAAAAGGAAAGTGGCATGTGTGAGGCTCCAGAGAGCTTGGTCACCTGACTGCGGAGCTCCCGGAGCTCCCGGCAGGTGTCTAACTGGGCCCGCTCTGCCTCCTGCAGGCTGGCCCTCAGCTTGCCAGCCTCCTTCTGGGCTGCGGCTCGGGCCTCCTCCAGGACCAGCACCTTTTGCTCCTTTTCTTCCTTGGCCCGCTGAAAACTGAGCAGAGCATCATTGGCTGGGGCTGGGGGAGCCACCTGGGGGCTCTGGCGTCTCCCATGGTTACCGTTCAGGCTACCCTGCAGGCTGTTCACCTCACTCTATTGAGACATGCCTAAGGCGTCCCAAAGCCCAGCCTCCTTGGGGCTGCCTGTCACCTTTGGGCAGTGGGTTTGAGTGCCCAGCTGTCCTGGCCCCTCTCTATGTTTCCAGCTTCTCTCACCACTACTCCCCTCCCTCCAGCCCCGGCCATTTCCCACTGGCCACTGGGGCCCATCTTTCCTGCCGGAGGGGAACTCCCTGAGGGCAGGGACGGGTCTGTGTGTCCAGGTCTCCCCCTCATGGCCAACAGTCATCATTCTGGATGGGTAGTCGGCACCCTGGACCTGCCGGGTATATCCCCCACCATCATCTGGCCCAGCTTAGTAGGAAACCCCTTTCCTACCACGGCCGGGGGGGCGGGGCAGGGAGCTTTGGGGCAAGGGGGACTCCCCACAGCCAGTCCATGGTGGAGCCATACCTGGCCTTCTCCTGCTCAGCCTTGCACACTGCGGCCTGCAGCTCGGCGTTGGAACGCTGCAGCATGTCCTTCTCGAGGGCCTCGTCCCCCAGTGCACGGTGGGCATCCACGACCTCCCTGCGCAGCCCCTCGAGACTGTCCTCACTGCCCTGCAGCTCCCTGCGAAGCACAGCCAGCCCCTCCTGGGCCTCCCCCAGCTGTGCCCACAGCTGCTCGGCCTGGAGAAGGAGCGTGTAGTTCTAGGGGCCATGGGCCAGCCCGGGTGGGGGGTCAGGAGCTATGGGTCCAGCAGGCAGAGCTGCTGCTCTAGGGACAGCCACAGGCAGCACACAGCCTCGGGCTCTGGTCTGCAGTGCTAGTGTCCTGCTGGCCTCCTCTCCCAAGTGCTTGCAGAAGCAGACAGCCTGGTTCTGCCAACCTGTGGCTGCAGGGTGACTCCCCCGGGCCAGTCCCAGAGCCCAGGCAGGTGACACCCTGACTTTTCCTAGTTCTGGTCCTGTCCTGTGCTCCCTCCCTGGACCCCAGGGTTGATGGATACTTCGTGCATGGGACACGGCTCTGCCCACCCATCAGCACTGTCCCCACCAGATCCAGTACCCACTGCCCGATGGCCCTTGCCACCTGTCGGGCTCTGGTGTCCACTCCTCTCCTTCAGTAATGGCGTGGCACCCAGGGTCACTGTCTGCCCCGGCATGGGCAGCAGTGTCAACGCCGAGGCTCCTGACACTGGGCACCGGTCCCCTATCGGAACCGGAGGCAGTGGGAGGGCGGGTCTCTGGTGTCCTTGGAATCCTCCGTTGGCACCAGGGCCCACTGGGCCAGGCTGTCCAGCTGCTCGGGCAGGGAGTTCTCGCTGTGCTCTGCATGGAGTGCCCCAGTGTGAGCCTCCTAAACTCGAGGTGGGCAGTGGAGGCCCATGGTAGGAGGCTCCCACGTCCAGTCCGCACCTCAGGGAGCTGACCCAGGGAGGGGCAGAGGCTGCAGGTGGGACACCCACCACCTGGAACCAGGACCTGTGTTCTCTCCTGCACCAGGCCCTACACCGGGGGATTCTAGGCAGAGCCTGCTGACACCAAAGTGTGGGTGGGGGTCAGGGGCCCTACTCACCTTGGGGCACAAAGGCCCTGGGCTCAGCCCTGCTAGGAGGGTCTGGGGGAGAGTGTAGGCTGGGGAAGGGGCAGCCCAGCCTTCAATGCCCAGGCTGTGGGGTGGGGGTTCTGCCAGGGCGCCTGGTCTTTTGCCTCCTGAGCTGGCTGTGGCCCTAACCAGGACACTCTGCAGAAAGCTCTGTTCCAATTCGCATGTCCCCCAGGAGGAGACAGAGGAAGCTAGCGGGGACATGCCAGGGAGGGGAAGCCGCAGGAACTCTGGGCCATGTCAAGACGCCCGTTTGCCAAGAGCAAACTCCACTTTGCTGGCTGCTTCTGTGGGACACTGTCCAGGCCCCGGCCGGCCTGGCTCCTGCACCCGCCTGCTGTTATTGTTGTTCTGTTTTTGGGAAGGGCCTGAGCCCCCCCTTCGCTCTCCTCCCACCCCCCACATGTGGGAGCCACAAGTTGTGTAGAGCATTTTCCGCTGAGCTCAGCAGAAATCCACCCAGAAGGTCAAGGACCAGCAAAAGGGCCTATCCATCACAAAAGAAGCTGTTTTCATTTCCCAGGACAAGGAGATGAAAACAAGCAAAACAAATGCAGGGCCCCTCCCCCGCACCTCCACCCACCTCCCTCTGTCTCCCGAGAACAACCATCCCTTTTACAGGAATTTTACAGCCAAATCGCTTAATGTGATTATAATAATTATTTCTTTACTAAAAATTGTATAAACAGCCTCTTTTGAAATCTCCTGCAGGGAGGTGGTCGAGAGCTCTGCAAAGAGGAGGGAGGGGAGTTGAGGGCCCTGGCCTGCGTGTGGCATGTTCATTTGTGCACGCATGGCAACACACATGTGTGATTGGTGTGCACGTGTGTGTGCATGCAGCATGGTGACCGTGTGGTTGTGCAACTGCATACATGTATGTGTGAGCACACATGGCATTATGTATGAGCATGCAAGTATGTATGGAAGTGCATGTGCTGCCTGTTGGACATACTAGTATGTGTGTACTTCATGGTGTTCACATGTGTTTACATGTGCATTGTGCCCACACATGAGTGCATGTGTGTGCATGCATGTGTGCACTGTCACTTTTTGTGTACACGTGTGTGCATGCAGGTCTGGGGTGTGCATGCGTGTGAGCCATGCAGTGGGTTCATGTGTGTGCATGTACACACACATGTGTGGACTCAGTCAGGGCTGCTGGAGGCCTGGATGTGCCTTCGGTTTAAGGACTGTGAAAATGTTATGGTTTCCATGGCGACCCTGGCCAGCCTGGCGCCTGTGAGGGCGCTTCCATGCTCCTCTTTCCCCTTCACCCCCCAGGCTCCCTGTCCGTCCCCCCACTCCCTTTCTGGAGGCCCCTCTCCAAGAACCTGAACTTGTACATCTCCCAGCTCCTCCCACTGCTGCCCCCAGTTTTAAAACCTCATTTTGTTTCCCCGTGTGGTCGCTGACCGGCCTGACTTTGAAATCTGTTGAAAGGAGACCTTTCTCTTTGGGGGCCAAAGTAAACAGCCTGTCATGTTAAATCACGCTCTCTTCCTCCGTCCACCCAGCCTGCCCCGGTGCTGGGGGAGGGCGAGCCCCTCCTCCCCCCGCCGAGCCTCCAGGCTAGTGCATGAGCTCGGTCAGCTGCCTGCCAGCCTTGGCACACTGCCCAGGGAGCACGCGCGCTAGAGCCGCCCATCCCTGCCTGCCGGCCCTACCTGGGCGCCAGCTTACCCTCCCCCAGCCCAATCCCGTGTCCTCCTGCCCTCCCCTCTCCCAGGCGCCCGAGTGCTGTCAAACCTACCTCAGGAACACCTCCCCAATCGCCTGCCTGCCGAGCTCCACCCGGCCTCGCTGGGGCCTTTCCTGCTCACCCTGCCCAAGACTGTCCCCACCCAGGACACCATCACAGGGCTCCTGGGGCCATGTCAGGCCCAGGCAGGGCCACCCTGCACCTCTGCTGCCTCTCTGCTCCAGGAGACCCCAAGGTGGCTTCACCCCACCCAGGCTCAGCTCCGTGGGGTCCATGCCTCACGCTGCTCACCAGGGATCTTCCCACAGCGTGTTGGATGGATGGGCCTCTAGGCTAATGGCCCAATTCCCTCTCCCCACCCCCCAGATCACACCTGCCTTCTCTTCCCTCTCCTTGTACTCCCCTCTCTTACCCCTCCTGGCACCTCCCTCTCTCCCCTCCGGGCACCCCCTCACCTCTCTGCCCGCATTGCTCCGCTCTGCCGCCATCTTCCGGAGACTGTGGTTCAAAGCCGAGGTCTCTCTCTCATGGGCCGAGATGGCCTCCTCAAACTGGGCCTGCAGGGCCTTCAGCTCCGCTGCCGTGGCTCTGACTGTGGCCTGGGGGGAGCAGTAAGCCATTGAGGCATCAAGGGGCTGCCCATGGCGGGTGGGGGCCACACGGGCAGCCACACAAAGTCCTGGGACCAGATGGGCAGCTCACAAGGCAGGTGGGGACCAGAGCAGGGACTGGGGCTCCACGGGACGGTTCTTGTCCTGGCTACAGCCAGTGCCACCAATGCCAGGTCCAGAGTGGACACAGTGGTGAAGGGTGGGGGCTGAGGCCCCAAGGGGCGTCCCTAAGGGAAGGGGCTGACCCTATTCCTCGTCCCCTGGGCCTTCCTCT
>NW_005871053.1:1005136-1008988 GCF_000147115.1 Myotis lucifugus | reverse complement strand
CTGGTTGCTTAGGTGCTCCGTAGTATCGATCAGCATAAAAAACTCCTGATCATACGAAGAGCTACGATGCCCAACGTAGATCGATCCCTAGAAATGTTGTATTTGTCAGACTTTTTGTGTTACAAAGGCGGGATAGCCATGTGTATTTCTATTTGCTCTTCTGTGCACAGCGATCTCTGGGAGGCTCTTTCATAATAAGATTTGGTCTGTTTTTTGTCCTGGGAGGAGCCTCTAAACCCTTGGAATTCACCAAGAGAGGAGCGTCTTTGTTATTCCTGGGCCCTAGGACCGCACCTGATTTACTCTAAGAGGTGACTCATGGCTGCCTGACATAGTTTGGGGAGGGGGTGGCCATGCCCCACCAGTCATGGATTAGAACACTGGGACTGTGAGCCACTGAGATCTCCCAGCCTCGGGGAAGGTGTGGGGACTGAGTTTCATCATGTGGCCAGTGATTCTGTCAATCACACCTATAGGAGGACCCCAGTGAAAACCCTAGACCACACCCATATGCCAGAGGGGGATGCTCCTGGTTCCAGGGGAGAGACCTCATCCCACATGTCTGTTCATTGGGGTGGTCCTGATCTATGTCCTTTAAATAACTCTGTAATCATAAGTGTAGCACTTTCTTGAGTTCTCTAGATGATTCTGGAGAATCATTGAACCTCAGGGCTTCTGCACAGTCCTTTGTGCCATCCCCAGACATTCCCCAAATTCCCTTCCCTCCCTACCCAACCACCTCCTGCTCCTCCTTTACAGTCTCACTCTCCCTCCCCCAATGCCACCACAGCTACAAAGCCTTTTCTTCCTCCTCCTCAGGAAGCGGAGGGTGGAACAGCTATGAGCACAGACCCAGTGTGCTGTGCAAGCTGGGGCAAGGTGGTCACCATGTGTGAACCTTACTTTTCTCACCAGTAAAATGGGTCTAATAAGAGCATGTACCTCAGCATGTTGAGAGAATCAGGTTAGAAATGCATGGAGTCTGACAATAAACCTTGGTGACTCCTGCTACTGGAACCCATCCCCTGTGGTTTGTAATCTGTGCCAACACCTGAGAGTTCTATCACTTTATGTGACAACACATGTGAATACGTTTACTTGTCCTTCCATTCACTGGACAGTGAATACTTCACAGTGTCACAGTAAAATGAAGAGCCTGGACTCAGAAGGTAACTTTTACATGTCCAGTGTCTGAATCTCAATAGCCAGGGGATGGAAGGATGGTCAGAAGAGTGGCTGGATACATGGATGGATGAATGGCTGGCTAATCAGATAGATGGATGTATAGTCAGATGGATGAATGGTGGATATGAATGGACAGCCGAGTGTGTGGACAGAGAGGCTGTTTAAATGAAGAAATAGATGGATGGTCAAGTGAGTGGTTGGATAGGTGGATGGTCAGATGAGTGGATGGATAGTCATGTTGATGGATGATTGGGTAGATGAATAGCTGGATGGATGTTCAAGCAAATTGATGAATTGATGAACAGTGATGTGTGTGAATAGACAATTGAGTATGTGGAGAGATCGCCATGTATGTGGGTGGACAGCTGGGTGTGTGGATAGAAGAATGGAGTCAGGGGAATGAATGGTTAATGGACAAGAAGTTGAGGGACAGTTGATTTGCATGGATGTATGGACAGATAGATACATGAGCAGATGGATGAATGGATGCATAGACAGATGAAAGGATGGATAGATGGATAAAGGGATGGGTGGATGGATGGGTAGATGGATGGGTGGATAGATGGGTGGATGGGTGGGTAGATGGATGGATGAGTGGGTGGATGGGTGGATAGCTGGGTGGATGGATGGGTAGATGGATGGATGAGTGGGTGGATGGGTGGATAGATGGGTAGATGGATGGTGGACGGATGGATGGGTGGATAGGTGGGTGGGTGAATGTCTGTCCTCCAGGACTGCTGTGGAAGACCAGCACTACAGTAGCAGGACCTGGAAAGGCTTCCCCTACACAGCCCTCTTGCTGGGCCAGAGGAGGCGTGGTGAGGTGGAAGTGTGCACACCCACTGCCTCATAGTCCCCCCATTACCTGTTGCATCTCATGTTCTAGTTGGAGGAGGCTCTCATCCCGCTCATGCTTCAGGCTCTGAATTTCCTCCTTCAGAGCCTCCCTCTTGGCTGCACTTTTTGCCACCAGCTCCTTCTCCTGTTCCAACCTGCATGCTGCCACCTTCTTCTCCTCCGTCAGAGACAGACTGAGGGTCTCCTGGGCCAAGACGAAGGGACAGGCTGTGAGGACCATACAGGTCAGGACATGTGAGACCAGCAGTGCCTGTGGTCTGAGTGAGACCTGGTTCATGGGACTTCAGGGCAAGACAGGTCCCCAGGGATTGTCAAGCTGGCTGCAAGCCCCTTGTCTCACACACAGTGTCACTGAAGCAAGAGCTGCAAAGGGGCTCTCTGGGCCTCCACCTCCACCTCCTCTATCTGACATGAACTAACAGTTCAAAGGCCTTTCCTGAGCCTCCACGGCACGCCACGCACCAATGACATGCATGATGTGTGCAGGCATGTCAAACAAGGCCTGCAGGAGTCTTGGCCAGTGGGGTGGCTCGGATGGGTGATGAAGCGCCCTCCAGCTTTGGCCCTCAACCTGCAGCCAGGTCAGTCAATGCCCACAGCTGGCCCCTCCTTCGAAGGAGAGGACCTAGCCACACTGGCTCAGCCCCATGACCCTAGCTGCCCACCTTACCTATGAAGGGTCCTCTCTGGCCCCCACCTGAGTGTGGCCTGGCACCTCTGCCTCCTGCCTGGTCTCCTAGGACCCCTTCCCTGAGGGTCTGCCATGATCTGGGACATGTAAACTCCCAGGAGTGGCAGCAACTGGTGGCCTAGGGAAGCAGACCTTCTCCCTCTGGAGCCGTGCGAGGTCCTCACAGTGGGCCAGTGCCTGGCTCTCCAGGGCCAGCTGTGCTTCCCGCTCCTGCTGCGCCATCTGCCGCCGTAGCTGCCCAATGTCCCACTCCAGCTTCGTCTCCTGGACCTCCCAGGCGCCTTTCAGTTGCTCCAATTCCACTGCAAAGTGACAGATGTATCCAGGATTGGCCACAGGGCCCCATGCCATGGAACACCCTGTGGTCTGTGCAAGCCCCCTGTGGAGTGACAGCCACCTGCTCTGAGGACGCTGCCCAAGCAGGCAGGGACAGAGTCCCACCACAGCGTGTATTCTGGCTATGGACAGGCCTAGGGCTGGGTGAGCCACACATGGTGAGGTGGGCTGAGCAGGGGTGGGAGCTCAGGGAATGGGGCAGGGGCTGCCACACTGACCCAGGTCTAGACCCTGGGAAGCAGACTGGACAGGCCACCCCTCACAGATGGAACCCATTCAGCACAGGAGCTCAAGGCCCGAGTTGGTGCCCTTCCTGGGGACCAGGCAGTGGGAGCGACACTCGGGGACTGAGCTCTATGGAAGGGCCCTTCTGGGCCATGTGGGGAGAGGAGAGACAGGGGGAGCTGCTGGAGCACCTTGCAGGGCCTGCCGGGCTGCCGGGCCCTCTGGGCTCTCCTCCAGATGCCTGGCGGGCCGGAGCTCCCTGCAGCAGTGAGCTCAAGAGCTCTCTCACACATCCTCTCGGCCTGTGAGAACATCAAAAGGGGCAGCACAAGCATCCTTTTGTGGTGGAGGAGGCTTTGCAGGCAGCTGGTAGCAAAATAACAGAGAATTCTTCTCTAATCTGAAAACAATTGACCCACGAAAAGTCAGGAGTGAAGGAAGGAACACAAGAAATCAAACAACATGACACACAACTAGTCTGATTAAGGGGGAAAAACAAAGTGTTTAACTTAAAACCACACGAAGAAAAAAGATGGCAATCTAGATGGGATTTCGAA
>NW_005871053.1:982662-1005036 GCF_000147115.1 Myotis lucifugus | reverse complement strand
ACTGTAAAGGTGGTAGAAAAAAATACAGAAAGGGTATTTTATAATCTTCTTAAGAAAGACACAAACAACAGAAGATAAAAATAAAGAAGCTGATAGGTCTGAATATACTTAAAGATAGGGAGGGAGAGCTTTCATGCAGAAAAGATTCCACAAACCAACTTAAAACACCAGGCACAGACTTGAAGAGAAAAAAATCTGCACTAAATATACACAGGGTCCATATCCATCATATACAAAAAGCTCCTACTAATCAATGACAGAAAGTCAGCTGACTCTACAGAAAAATGAGAAAAATGACTGTTATTCACAAAAAAATCCACAGATGGTTAATAAACATATGAAACTTGCTAACCTTATTCAGTACTCAAGGAAATTAAAACCACAACCAGGCATTCCATTACCAAAAGACTGAAACAATGATACCCAGTGCTGGTTAGGGTGCCTGACCTCTAGCAGCAACCCCACCTTCAGGTGTTAGCACCTTAGAAACACACTGGACCAACAACGCTGCACAGGGTGCTCACTGTGGCGGGAGAACTGCACTTGTCTTCAGAGCTGGCGGATGGCAGAGTGTTGTGGAAATGACGGCACATTGTCAGCCGTAAGGAGGATGAGGAAACTTTTATCACCTAAAGAGTTGCTCTGAGAAGCAGAACCTCACACGTGTGGCTCCGTTATAGGAGAAGCTGCCTCGCGCCTCTGCACCCATGCGAACGCTCAGAAGACACCTGGGACGAGCACAGCCCTGACAGCAGCCCCCATTTCTGGGGAGGTGGCTTGAACACAGCCAACCCACTAGCATCAACCAGCCAGCGAGCATGTTTTAAGTGTTGCTCTGCTCTGCCGTGCTGGGTGACATACACATGGGCACCCCACAGACACTGAACACAAATACCCACACGAGCACACAAATGGCCACTGCGCAGCCCCACGATAGCCCATGAGCCAGGGCAGGCCGTGGGCCTTGGGCAGCCTCGCTAGGTTCCCCCTGCACACCACTACCACCACTATTGGGGGTTGGGCACTTCCACACCTTCCAGGGGCCCGATACCTGCACAGCCCAGAAATTTCGCTTCTCTGAGACCCTGGTTCCCCTCCAGTCCCTACCTGGTCAGCACCCACATGTTCCCCACTCTCTCTACCTAGACTGCTTTCCCTACCCAGAACCTTCCTCCTCCCAGAGGCCCTCCAGGTCTCCTCTGCTGCTCAGAATCTGCGCCTGGAGGCCGGAATCTAAGGGCATGTCTAGTCTTTCCCTCCACAGGAGCCCACAGGCGGCTCAGCCTCCTGAGGCCAGCCAGGGTGAGCGTGGGGTATGCAGGCAGGGAACCTAGTCCATCTCCCAGACTGAACAGCACGCTGGCACCCTGTGAACTGAGGGAGTGTCCCCAGGGCCTGGGGTCCTCCCACATCCAGCTGACCATGGAGGTTTCACCAGGAGACCTGGAGCAGGACCGCTCACACTGAGCGGTCATCAATACGGTCTGGGAACTCATGAAAACAGGCGGCCAGAGAGTCCCACCCAGTGAAATAAACACACACCGCTTGTGCCAGGCAGACATGGTTTCGGGACAAGTCCCGAGCAGCCCTGTCATCAGCAGCTCAGATGGGTCATCCTGAAATGCTGTTTGGTGGGCATGTGACTGTGCAGGGGTCCTGGGCCCAGGAGTCAGGCTTGAGTTGGTGCAGGATCCCAGGTTCCCGAAACCACTGACCAGGGCCCATGATCCAGCAGCACATGCTGGTGGGAGGAAAAGGGCCTCCAACCACACTGCCCTCTGAGCACTGTGGGCCTAGGAGGCGGTGGGCAGGGTCCTGTGACCCTCTGCTTCTGACAACCTACCCCAGCCTTCGTCAAGTTTTATCAATTTCCACCAAGCTTTCATTTATCAATTTCCAAAAGCTTTCATTTTGAGGAGAGGATTGTCTGAGAAGATGTACAAGGACCCCCAGATGCTGGCATTGCAGGAGGAAATCTTTTCTAGAAAAGTACTCGGTTATTCCTGAGAAGGGTCCAAAAGGTCCAGAGGCTACGGGACCAGGTCAGCTCACCAGGCAACAGCCCACAGGGCACCCCTGGTGTTGCCTAAAGTGCCCATTCCATGTCTTCTGGAAGTGGCCCCATGGTCACTGAGCTCACTGTGGCCCCACTCTCTGCTTGGTGGTTCCCTGGGGCTGACACCACCCCCCACTCCAGGGATGAGCATATGACCCGGCCAGCCAATCTGAGCCCTGTGACTCACTGAATTGGTTCAGGGACATGAAGTAGCTCAGGATGGTTAATGGCAGTAACTCTTGGGCCTTGTGGGGAGAAGGGCACTCTGTGTCTGCTAGAGGAGGAAGCCTGGAGTAGCCACTGACCATCTTGCCACCTCTCACCCTGAGCCCCTGGACCAGACCTCCTCAGGATGGAGCAGCACTGAGGGGGGAGAGGCAGGGTCCTGCGGGCACTGTGGGAGTACCTGGATCCAGCCTCGCCTGAAGCCACGTATACCTTAAACTTCTCAGATCCACGAGTAAGACATTCCATGTTGTCATTCTGCAACTTGCCACCTGGCCAGTGCAGCCACCTCTCACAGAAAGGTCACCCCAGGACTCTCACTGGGTCCACCTCACTCACAGTCTCTCTCCCGTGTAAACATACCCTCCCTGCCCTACCATTGCTAGGTGAATGCCTGCCCCCTGCCACACTGCAGCCTCTCTGAGGCAAGGCCAGGCACACACACCCTGCCCATAGGCCCCTGGGTACCTGAGATCAGCTGCCTCCTCAGCCGTGAGCCGGCCCTGCCTCTCCAGGGCCTCCTGCTTGGCCAGCAGCTGAACTCGCTCCTCCAACAAAGCCTCCTTCTCCTGAAGGGCCGTCCGGAGAGTGTCCATCTGGGCCTCCTGGTCCCTCAGGCTCTGGGCCAGCTGCTCCTCCAGGGCCTGTTTCTTGCATGTGACCTAGAGGAGGGGGAAGGGGAGAGTCCAGCAGAGAAAGAGAGAGTGGGAGGGTGAGCGGGGCCTCTTCAGGGAAAAGCAGGACTTCAGAAGAAGTGGTATCATGCAGAATGGCGTGGAAGAAAAGGTAGAGGAGAGTGAATATGAGACACATGGGACCTCAGAGTGCTCACGTGCTAACACAGTAGAGGGGCCTCCACGCCTGTGACCACGATGGAGGAGTTACTGAACTGAGCATGCCCAGCTTCCAGTCTACATGGTAATCTTGGTTAGACCACAAGTGTCCAGGGGGCAGGAAAAATTGCACAGAAATGGCAGTAGAAGGTGACAGAGGACCAGGTTGCTACAGACTAACACTTCCACCAAGAACATCACAAAAATCTAGATTAAATACATCATGGAATCTGAGTAAGGCCTGGGGAGCTTCCAGGTCAGCTGGGATGGAAGGATCTGAGATCTTGGAGAGAAGGGATTGAGCCCACCATTAGGTATCTTGTCCCTCTTCAGAGAATGTGCTGATTTAAAAGTTTAGCCTGAGAAATTGGGACGTCAAGGATAGCTTCTGGCAATATTATGATCACAGGGGGCCAAAAACTTAAATTCAGAGCCTTTGAAGCAGAAGGATCCTGATAAACACCCCAGGTTTCTAGTTGTATGTACAGAAGGGCTTCACCCTAGTAATAGAGGTGGATCAGAACAGACCATCCCTCAATCACGGATTATGGTGATCATCTACCCTCACTACCTGCTAGAATCAAAAGTAAATCCTCTCTGGAAGAATAGCATCACCAAATTATATCTATAGTTTTAAAATATGATAATTGACATTTGATCAACATTACCAGGAATATCAGGAGATAAGATCACATGGCAAAAACCATGTGTAAGAACATCAAATAAACACAGACACCTCCCTGCCTCTTTAAACTTTAAAATAGCTGTGATTAAATGTTCAAGAATGTGAATGGCAAGATGTAGAATTTTACCATAGAACTAGAAACAAAATATAAACAACATAATTTAAAAATACAATAAGCAAAATTAATAAATATAATGTTTCTTTTTTTTAATTTTAAAAATATATTTTATTGATTTTTTACAGAGAGGAAGGGAGAGAGATAGAGAGTTAGAAACATCGATGAGAGAGAAACATTGATCAGCTGCCTCCTGCACATCCCCCACTGGGGATATGCCCGCAACCAAGGCACATGCCCTTGACCGGAATTGAACCTGGGACCTTTCAGTCTGCAGGCCGACGCTCTATCCACTGAGCCAAACCAGTTTCGGCAATAAATATAATGTTTCAATGACAGATTAGACAGAGGTCTAATAATCTGGAAGACAGACAAAAGAATGTATTCAGACTGAATCATGAAAAGAAAAAATGATGGAAAATACAGAAAAAAGTGTCACAGACACATAGGGCAAGGCCTAACATATGTATAATTGAAGCTGCAGAGGGAGAGGAGAGAGAATATTTGAACAGATACTAGACAGAAATTTGGCAAATCTAATAAAATGCATCAAGCCACGGATTTAAAATGAGCCATAACACCCTAAAAAGATAAAGACAATGAAAATGTCACATAGATATATCTTAGTTCTAAGTTTCCAAATACCAAAATAAAGGAAAATATCTTTAAAATCAGAGGGGCAAACCCCCCTCCCCTGAGACATTACATTTAAACGAGCAACAATAAGTCTGACATTTGACTTCCAAATAGCAACAATGAAAGTCAGAGGATGGTGGAATCTATATATATAAAACCTGAATATGCAAATAGACCGAACAGTGGAACAACGAACAACTGAACAACCAGTCACTATGACATGCACTGACCACCAGGGTGTGTGTGTGGAACATGGTGGGCGTTGGCCACAGTGGGATGGTGGAGCAGGTGAGTGGGACCCCGTCACTGTCATTGGGGCAAGCCTATGGTGGTTACTGAAAATTCTTCACTAGTGAATCCTACCAACATTTAGAAAAAAATAACACCAATTTTTAAAACACTTCCCTAGAAACAGAGGAGGAGGAAATATTTTCCAACTTACTTTATGAGGCCCTGATTCCAAATCTGACAAAAACATTATGAGAGGAGAAAATTACAGACCAACATTCCTCATGAATAAACATGCAAAAGTCTTTCACAAGATATTATGAAATTTAATTGAAAGATATATAAAATATCTGTTAACTTATGACCAAGTAGGGTTTATCTCAGGTAGACAAGGTTGGTTTAACATTAAAAAATTAACCAATATAATTCATCACATTAACCGAGTGAGAATAATGACATGATCATCTTAATAGATACAGAAAAAATGTTAACAGAATGCAAAGGCTCTGGATTTAAGCAAAAGGGAACATTGTCAATCTGATAAGAGACATTTATAAAATGCCTACAGATAATATCATACTTGAGGGTGAAATATTGAATTTTTTCCTATTATTGTCATTGGTGGAAGGAAGGCCACTCACCACTTCTTATTGACTTTGTTCTGTTGGCCTTTAGTCAGTGCACAGAGAGAAGAAGAAATACAAGCACTGAAGCCATAAAAAAAGTGAACTTTGTTATTCCCAGATAACATGAAAATGTGCTCAACATCTCCTGTTATCAAGAGATGTAAACTAAACCACAATGATATATAACTCCACACACATGGGAGAGCTAAAAAGTAAAAATGGATGATACCAAGTGTTGACAAGGCCAAGGAGCAAATGGAAGTCTCCCCACTGTTGGTGGTAGAGTGAAATGATAGACCCACTTTGGAAAACTGCTTGGCAGTTTCTTCTAAAGTTCAGCACACACCTATCCAATGACTCCACAACTTCACTCCTATATATTTACTCAAGAGAAATGAAAATATATACACAAGTGTTCATACCAGTCTTGTCCATTATCGCCCCAAACCCAAATGCCCAGCCACAGGTGAATAGGTATGGAAATGTCGTTTATTTGTACAATGGAATATTACTACGTAGTGAAAAAGAACACACTCTTGATTCACCTAACATTATGGATGGATCTCAAAGCCCTGTAGACATAGAGAAGCTGGACACAAAAGCATCTGTACTGTGACTCCATTTACAAAAAGCTCTAAAACAGGCGACACCAGTCTTGGTGGTACGTGGCAGAGCAGAGGCTGCCAGGGGTGGGGTGCCTGGAGGAGCATGAGGAAATGGGCTGGGCTGGTGGAGCAGATCTACATCTTGGTCTCAGTGGTGGCTACACAGGTGCACGGAGCTGTCAAACCTCACTGAACTGTACACTGGCATATTGGATATAACCGTGTAATTAAATATAGAGGAACCAATGACTGAAAAAGGGACACGACAGAGTCTCAGAAGCCAAAAGAGGCTGCGCTGAGTCCCAAAGGTAGGTGACAGGGGCCATGGAGTCTGAATGCCACTGGGGGCCCAGAAAATAGCAAAATTGCTTCAGTGTAACTGCCCCCTGAGTGTGGCCTCCTCCTCAACACAATATTTATGTCAATAGAAGACCTGGGAATCAGTGATCGAGTGAATAAGTGAGTCCAGCTGCGGATGAAAGGCAACAACATACAGGAAGAAGCAGTGAAGCCTTTGAGCCCTGAGTGTGTGGAATCACTGGGCCTCTGACCCCTAATGAGGGGCAGAACTCAGCCCCTGGGATTGGTGGCAGGTATGATGTAAAGGTTCTTCTTTGCATACCCACCCCCTGTCTTCTCCCCCCACCACAGGGAACCTGCCTTTGAATGCAGCCAAGTCAGGCAGCACTGCAGTCAGAAAGCGCCGGTGCTGACATCCTGAGCCAGTGTGACGTGGCAAGGTGACTTGTGACCCGTCCACACCACAGAGGGAAAGGGATGGCCCGCAGGGTGGGGCCAGAGCCAGGAGCCCCTGCAGACCTCTCACCTGGCCCACCTGCTCCTGCAATTGGGCTCTCTCACGCTGGAGCCGGTCTGCCTGCCCCTCCAGCTGCTCCAGCTGCTGCTCTGCCAATGCCAACCGCTCCCTGGCGTCTGCCCGCTCCTGCCTCAGCACTTGCTCCTGCTCCCGCAGCTGGTCCCCCTCCTGTTGCAGCTGCCGGGGGGGGGGGGGATGCCCCACACACCTGTGCCTCCAGGCCCATGCCCCACACACCTGTGCCTCCATGGACTGCCTTGGTGTGTGTGGCCTTCCCTCCACAGGCCCACTGTCCCTATGTGGGCCTCTTCCCCACACACCTGTGATCAGTCCAGGAATGGAAGAGGTGGGGGGAGATGGGTGCAGGGAGGATTTTAGGCTCAGAGACCAGAGCTGGGACTGAGTCTCAGGGCCACCCTGGGGAATGAGGCTCAGGGGAAGGGCTCTCACATGGCCCTCGTCTCACCTGCAGGACCTGGTGGGTCAGGCTGCCTTTGTCCTTCGCCAGGCCCTCCATCAGGGTGGCCATCTTGGCCAGGGAGTCCCTTTGCTGCACCCCCTCTGACTTCAGCCGGGTCACAAGCAATTCCAGGTCAGCATTGCTGGACTCAGCCTAGGGTTGCGGGGGGGAGGGGTAGTGGTCACCCTGAGGGGGGATGCCAGGGAGGGACTTTCAGATTCACAGGAGGAACTTTCTCCCCGGCAGAGCTGTTGGTGCCAGGGAAGGAGTGAGCCCCTCGTCATGGAGGTGTGCAAGCTGGAGGTCTGGGTAGGATGGGTGTGGGAAGGGAATCCCACAGTGAGGAGGCCTCCAGGGTAAACAGCAGCCCCCGAGCACTAAAGCTGCGGCCAGGAGAAGTGAAGGATGGCCTGGTGGGAGAGACATGTGGGAGGTGGGAGACAGAGGCATACCCGAGCCAGCGTGCCATGCAGGGCCTCCCTCTCACTCTCCAGAACGTCCCTCTGTAGCCGGGCTGCATTCAGTGCCTCCCGGGCCGACACCAGCTCCTTCTTGAGCCCTGAGACCTTCTCCTCCAGCTGCTCCAGGCGCCCTTGACTAAGGTCCCCAAATCAGAGGTAGATGGTGTGAGGTTGGCTCAAGGCAAGACAGGCCACCTCACAGGACCTAGCAGGCAGGGTGGCCGCCTGCAACTTCCTCCAAGCCCAGGGAGCCCCAGAGGAGCCCAGGTCACTCTGGAGGCCTGTACTTGGTGAGTCCACAGGGTGGCATCCGAACCAGGACCCTGTTTCCCGGCTGGGGGTGGGGTTCTGTCCATGCCTCAGTGGACTCACCTGGGTGCACACATGCTGGGGGCACCCCCTCTCCTGGGCCCGAGGTGGTGGATTTGCTGGGGCAGGCACTGGGCGGGTGTTGGGTGGGTGTTGGGCGATGGCTCAGCCTGCAGGAAGCCTGGAGAGCCTGTCACCCCCACTGTCTCGGTGGGTGCCCCCACTCCCGGAAACAAGGTTGCTAAGGAAGCGGTCCCCTTAGTGGATGAGGACGCTGAGGCCCACCTGGTCTGCAGCTCCCTGCGGCCCCGCTCGCCCTGCTGCTCCAGCTCCTCCTTCTGCTGTGTCCAGAGCAGGAGGCTTCTCTGCAGCTCAGCGATCTCGGCCTCCCGCTTCTGCTTGTCCATGTCCCAAACATCCATCTTGCCCCTTAGCTCCTCCATCTCCAACTCCAGAGCCTTCTTCTCTCTGGGAGCAGGGGAGGCCAAGGTTGGGGCAGCCTTGGAGGAGGGGAGCCGGGAGTCCCACACGGGGTACATTCCAGCCTCAGCCCACTGCCAGGAGGATGTGCAGGGCAGGGTGGGCACCAGGCCTGAGGGCCCCTGGGGGCAGGAGCTCAGGGAAGTGTGGGGAGGGACGAGGAAGAACCAGTAACCTCCAGCCCCAGGACAGCCTGCAAGGTGGGGTGGCCAGCAGCTTGTCCCCTCCTGGTGGCCCTTGGGAGTCCTTAAAACGCAAAGGCTCCTGGTGCAGCCCTGTGCTCAGCCCTCTGCCACCCACAGGCCCGGCTCCACCAGTCCTCGCAGAACTTGCTGGATGGAAGAGACATCTCTCCACCTGCACCTTCCAGCTGCACATCTGCTTGTACTGCTCACCTGTCCTGACAGGGCCCGGGCCCTCCAGATCCAGCTCCCTGTGTGAGGCTGTGCTCAACGCTGACCCACTCCGAGTCCTTGCCGCATGTCACCCTTCCGCCAGGGACCTGAACCTCAGCTGCACCCCGAGGCCTCCATTTCCCAAATGCCCCTTAAATCTGGCCATGTTCCCTCCATGCTGAGGGGCCCACCTGTCCCCAGGAATCATGACCCACTCCCTCCTATGTGGAAGGTTTGTGGGGGAAGCGCCCCCAAGCTGGGACGCCCGCTCTGTCCAACCTTGACCCAGACAGCTCACCCGCCCTGCCCAGCCTTCAGGCCAGCCACCTTCCCAGGAGCTCGCTGGCCGCCCTGAAGTGCTGTGCCTTCTGGCTCTGTGCCTCCAGCCTGTCCAGGAGGTCCCCCCGCTCCTGCTCTCGCTCCTGCAGGAGCCTCCGGGAGGCTCGCAGCTCCCGCTGCCTCTCTGACAGCTGCTCCCGGAGCCTGGCCGTCACCGCCTGGGAGGACTTCAGCTGTAGACGCAGCTCCTGCTCGGGGTGGGGTGGGAGGGAGGAAGCATGAGCTCCCTCCGGCCTGGGCAGGCCTTTGACCACAGACACCCCAGAAAGGATGCACCTAGGGCAGAGCCCCCTCCCTGGGGCTGTGGGGCTCAGAGGCAGATCCTATGGCAACACCTGCCAGCCCCACAGGTTTCACATCCCCGTGGGGCCCAGGGTACAGCTCCGGTGGCTGCCCACCTGTTCCTGCTGCCGCCTCCTCTCAATAGCTGCCTGCACAGCCCGCAGCGCAGGGTCTGGGCTGGCCCGGGAGTGGGCCCGTGGTGGAGATGCACCCCAGTGAAGGGACGAGGTGCGTGGAGGGCTCCTCAGTGGTCTCTGTGCCTTCTCCCTGTCAGTGCTGCTGCTCTGTGCCAGCTCTGGGCACCTCGAGTCTGCCTGGGCCACCTTCACAGTGTGGGGAGAGCGCTCAGGGCCATGTCCAGTGGGGACCTCCCAGATTATCCCACACATCAGCGGGACCCCCCGGGACCCAAGATGGCCTGCACCTCTGTGATGATGTTCAAAACACGCCGCAGGGACTTCACTTCCTCCTTCAGGTTGTCTGCCGCCAGCTGGCCTCCACTGCGCCAGGATTCCTGTGCCCAGGCAGACCCCTCAGCAGGGCGGCCGACGCTCCGGCCCCAGAGCCCCCACACCCCACCACGTCCCCAGCCCCACGCACTAGTCTCTGAACATCCATTCTGAGGGAAGAAATGGTTCTTTCCTTCTCCGAGTTTTGCTCTGTGAGCTTCTCCACCAGCAATTTCTGCTCGGAGAGTCTGCAGAAAAGTCGGGGGTGGGGGGCAGGGTGGTCAGCACAGAGCACAGAGCCCAAGGCACGGGTGGGCCCTGAAGACTCCCTGGCTGAATCAGATACCTCCTGTGGTGTGGCCGGGCCTCAGGCATTGGCCACATCTGTCTGAGTGGACCTCAGTCCCTGGTCTGGTCAGACACCTCTCTGCTACTTTAGAACCTTCAATGGCTCCCACTGTCTTGAGAGTAAAGCACAGACCCCAAGGTCAGGATCCAGGGGCCCAGGCTGACCCTGACTCAGCTCCTGAGGCCCTGCCCTGTCCTTGGGGCCAGCAGATGCAGCGCTCATCGGGGGCCTTTGCCCGCCACTGCCCTGCCTGGACTACCTCTGCCACCGCAAGTCTAACAGTGAGTGAAGATGTTATTGTCCCTTCCCAGGACCCACCTTCTTCTCCCGACTCCCCATGGCACCTGGATCTCCTTTCCCATGACCCCAGAGTACTCTGCTCTGAGAACTGGGGCCCTGAGTGCTGCCCTGCAGGATGTACGGGACTACCCGCACCCCATGAACTCCTGCCCCCCTGAGGGCAGGGCGGGCCCCATCCTGTCAGCTGGCAGGGTGTCTGTGGCCATGTGAGCCCCAGGCACGCAGATTCTGTGGAATTGTGCCCTGTGGCCTTCAGTGGGGAGCTATTTCCCTGTTTTCTGCTGAAGGAAACATACTTCAAGCCCTCGATGCGGGTTCTGTGTACAGACCATCCCATGCTTCCTCTGAGGCTCATGGACCCCAGATGGGCCCGGCCCACTGCCTGCTTCTGCTTCTCAAACAGTTGACCCCAAAGCAAGCGCCTGCTCCTGAAGGACGTGCCTGTAGCCCCAAGGACAGTCCACGTGTGTCCAATGCAGTGTCCACGGAGACCCTCCAAGTTGGGGAGCTCTAACTTTGGCCTGCAGGGCTGGAAGGAGTTTGGGCTTGCCTACCTGTGGGAATGTCATGTGGCAGCTGGAATAACAACTGCCTATCACTTGGAACCCTGGCTGCGGGGCAGATAGGAAGGGGGCGCAGGGTGCCCCCACTCTGACCTCCGCTGTGCGATAACCCTCTCAGGCACCCACCTGGCCTGCAGTGCCACCTTCTCCGTGTCCCAGCGGCCCTGCAGCTGCAGCATCTCCCGCACCTTGTCCCGCAGCTGCTGCTCCAGCCAAGCACCCTGCAAGGCCTGCCGCTCCAGGGCACCTGCCGAGCTGCTGGCCGACAGCTGCAGGTTGGAGTTGAGGTTCAGGCAGGCCGTGTGCAGGCGCCGGGCTGTCCTGGCTGCCTCTGCTTGCATGTCAGTGAGACTCCTAGAGACAAGGCAGCACCCCCAGCTGAACCTCAGGGCCAGCTGTGGGCTCAGGGCCCTGAAGGTGTCCCACTGGCTAGGAGGGGCAGGGTATGGTCACATGGGTCCTGCTCTCTGCCCTCAGCAGACCCCCTTACCCTCCCCCGCCCCCATTCTCAGGAGAGGACCCTACTGTGTGTTACCAACGGTCCCCATGTCACAGCCAGAGAGGGGTGAGCAAGGGCTCAGCAAGGCCACAGAGGACATGGACCCTCTGAGCCCAGTTTCCTTGTGTGCAGACGAGGGGCTGACAGGTCCCTCAATAATCCAGGGCAGACCCAAGAGGTGCCTGGCAAGGACTAGAGGAACTGGAAATTGTACCGTGTAGCTCCTCCCCTTCCGTCATCTCTGCCCTGCACCCCCTCTCTCCCTCTGTGCTTTAGTGCTTCTCAACCCTACCACCCTCCACCCCACAGGGACCCTGAGGCCCAGCAGGGCTGGGGCAGTGGCTTGTGAGCCAGAACAGCTCCTCCATGGGAGCAGCTTGGAGGGCCCAATACCTGGGCCACCATCAGATGCTCCTTCTCCTACACCCCGATGGGGCAGCTGGCTCACCTCTCAGAGGCAGATCGAAGCTCAGCCACGTGTGTTCGGAGCGCTGTCACCTGTCTCCACAGGAGGAGGAAGTCCTGGGGCTGCACCCCAAGGTGTGAACGCCGGGTCTGAAAGGAAGGGGCCCGTGCCCACCTCAGGTGCAGGCCCAGGCCTGGGAAGTGAGAAGCCCTGCGACCCGTTCCTCTCGCTGTCACACTGGCCAGACCCCACACCCCAAACCGTCCTGCAGCCCAATGGGCTCCTCTTTCACAATAATGCAATCTGCCATCCCCAGAGGACCTGTGAAGGTGACCACACTCAGCTTCTGCCCAGGGCAGGACCCACTCAGCCTGGCCCTCTGGAGTGGGAGGCACCTCTGCAGCCCTCAGCTCGCGTGCACCCCCTTAAACCTCCCCCCCTCCACCCACACACACACAGGGTACAGGCTCTGCCTCCTTCTCCAGAGTGGAGGGTGGCTTTTATCTGGGAGGGCTCCTAAGATGTCCAGGTGTGTGGCCTGGCCCTTTTCCTTCAGGAAAAGCCTTTGCTGACCCCCTGCCCTGACCCCACGTCCCAGGTCCCCTCATTGGCCCAAACACTTTGCTGGGCGCCTTGTGGAGGGAGTGCCCCTCAGTGCCTGGCACTAGGGTCCTCGGTGTATGTGTGGAATAAGCTGCTTGCCCGGTAAGTGCAGGAGCGGCTGCCCGGACCAGCCTTCGAAGTAACTACACCTACATCCTTCAGATTCCACACTTCACAAGTCCTGAACTGGAGGCTGGGCTGGCCCGCGTGGTGAGGAACACGCAGGCCAGAAACCGATAAAGTCAGAGGTACGTAGGCAGCTTTTGCCAAATGGAGCAACTTCAACACATTTCCTTGACCTCAGGGGCTCGGGGGAGAGAGAGTAAAGCCCAGAGGCCACCCAATCGGGGGAATCTAGTCACACAGAGAAGTGATACCCCGAAGTGGCACTCTGTGTAAGGTGTGCTAGAGGTGAGTAAACTTGAGGGTGAACTAGTACACACACACACACGTGCTCTCACACACGAACACATGCACACGCATGCACGCGCGCGCACACACGCTCACACACACAAATGCTTGTATCCCCCAATTCATATGTTGAACTCCCAACCCCACCGTGTTGATGTCAGAGGCGGAACTTTGGGAGGTGATGCGGCCATGAGAGGGGCTCTAGTAATGGGGTTAGTGTCCTTATAACGGGGCCCAGAGAGCTTCCCGCCCCTCTGCCACGTGAAGTTATCCTGAGAAGGTCTGCGATCCAGGAAGGGGCCCTCACCAGTAACCAAATCTGCCAGCACCTTGATCTCAGACTTCCAGCCTCCAGAACTGTGAGAAATGAATGCGTTTATAAGCCCCCCGTCTGTGGGGTTTGCTATGGCAGCCTGGGTGCACTAAGTCAGGAGGGAAAACTACCTTCCCTGTGGCCCAGACAGCATTTGTCCAGTTTTCAGCCTGCGTTCACATAACTGGGTGCTTTCAGAAAACTGAAGCTGAAAATTAACTTTAATGTGGTCCCAAAGTCTGTCAGAAGCTGTAAGCACCTGTCAGAAGCAAATAAAAATGCTCTCTAGAAGATACCACATTCATCCCAGGTGTCAAAGAATTTTCACAAAGTTCAGAGAGAAATAAGCAGCTCCTACTTTAAAAAAAAAAATGAAGACATCACCAAAGACACAAGGCACCAAGCACATGGAGTGGTGGCAGGAGCAGTGGAGGCAGACCTTAAACCTCAGATACGAGACATCACACACGGCTACAAGACAACTGCCGTTGCTATGCACCAGCATGGACATGGCAGGCTGGAAACAGGAGGAAAGACTAAGATATTTGGGGAAGAACTCACCGGAACTCTTAAGGATGAAAAATACAATATTTGGAATGGAAGCCTAGTAGGCAAGTTTAACAGATTGGACACCTGAAGAGAAAACTGATGACCAGGAAGGTGGATTTGACGAAATTAACTAGAATATAGATCAGGGAATAGAGAAAGACGATGTGGGCAGGTAGTTAAGAAGCACGGAGGGAGCATGAGAATGGCTTACACACTCAGGCCGGAGAGGAGGCAGTGTGCAGAGTAATGGACACTTTCCCAAAATCACGAAAACACAGCGTCCTGATGAAGCCTCAGCAGGACAGACAAACAGCAACCTCCACACAGACACATTGCAGTGAAACTGCAGGACAGCAGAGCCAAAGCCGAGATCCTACAGCAGCCAGAGGGAGGAGGCAGACGGCCTTCCCCAGGACTCGGTCAGGATCAAAGGGGCTGGAAGCCAGAGGCAGAAAGGGTGTCTTGGGGCTGCTGAGAGAACACATCTGCCAGCCAGCGAGATCAGGTCTTAAGGGCAAGGGGAGGTAAAGACCCTGATAAACCAGAGCCACACCAGCTCAGACCTGTCCCCCAGCTCTCTGCGAAGACGTGGACGGCAGGGCATGGGGCGTGATCCGTCTCAAATGTTACCCCTCTCAGGCTGAAAGTCCTGCTGTCGGTGACCACCTGTGAGGAGGAACAGCTTCTCCTTCCTGCCGAGGCTGCGCCTGCAGCACTTAACCACCCCCACCCCTGCCCCCAGGGCTTAGGATTTCAGACAACTGTGACCAGGCAAGGCTTCGTGGCCCTGCTGGCCAGGGGCGCGGAGCCACGTGCTGCATCCTGCCCAGGAGGCAGGCCTCCAGAACAGATGGGCATGCTAGAGCCAGGACTCCAGCCCCTACTTTCCAGGTCTGGCCTCGGTCCTGCCCTCCTTCTCTCAAGCAGGAAGTCTCCCTACTGTGGGGCGCCCCCCACTCTGCAGACTGCTGTGGCCAAGCAGTGTGGGGGATGTGGCATGGCAGGAGGCCAGTGCCTTGCCCTCAGAAGGAAGCATGGCTGAAGCCAGCTTCCCCTGTCCTGGTCCCTGCTGCCCATGCCCCCAGCAGCCACGGGCACGGGAGCAAGTATCCCTGCCAATGGGTGGAGGCCGAGGGAGCACCTGTCTCTCGGTCCAGCGCTGAGCCTCCCTCAGCTCCAGCTCGCCCCTCAGGTGGAGCACGCTGCCCGTCGTCCGGGCCAGCTCCTCAGCCAGCGCGTCGTTGGCCTTCTTCATGTGCTCCAGCTGTTCCCTCAGAAGCGTGTTCACCTGGGAGAGGCCGGTGCTCCTGGGCGGGCGGGAACCACAGTGGTGGTGTGGGCAGGTGGCTCTGCTTAGAGAGGCTCGGAGACCGGCCCTGAACCTCCTGGGCCCAGCCGATACCAGCTCAGGGTGCAGCTCCCTGCATGCCCCTAAGCAGCACTGACCATATGCAGTGGGTCCCCAATGGCCCCCAAACTGGGCCAACATCTGGATGCCACCCTGGCCCCCTCTTTCTCCCCTCTGAGCTTTCCTGGCTCTGCCCCCACAACTGTGGCGGGCTCCTCAATCCTAGGTGCAGAGGTGAACCCCGAGACAAGAAAGAGGGGCAGGGCTGGGAGCCCTGGCCAGGGTACCAGGGCTAGGGGGTGCTGCCGTCCCTGCAGTGGGGCAGGTGAGAACAGGGAGGGGCAGCCCCCCACCGTGACCTGGGGGCCTTCTCCACCCAGGACAGGCCTGTGTGTGGAGGGATGCCAAACCCACCCTCCACAGCCAGCATCTCCCTGCCAGGCGGCGAGGCCATGGCAGGACATTCTCTGCTCCTGGGGTGTGAGCCTCCACTCGGATTATGCCCCCCTCAAAACTAGTTTGCGAAGGGCTTCCCGGCACTCTCCTCCCTTTCCGGTCCCCTGGGATGGGCGAGTGCGGGAAGTGGAAGAACTCCACGGGCCTGGACCTCCCCAGGGCTGCAGGTGGAGACACTGAGGGCTCAGCTCCTCTGGGCAGAGAGCTGGAGGGGTGCCCTGCCCTTCTGGGACCGTGTCCTGAGGCTTGGGGGTCCAGGGGTGCAGGGGCTACCCCTGCGAGGCTAGGGTATCACACATGCTCACCACAGTGAACAAATGAGCCCCTGACCATGAAATCAGAGTGACCAAGGCCAAAGGAGCCTGGGAGTCAGGGCCAGAGCATGAAGAGTGGGTTCGAGGACAGCACCATGGGCACCCCAGGACGGGCTGGGCCACCCGAGGGCTAGTCGGCTGCAGTGCTGGCCAGAGCACCAGCCATAGCAGGCATCAGGGGCCTGGGGGGCACACTCGAGGAGTAGGGGCAGGGAGACCCTCATAGCCTGTCGGACCTGCACCCCACGCCCGAGGCCATCAACTCCCCATTCTGCTCTACCCCCTCCTTCCCCTGCCTGCTCCCCCCCCCACCCCAAGCCCTAAAGCCTGCAGCTGACTCTTACAGGCGAATTCGACTTAGAGCCACTTTGGGAGCAGGTTGGCCCTCAGCTTTAAGGCACAGTGGGGTCCACTGCCTCTTGAGGTGATGGCCGAGCTCCCTGCAGCCCTGACTGCTGTGCCTGCCTGGCCTCACCTCTGCTCTGCAGCCTCCAGTCGGCCCAGTGCCTCTTCCAGGTCCACGCTGTGCTCCAGCTCTGACCTCCGCAGCCGGGCCTCGGTGGTCTGCAGCTGGGCCTGCAGCTAGAGGGGAGCATTAGCCCACCTGGAGGGCAGCTTTGGCACAAAGCCCTCCCAAGGGGCTGGGGTCAGGTGGGGTCAGGTGGGGTCTGGGTCTGGAGAAGCTCAGGCCCCTCCACTGGATGGATCAGATGGATGGGCATCCACACCTTGGCCCTGTGTCGAGGGTGTGCGGCCAGCTTAGGAGGTGGCCTCCAGGGTCTGCATTGGCCACATAGGGGGCAGGACAGCCAGTTGCAGAGCAGGCCTGGGGTCACCCTATGACAGTGAATGAGCTTGGGGTCCCACCCTCTGGCCGCCCCTCCTGCCTATGCTCACACCTCTGCTTCTCCCAGCACCACAGCCAGCAGGTGAGTAGGAACCACACCCACCATGGGTGGGCCAGGCCTGCCCCAGAGCCTGAGCAGATGGGGACCCTGGGGCTCTGAGGGGGAAAGCAGATGCAGGTCCCTACAAGATGTGCTGACTCAGAGCACAGTCTGGGGTGCTGGGGGAGGGAACTCAGGCCCTGCGGGCAAGGTGGTGGGGGGCTGAGAGCTATGAAGGTCAGGAGAACGGAGGCCACACCTGTGGCATGACCTGAGGACCTGGGAGCAGGTGTGTGGGGAGGTGAGTGTCCCCTCCGCAGCCACCAGCTGGGTGAGAGAGGAGGGGCCACAGGTCCCACATGGATCTAGGGACGGGACAAGGGTTGCCACTGGGGTTGGGGACATCAGGAAACAGTCACACCGGCCACCCTGACCCCCACCCACCCAGGTAACTTGCAGGAGGCTCAGCCTCGTTGGTGCTGAACAAGGGAGCCCGGGCGTGGGCTGAGCTGCTGAGTCTGTGAGTTCAGATCTGACTCATGAGGTTTGCTAATCTGTCCACAGGATTTCTGCGGCCTCTATTCCCACTGGCCGGTTCCCAACATCTCCCCACCCTGTGCTAGGAACATCCCCCACCCCCATGGCCAGCGGGCCACAGACAGCCCCGGGAGGGCAGGCGAGCTCACAGTGTTCTCCAAGTGCTCCCGCCCCGGACCCCAGGAGAAGGACCCTCGCCTCACAGCCTTGCCCCGGGCCCCCGGGCGGTGCAGGCAACCATGAGAATAGGAGTCCACAGCGTGGGAGTCGGAGCAGAGGGCACCCCACCCTGGGGCCCTCGGGCACTTAGCACAGAGCACTGGTCACTGGTGGTGGTCTCAGCCCCAATAACGGCAGCAGGGCCCTGGACACTCTGGCTGCTCTGAGCCTCTGTTTGCTCATCTGGAAAGTGGGATCATCTATCCAGAGACACATGGAGCAAGGTGTCTCTGAAGATAGCAAAGGCAGGTGCTGGGCCAACCCAGCAAGGCCTCTGAGCTCCCCACACTGTGGGCTGGGCCCCCCTTTGCCCAGTCATGCCTCAGAAGCCGTCATGTCTGGGGGTGGCAGAAATGGGAGAGGCTCTGAGTAAGTATTCACTTCCCTGCCTTAGTTTCCCCACATACACAATGGGAGTCTGCCTTTCCCCCGCTTCCCACCCCCCGGACTTTGTAACCAAATCGGCCTCTGGCTGCAGCTTGCCGGACACCCTGGAAGGCACAGAGGATGGAGGACCCAGGCCAAGGGTCACAGCTGTTCCTCAGCTGTCAGGAGGGGTGGGGGCTGGGGCTGAGCCAATTCTCCACAAGCTGGGTCTGAGTATTGGGGCCAATTCAGCATGACTCCAAAGGGCTTGCTTCCTTCCGCTTGCCGCCCTCCCTCCTGGGGCAGGTGCTGACTGAGGGCTGGTGCTGGGCTCACCTGGGCTAGTCGTTGGGCCAACAGCCAGGACTGATCAGGCCGCCCCCACAGGGCTCTCGGGCAGGCGGGCACAATTCAATGCCTTAGCTGGGCTGTGAGCCTGGGGCGGCCTGGCACCATCCTGCCCTCACCTTCCACCTCCACCCCAGGGTTTGGATTGTGTGGCTGAGGTACATCCTAAGACTCGATGCTGGTCCCACTGGTCCAACTTCCAGTCCCAATGGGTGACCGCTTCAACCTGGGCCCGGCTGCCCCCCCTCCTCCCGGTCTGCCACGTGCCATTATGAACACTTACCCGCTCGCTGACCATGTGGTACCTGCTGGCCAGCTCGTCCCGCTCTGCGCCCACCTGTGCCAGCAGGTCCTCCAGCCGGGACAGCTCCCCCTGCAGGAGCTCACTCTCCTCCTGCACCTGGGCTGAGGCTCCTGGTGGCTCCCGCACCCCTGCAGGTGGCACCGGGGTCAGCCGTAGCACCCTGTCCCTATGGTGGCACTGAAGGCTGTTCTGACCCAGGGGACCAGATGTGGGGGAGGTAGACTTCACCCTCTGGGCCTCTCCTGCTCTCTCGTCAGTGGGCCTTCTCCTGCCTCCCTGCCTTTTACAACATCCTCACCTCAAACACAAACCGATGCCAAGGGTGAGCCCCAAACCAATTACAACGAGTGGGGGTGCCCCAGCCCTGGGAAACAGTGGGAACTGCTGATTCAGTGAAATCAGATCCCATCCCTGAATAATGAGTTGCTTTTCCAACCACACGCAGGGTTTCTCTTTCCTTAATACACCCTAGTGAGCTCTCAGTTCCTTTAGAGGGCAGCACGGACCCTCAGTTCAGAAGGGGTCCTGGGACCCAGGGGGGTGCCAGACTGGTTTGGAGTTATGAGCACCTCTGAGGCCCAATGGCTGGGTGGCCTCTGTGCAGGAACCCAGCCCCAGGGCCAGTTCCTCAGCTGAAAAGCATGACAATGAGCTGGTGCCTCGAGGGGGCCTGCAGGGTTGGGTGAGCAGCTCTTGGGGTGGGGATGGAATGGGGGAGGGGGGCTGATCAGCATCTGTTTCCTGAGTGTCAACCCTAAGGGTTTTCCCTCATCTAATGAAAAACAAATGTGGATGAAACCAAGACTGGCGCTCACAAACGTTTCACAAACACAAATGCAGTGCTGGCTTGGGCAGGTCCCTGTGGCCTAGTAGTGAGGACAAAGTGGGTATGACACATGACCCCCCGGGCCTTCCTATGGGAGGGTGTGGTTCTGTGGCCCTTCACACGGGACGATGACAGGCCAGCAGGGGCCCAGTAGGGGACAATTCGGGCTTGACTCCCTGAAGCTGGACTGCGGCTGATGGCCGGGCAGCTCTCCTGGTGTCCCCTCACCCCCATCACCTCTTTCGACACCTCTATTCACCTTGGGGTGGCTCCTCGCCCAGGCTGCTGGCCACGATCTCACGGATTCGGGCAGGCAGGGGGGTGGGCGAGGCCTGCCAGCCTTCCCCACGCACGGTCAGCGCCCGGTCTTCTTTGCTGGCTGTGGGGCTCAGGACAGTGTCCTCCAGCCTCTGAAAAACACCCACCCAGAGACACCTGGGGCTGGCAGGCCCTTGAACAGCTGCCAGGCACCCCTATATGAGCCCAGTGGAGTTCATGAGGGTGAGAGGTGACCATAGAGCTCTCCCACAGCAGAAAATGCCCTGGAGAGGACTGGGTGAGGCTGAGGTCACCCAAGACATGTGCTTTGGTTTCTCCACCGTACAGTGGCGTGATGCCCTGCCTGTCCTGGCACCACTCGGTGAACCAATTAGCAAGTACGGAGAAGGGCCTGTCCAAGAACAGCTAGCCTAGGTCCTCACCACGCCCGCCCTTTGGCACTACGCCCCCTCTGAGGGGCTGGGCTGAGCCCTCACATGTGCACCTCTCCAGGGGTGCTGGGAGGACGGGGCAGTGTGAGGAGAGCGAGGGGGGCCCTCCTCCCTAGCCTCCAGAGCAGCTGACCTGCCTTGGAAGAGTCCAGAGAGGCCTGGAAGTGGGCAGCAAATTCAGGTCCGGGGCTTCTGGGACTCTGAGCTGACACTGCCTTGGCCTGGGGAATCTTTGCTCCACCGAGTCAACAGCAGGGGGAGGGCCTGGTCTTGGGGTGCCCAGACTAGGCAGGGGTCTTTCTGTCTGGGTCTCATTGTGGCGCTGACTGTGGGGAGGATGGTCAGGGGCCTTTGAACTCAGAGGGCGAGGGTATAGCCATTTAAAACCAGAGGAAGCCTGTGGATGTGACAGGTGCCAGATAAGATCACCCAGGAGTAAGGCCGGTCTTGGCCACCCGCCCTGCCATAGTCAGGATGTCTGCTTTAAGGCAGGGAATTAAATATGAAAGGGTGACCCGACGATTCTCAAGGGGTTCTGAGGTGGATGTCCACTCGCAGTGACTCTCCAGGGTGGCAAAACAGGGCCCTGCTGTCACCGCCCCCCCCTCCTCCCGCCTCCAAGTCCCAGACTTACCAAACTGGCCACCTTGGGCCCAGATACCCCCTCCACTGGAAGCCCTCTCCCTCTGGCCTCTCAGTGCTTCCCCCCACCAGGTGACTCCCCAAATCTCCCTTCCAGCCCAGGGTCCTGGTGAGTGACCACTGGCCTCCTCCCTGCCCGTCCTTCCTCATCTGACTTCTTTCCAGTTCTCCCTGAAGATCCTCTCCAGTCTAGATCCCTCTGCCCGGCTCTGACCTCATGCCCAGCTGGCTGGTAGGAGCAGAGGGCTTCTGGGGTGCCCTCCTGCTCCCCAACCTTGTGGCCCCGATTCACTTTCCCTCGGGCCTCTCCTCCTGAGACCCCAGCCTGGAGTCTTCAGTGCACATCCACCTCAAATGCTCCTGGTCCTGACTCTCCATCCGGACCAAACTGCCAGTCCCCCCAAAACCTGGCTCCTGCATGACATCTGGTGAGGCTGGTTCTGATCCCCAACAGCAGCCCACGGATGCGCAGCCGCTGAACAAATGCCTGGGACTGAATTCCACTGCTGCCTGCGGAGTGAGAGCCCTGGTCCCGGTTCCCCGGAACCGAGCCCTGCTTCAGGCTGGAGCCTTACTCTTCACCCCGGGTTTGAATTTTAGTCCCCTGGGAAGTCTAGGGAGGAGCCTTCGCTCACATCCCCCCACATGACCCCCTCAAGCCCTGCTCTGGGCGGGCGTGAGCATCCTGGGGGGGTGGGGTGGGGGGATGTTGAGCGAAGGCTCCGAGTGGGAGCTGCCTGGTGCGGGGAGCTGCCCCCTGGATTAGGAAGTGATGCGTGAGCGTGCGAGCCTTCCTTCCGCCTCCTCTTCACCTGGACTTCTAGGAGCCGCTCTGCTGTCCTCCAGGGACGAATGGATGAGAAAGTGCTGTGTGCCCGGAGGGACCATCCCAGGACACTGGAATTTGTGGAGTCTTCCGTGGCTTCTGGCAATACGTGTCTCCGTCTGAAATATTTCCAACAAAAAAATTTCCTGTGCTTTGGAGTCTAGTTAACTAAGTCATGATTGTGTCTCTTAATTGGGATTTTTGTAAAGGTTGTTTATTTTTTGTACTATCTTTTTATTGATGTCAGAGAGGGACAGAGATAGAAACATTAATGGCCATATATGAGGTGAGGAGTGAAACATAAGTTAATAATTTTAGAGAATTCCATGCATTCTGATTACCATTCTACTAATATTTTTTACTAATTTATGTGTGAAAAATCGAACGCCAAACAAACACTATGTTCTTAAAACAAACAAAGACAAGGTAAAGGAAAAGCATTACTAAACATTCTGAGCTGTTGGAAAATCTAGTCAGCAGAGGGTGCTAATGCATCACTGATGAGTTGTGAGTCACAAAAGGCTCTTACAATGCTTTGTGCAACTTAGATTTCATTTAAATGTTTCTTTTAGTCAGCGTTGGCATGGCAATGTTGCT
>NW_005871053.1:949524-982562 GCF_000147115.1 Myotis lucifugus | reverse complement strand
AAAAAAAAAAAAAAAAGGGGGGAAAGGGGGAAAAGCCCCCCAGGGGTTTGGGGCCCGCGGGTAAGGGGGCTCCTTTCAAGGGGCCGGGCCGAAACCTGGGCCACCCCCGGGGGGTCTCGGACCCCCCCCCTTCGGGGGCTTTTCCCCCCCCGGCGGGGGGTTTTCCCTTCGGGGGGGGGGGGGGGCTCCCCCGGTCCCCCACGGGGCGGGTTCGCCTTCTTCCACCCGGTCGGACCGGGGGCCCTGGGGCCCGGGGCCTGGAAGAGGGGGGCCGTCCCCCTGTTGACGGGCCAGCGCCCCTGGGGAGAGTTTCCGCCAAGCTCCCACGGACCCCGAGGCGGCCGAGGGACACCAGGGCTGGACACCCGTTTCTCCAAAGACCCTGGACTGGACTCCGGTTGAGCTCGGCCCTGTTCCTGCCTCCGGCCTCCCCAGCGCCCTCCTCCTCCGCTAACCTGCCCTAAAGACCCAGCGAGGTCACAGCTCGGCGGGGCCCCCGTGGCCTCAGGTGGGCTCTGAGTGGCCCCTGCCTTCGCGGAGGAGAGAGCCTCCCCCCGGGGAACACGGGCTCCCCTGTCACCCCCACCCCATCAGGGCAGGACGCATTTCAGAGAATTGGGCTGGGCACCCTGCTCCGCCCGGTGGCGCGCTGGCGACAGTGGGCGTGTCACCTGCTCCAGCCTCCTAGTGTCCTGAACGGTGAGAGAGAGAGAGAGAGAGAGAGAGAGAGAGAGAGAGAGAGAGACCCAGAAGAACCCTCTCCCTCACAGCTCTATAGGGTGGGGGTGCGGTCTCAGGGACTCCCCCCACCACCCCCATTTTCACAGATGAAGAGGGGAGGCGGCTGGGAGGAGGCGAGTGGACTTGTAGGTCAGAAACGGAAATCACATGGAGGGATTGTGCCATTTCCCCTCCTGGTGACCAGCACAGAACCCCTGAGTGAGTCCTTCTGGACCTCCAGGCTGCGAGGGGCCCAGGGAGAGACCGCTGATGTCTGGGTCCCCAGGGGAGTGGAGGATGGATTAGGAAAAAGAGGATGAGACTCCCCCACACCCAGACTCAAAGTAGGGAGACCCCTGGGCTGTCCAGGTGAGCCCAGTGGCAGGCAGGGCGGGGCAACAGAATGACCCCAACTCAACCAGGACCCAGGGAGAGTCACTGTGTGGGGAGAAGGCTGGCCTGGGCCTCGGAGGGGTGGACATGGTGGGTCCAACAGTGCCACCTCGTGGGTGCCAGGGGTGCTGCAGGAGACTGAGCCCGCTCAGCTCTGGGAGGATGGAGGCCTGGGCTCTGTCCCATGAAAGAGTCAGTGCCCTGTGACTGCATCAGTGAAGCGAGGCAGGACACCGCCACTCGAGGTTTCTCAGCAAACATTTTCATGTCCCTTATCTTGACCCCACAGGGCAGCTTCTCACTTCCACTTTATGGGTGAGGAAGTTGGGGACTTGCTCAGTCATCCTCTCATGAGTGGCAATGTTAGGATCCTGCCTGTGGGCCCCCAAATGCCCTTGGCGGCGGTTACTGAGCCAGCACCCTCCCGGTGGCCAGAGATCAGGATCCAGCAAGCACACTGACCTCAGGTGTTCTCCCCCATGTGGCACCCTCTTGAGCCCATGCAGACGAACAGGCGGCCAGGCGCCCGCACCAGCACACTGCCTGCCTTCCTCCACCACCTCTGCCCGCTCAGAGCCTCCCAAGCCTTTCCACAGTGGCACACCCACAGGCCTCCCTGCACCCCCAGGTGGCTCTGGCCCTCGCCAGGGGTGGGCACAGCTTGAGGAACACATCTGAGGACAGGGCCCCCAGCCAAGTCCAGCCACCGGACGTCTGCTTGCCATCCTTCCGCAGCTTGGCTGCTGCAGAGAGGGCCCTGGGCTGGGGTGGCCGCCCGCCAGGCTCCATTTCCTTAAGAGAAAGAGCTTCTCTGTGAGGCAGCACCTGGCCCCGCCACGTGTATCTCAGCCCGTCTCAGTTTAGGCCTCTCACGGAGCCCTGGAGCCCTGGGGTAGCGTCATGCTTCTCATGAGTGGCAGTTTGGTCCTCAACTAATAGTACAGGGGAGATCCGGGCCAGGCATTGGCTCAGGCATTGGGGGTGAGGGGGACAACTACTCATTGATCTCTGGGCCCCTACCCCAGCCCTCAGCATGACTGATGCTTGGCACACAGCGAGCTCAGACGGGTCACTACGTGAATGACTGAAACCCCAACCTAAGGTATAAATATCACCAACTGCAAAGTGACTCATATCAAGGAACACTGGGGAGGGCAATAACCTTGTTGATCATGTTTGCTCCTGTGTCCCCAGCACCCACACAGGCTTCCTGGAGGAGGTGGCAGGCGAATTGGACCTTGAAGGATAAGTAAGAGTTCAACAGCCAGAGAGGGCACAGGTCAGGTGTCCAGGTGGAGGTAACAGTAGGGGCAAAGCAGTGGGGTGGGCCTCCAAAGCCTGCACCTGCACCCGCGCGCTGATGTTCACTAGGGGGCCTCAGTCCACCGCGCATGCACATGGAAGGAACCGCGTGGTGATCCCCACCTCAAGCCGCACACAAAGGTCAGTGGCACATAGGTTTCAGATTTCCCTGTGAAGGCTAAACAACACAGCTTTTAAAAGGAAACAAGAACATCTTTGTGGCCTGGGAGTGGGCAAAGTGTGTTTCTTAAGCAGCACACAGAAACACTAACATAAAGGGGGAAATTGATGAATTGTGCTGTATTAAAATGATACGCTTCTGTCCATCAAAATATGCCATTACAGGAGGAAAAGGCCACCCACCCACAGAAGACATTTGCAATGCATGTCTTCAATAAAGGACTTGTTTCCAAATCAATAATAAAAAGAGAAGCCACCACAATAGGAAAATGGGCAACATTTTAGAGCAGACACTTCACCAAAGAAGGTATCCAAGGGGCCAATAAGCAGGGGACATATATTCAGCTACACTAGTCATCAGGCAAATGATAGAGAGCAAAGTCACAATGTAACACTCAGGAACATTCACTCTAATGGCTATGTAGGAAAATGGTAGGGAGTGCCAAGTGTTGGCTGGGGTGTGCAGCAACCAGCCCCTGGCACCCTGTGGCTTGGATGGCACAACCTCTTTGGAAATCCATTCGGCAGCATCCACCAAAACTGCACATACAAAACCTAAGACGATTGTTTGCCCTCCTGGGTAGATCCCCGAAAGAGATGCATCCACAAGGCACCCAATGACATGTTCCAGAATGTTCATGGCAGTGCTGTGCCTGGCAGGACAAATTGGAAGCCACTCCAATGGCTGTTAACAATAAGCTGGATGAAAAGTATGGAGAACCAGATAGCCGTGAGCACAGTGAGCCACGGCCACGCATGTTCTGGGGGTTCACAGATGTGCTGCTACACACACAAGCACACTTTTGTCTTGCTAAAGTTCCTAAAGAGGCCAAATGAATCTAAGTCAGGGGATTCTGGCATTCTGATGATGCTCTAGTGCAGCAGTTCTCAACCTGTGGGTCGTGACCCCTTTGGGGGTCGAACGACCCTTTCACAGGGGTCGCCTAAACCATCGGAAAACACATATATAATTGCATATTGTTTTGTGATTAATCACTATGCTTTAATTATGTTCAATTTGTAACAATGAAATTGGGGGTCACCACAACATGAGGAACTGTATTAAAGGGTCGCGGCATTAGGAAGGTTGAGAACCACTGCTCTAGTGGATGCACAAGGGGGCCAGCAGTGGAAGGGGGTGCAGAGGACAGGACAGCCCCTCTGGCTGGAGGGGTGGGGCGTCAGTAGGCTTCTCCGACATGGGGAGCATGTTCAGGCCTGGTCGCACATGAGGCCCCCCATCCTCAAGTCACACTGTGCCCAGGCTCCCAGTTTCCCCATCTGCTGCCCTGCCGCCCTGTCTGGACAGGCCCATCTGGGTCTCCGTGGCGCCTGCCTGCTTGCTCACCCCAGTATCGTGCATTGAGATCTCAATCACTGCCAAGCAAATAACAGATGTTGGCCAGGTGGGCGGAGCAGACCTCGTAAGCATAGGGGTTTCTTGTGGCTTCAGATGACAGTTTCCCAGGGCAGCCATGTTTGCCAAGCTCTGATGCCCACTGCCCACATCGACGCCATCCTGTGTTTCTCTCACAAACCAGCCTGTCACCGTGGCAACTTGCTTCCACCCTTGAGCCTCTATTTTCCCCGAATCGAGGGGGGATGATGGAACGCTCACTGGGACACGCTGAAAGTCTTGGACACTCTGTGTGCAAGCCCCTCCCCTCCCTCACCCACCTTTGGTCAGCCCCTGTCAGGCCCACAGATAGCTGAGACCCCCCTGAGAGCTGGACAGAGTGTCACCCACCCAGGCCACCTCATTTGTCTCATTTTATCACCTGACTCAAATACCCTCATCGAGTTCTGTCCTGTGTGGGCACCTGTGTGTGTGAGTGTGTGCATGCACATGCGTGTGTGTGTGTGTGTGTGCATGCACATGTGTGTGAGTGTGTGCATGCACCTGTGTGTGTGAGTGTGTGCATGCACATGTGTGTGGTGACTCCACCGTGTTGCCTAATCTCCTGGCACCAACTGTGGGCAGTTGCTTTCCCCCAGGGACCTGCATTGTTGATATAGGACCACGTCACCTCCAGAGTGTAGTTCCGAAGTTCCAAGAACTGAGTTAATGGACAACTCTGAGTCACTGCTGCACGGGCCTTCGCTGGGATGCCCTGGGGCCAGTCAGGGCAGGGACCGCCTGACTGTGATAGCCCGGGGTGGGGGACACCTCAGGGGGTGAGATGGCAGGGATGCCATCAGGTTGGGTCAGGGGTGACGGGGAGAGGGGCATTGGGACGACGCCCAGTCATTGTTGTTGTTATGTCAGTGGGGCTAAGAAAGTCAGAACTAGAACTTCTGGAACTCACAGGACAGACATCGGGGACGGTCCCACCCACCCACCCATGGGCAGAGGTGACAAGCAGCTCTGGCGAGGGGCTGCCTGCCCCCACACTTCGCCACAAAGGAAGCAGTGAATTAGACCCAGAAGTCACCCTGGATCTAGTCCCCCCTCCTCACCGTGTGCAAGCTGCAAGCCTGAGGCTCAGCGGGAAGGGGCTCACCAGCGGTCTGGGGCCCCAGCCCCCTTTCCCAGTCAGTCTGCACTGTGTGTGTGTGTCTGCGCATGCGGTTGTGTGCTCTTGCTGACCACGTGAGCTTGTGCAAAGTGCCCCTTGAGCCTAGGAGGCGTGGCCTCTGCAGGGTCCCTTCCCTCTCAAGGTGCCCTTGGAGCCTGCTCCTGGGAGCGTGCTGGAGGGCAGCCACCCCACTGACCTGGATCACGGTGTCCAGCCCCAGCTGGGACCGCTCGGCTGCATCCCCGCTGCCTGGCTCGCTGGAGGCAGAACTCATTGCAGCAGGAGCACAGGATCCAGGAGAAAGCCGGGCTCCAGTCTGGGCGTCTCCTCCCAGGATCCTGGCCAGGACCTCCTTCAGCTCTTGGCCCCACACCTGTGCAGCACCTGCTCCCTGTCCTGGGCTCCCAGCTGCCCCCTCTGGCTTGGGACCTTGTGGGCAACTGAAGCTTGGATGTTGCTGTGGCAACTGGGACGCTGAAGGCTGGGTTTCCCTGGAAACAGGAGTGCAGGCCTTGTTGTGATGGGGACTAAGGAACGCTGTTGTCTGGAAGCTGTTTCCCCCGGAGACCTGGAGACGCCCTGGGAGAAGCTGTCCACCTGAGCAACCACAATCAGGGAGGGGCCGACCTCTCCCCCTGGCCCCCTCAGCCTTCCGTTGGCCAGTCGCCCTGGGAGGAATCGTGTGCTTGGAGGCCACAAAGCTGTGGAGGTGGCATGCTGACCACCGCTTCCTCCTGATGGAGGATCAAACCGTGACTTCCCCCCTAATGTTTGGAAAAGAACCTAGAGTTCAGCAGTGCACTGGCATGTAACAGATGAGCAAACTGAGGCCTGGGGAGGGGAAGCCACCTGCACAAGGACCAAAGGAGACCTTGTCTTCCTCGCCTTGCGCTTGGTCACGCCTTCTGGAATCTGATTTCCCTCTGGACCCTTCAGGGTACCTGCTCCATGGGCAATGTCCCTCATCCTTGCCAGAGAAAGGTCATTTCTGCTCACTCACCTGGACCGTCCCAGAGCCACATGAAGGACCAGCAGGGGCACCCCAGCCAGTGGCACCCAATCCCCATGGGAGAGGTGAAGGGAGAGAGGCAGGGCCATTCGTCAGGGCAGAGAGAGAAGTCTGTCCCTCCCTGCCTGGCCTTCTGGGGCCTCCGGACTGAGTGTGGCAACAGACGTTCAGCCAGGCCAGTGTCCCTCCCCACCTGTCTCCCCTCGGGGCCTTGTTCCAAGCTGGACCTACCCCAGCTGGGCTGATGCCGATGGGAGTCCCTGTTGGGGAGGGGTGGCACTGGAGTGGGCCCTAAAGCCAGAAGTGACTATCCCTCTGATGAGAGGAGGCCATTTGGGGGCCCTGGGGATGGGCGTGTCCCTCTGAGGCCACCAGGATGGACACAGCGGGTGAGCATACCTGTGCCCAGTGCTGCAGGAGGTGGGGCAGCCTGAAGGGGCTGAGGCACTTCCTCAGAACCGAAGCTCACTGAAGGCACCTGTGCTCTGTCCTGCTCCTGATGCCCTCAGGGGCTCCGGCCACCCTCCCCTTCCCGAGAAGACAGTTACAAGGGTGCCCCCTGCAAAGACAGGCCAGCTCTCAGGACCAGACACAGCCCCACTGGGCATCGGGACTGGTGTGGGTTTATGGGGCAGTTCCTAGGGCACCAGGGCTTAGGCTGTCCCTCTGACCCCGGCCCCTCTGGTCTAGTAGTGAGTTCTGGCTCCTGAAGTCACAAAGCAGAGGTCCAGATTCAGAGCCCAGGGGACCGACGCCATGGCTTGGGCGTCCTCTTGGCACCCAAGGCTTCCTGCAGCATCCCTGAGTCCTGGAGCCCCTGTGGGCCTGGAGGATGAGCCCAGAGGAGCTTGGGAGGGAGGGATGGTGGAGGGGCAGGCCAGCATTTCCTGCTGCTCAGAGGCTGGACCTCCTCTGACAGGAGGATGTGGCCCTGTCCTCTGGTGAGAGTTCCTGCCTTGGGGGGTGGGTACCAGTGTAATTTGGGTGCTTGGGCCATGGGGGGTGAGGTACTGCAGAGGTCGGTGTGACCATCTGTGAAGGTCACTGGATGAGTCTAAATAAGGCTCCAGTCACTGGAAACCATGACAGTTGGTGCCTCAGGGTGGGTGGGGCCATCCTGCCATGCCCCTCCCCCCACCCTGATCTCAGCTTGCCCACTCCCCCTTGACCCCACCCCGCACGCTCTCCTCGGGGAGCCTTCTCCGCCCCCTCAAGGCCCACACAGGGCCTGTGCATACTCTGGAGTCTCACTGCCTGGTGTCCATGCTTGCAGCTTCTGGGCCTGGGCCCTCGACGGACTAGGAGGAGAACTGAGGGCAGAGTCAGCGCTGAGCCTGGGCACAGCCCCAGGGAAATTTCTGGAATGAGTAGATGTGATAGGAGTCCTTACCATGCAGGTCGCTCCTCTGTGGGATGGACGGGCCGGCAGGGAGGCACGGCTGGTCCTGACCCACATCCTGACTGAGCTGGACTCAGCCAGCCGGGGCCCTGAACTGCCTGCTCCCTGGGGTTCGAGAAAGTGCTCAGCAGGCAGGCAGCCTCGCTCACCACGTGTCCAGAATGTGCTTGCCTCCCCTCGTCTGTGCAGAAGGCCCTCACAGAGGGGCCATGCCTGGGTTTTGTCACTGTTCCTTCCTCCAAGTGGGAAACTCACTGGATTTCACTTGGCCCCACCGTGTCACTCACAGACTCTGCATTTCCAGCTCCCCTGGGACAATCCAAGTCCTGGCAGGGCCTGGCCCATGTGTGGGCCTTGGGGACACAGGGATGGGGCGGAGACTGGGTACAGTGAGGCAGAACTCAGCTAGCCTCACCTTTTTCTGTCTCCTGCTGGCCCCGGGACACCAGAATTTGCCACCCCTGGCCCAGATCCTCTCTAAGAGGAGAGGGGACCTCAAAATTCACATGAAAGCTTTTGTACTTCCCGGTGCTGGCCAGTCACTCCTGCCCTTGGTCGGCCTCTCGGCCTCGCCCTGACAGACAGGCTTGCTGTTGATGGGACACTCAGTTCTGACGTGTCCTCCAAAGACGGGTCATATGGAGGACAATCGGGGAAGAGGGTGAGAGGCCACAGAGGAATGTGGTGCCCCCTGTCCCAGCCCTCTGGGCCTCCAGGCTGCCAGTCCCGCCCCAATCAGCTCTGGCATCTGCCTGTCTTCCCACCCCTGTCTGTACTCTTGGCGACTCTGCCCCGGGGACCGGCCTCTCCTGCACTCCCTACAGACATCTCTCCCCAAGGAGAGGGGTGGTTCCTGCCTGTGGCTGTGGCTCAGCTGAGCCGGGTTCGCAGCCTCTAAGGGCGCGTCCCCTGCAGGTGCCAGGCAGGAAGCAGGCTGTGCATTCCTCCGTTGAACCAAAATACAGCCCTGCTCAGGACAGTGGCTGGGGCACTGGCTCCGGCACTGCCCAGAACTGCTGACTGGGGCCAAAGCTGACTGTCCTCCTGCCCGATGGGTGGGTGCCCAGGCCCCTGGTGTCTGTGTTCCCATGGCCATCTGTCCATGTCTGAGGCCTGGGACAGCAGTGGAGACCCTGTAAAGGGGTGGTTGGATCAGGGAAGACACTGGAAGGCTCACAGTGGGGGACACTACCCGGTCAGCCTCTCGGGGTCACCCCAGTGGACCCCTGGGCATATATGATGCAGGAGAGAACTCTCACCCCCTTCCCTCTCCATCCAGCTCTTGGGGCCTCTCTTTGCATCTGACCCCCTGCCCAGAGGACCACAGGGGGCTATCAGCCCTGGTTGGTGGGAGGAATCCAGACTGTGGTCAATCCTGAGAGGTTCCTTGGGACAGAACCCACCTGCATTAATCTATTCAAAGGGTTGCCTGAGGATGATGCTAGGCACGCTGTGGGGGCCTGTCCTGGACAGGGGTACGGGGGTGACTCATGGACCCTGCCCTCTGTCCCTTGCTTTCATGGGGTGGCTAAAACGAAATCCCAGACACTGCATTGCAATGAAGAAAGGAGCTTCCGGGGGTGGGAGGAGCTCTGCTGGGGCGACTGGAACTTGAAGCTGTTAGGGCCTTAAAACCCTGCCAGGCACCTAAACGTAAGAGCTAAGGCTATACAACTCTTAGAAGAAAACACTGGGGGAAATCGTCATGGCCTTGGGTTTGGCAACATTGCTTAGATATGACACCAAAAGCACAGGACACAAAAGAAAAGAAAGATAAATTTGCCGAAACCGGTTTGGCTCAGTGGATAGAGCGTCAGCCTGGGGACTGAAAGGTCCCAGGTTCGATTCCGGTCAAGGGCATGTACCTGGGTTGTGGGCACATCCCCAGTAGGAGATGTGCAAGAGGCAGCTGATCGATGTTTCTAATTCTCTATCTCTCTCCCTTCCTCTCTGTAAAAAATCAATAAAATATATTTAAAAAAAAAAGAAAAAAAAAAAGAAAGATAAATTGGAAAAATTAAAACTTTTGTGCTTCAAAGGATGATAGCGAGAGTGAAAAGGCAGCCCAGAGAATGGGAAAAAATACTTGCAAATCATAAATCTGATATTAGATTTATTGTCCAGAATACATAGAGAACTCATAAAATTCAACAACAAACCCTCCAAACACCTTAATTTAAAATGGGTAAAAGACTTGAATAGACATCCCCAAAGAAGATACATGACTGGCCAACCAGCCCATGAAAAGATGCTCAACAGTGCTTGTGATGGGAAGCACCAATCAAACCACAGTGATACCTCTTCATCCATCAGGATGGCTGCTGTCCAAACCCCAGGAAATAACAGTGTCAGGAGGATGTGGGGAAACTGGAGCCCTGAGCACTGTTGGTGGGAACGTAAAATGGTGCAGCTCCTGTGGAAAACAGTAGGAAGTTTCCTCAAAAATTAAAGGTAGAATTCCCATATGATCCAGCAATCCCACTTCTGGGTATACACCCAAAAGAATTGCAAGCAGGGTTTCGAAGAGATATTTGCACATGTTCACAGCAGCATCACTCACTATAGCTAAAACATGGAAGCAACCTCAGTGTCCATGGACAGATGAAAGAATAAACAAAATGTGGTGCATCCACACAAGGGAATATTAGCCTTAGAAAGGAAGGAAATCATGACACCTGCTACCACATGCATATAAGTGGAATCATACAATCTTCATCTTCTTCTGATTGGCTGATTTCACTCAGCACATGTCCTCAAGGAACTCCTACTCCTCACTTATGTGAGGTCCCTGGAGGATCTGAGTCATACAGACAGAGGTGTGATGGTGGGTGCCAGGAGTCGGGGCAGGAGCTGGGGAGTTTGTGTTTAATTGAGACAGGGTTTCATTTTGGGAAGAAGAGCTCCGGAAATGGGTGCTGATGTTGGTAGCACAATGTTAATGTCCTGATGTCACTGAATTTGAAGTATGGTAGCAATCATCTCAGGTAGAAACTATAGTTTAACTTTAACCCTGCTGCTTGGCTTCTGTACTTATTTGCTTTGTTTAACAATAGAAAAGTTACTTTGATTTTCTGAATTGTATAAATCATTCCCATTCGATTGAATGCCTTATTGATTGTAACGTGACGATCCCATTGATTGTGATCTTACTGGTTTTAGAAAGCAAATTCCTCTGTACCTGGGAACCAGGACAGCACAATTATCCCAAGACCTGAGGGTTCCAGATAATGTGTCCCTGTCAACTCAGTGGTCCCAAAACCCGAGGGCTCTAGATAATGTGTTTCTGTCAACTCAGTGGTCCAAAGACCCAAAACTATAATTAATCTTTGTAGATAACTAATCGGCTCAATCTCGCTTCTGTAACTGCTTTGTGCAAACCAGGGTCCTCATTCCAAACCCTGGGATGTAATCAATACCTTTGTGATTTTTGCCTATATAAATCTGGTGTTGCGGTCATCTTATCACTATGAGATCTGGGAAAGCGAAATGCCCCCTCATAGTCCCGGATTTGCAATAAATTGACTCTTTAATTCGACTTCTTGAGGTGTCCTTGTGTGATTCGCGGGGTACATTACAACAAATTGTACAGTTAAATGATAAGATGATAAATTTTCTTATGTTTATTTGTCACAATAAACAAACAAACAAACCCCAAATATTCCAACCCTGCCTGCAGCACCAGGGCCTGGATCTTCTCCCACACATGGCAGCCACAGAGGAGGTCTAGTGGGTTCCCGAGTCCAGGCTGTGCGATAGATTCCACCCTCCGGGGGAGGGCTGGGGGAGCTCCGGTCTGGCCCTGTGCTGACGGAATGGCCCCTGACGACAGAGCTGGCTGCTCTGTGTGGCCCCACTCAGGGCCACGCCCACTTGAGCCCCTTCTCCACACCACCCTTCCCAGCCCCGTGCGGAGGCCCCTTGGAGCTTTCCTGTCCCCATAGGCCCCTGCCCACCCCTGTCCTGGCTGCGGCTGCCGCTGGTCTCCTTCCTGCTTTGAAAATCTCCACGGCTCAGCTGTCTGCTCCTCACTTGCTTCTGCCAGGGTCCGAGGGCAGGCACCTCCCCGAGGACAATGCTGGTCGGCCACATACCGGCTTCTCCTTCGGTGGCCCTGAGCGTCTACAAACAGCTGGACAGCCCCCACCAGACAGACTTACCCTCACAACCCCAGCCCATGTTCTGTAAGGAAGGGTCTTCCTGCTTCGCCAGCCTCTCCATTAACCTTGGGGTTAGATGTCCCGGCACCTCCTTCCACACCTAGTCCTGCCTGTTTCCTGCCTTGAAGGAGCGGCAGGGTGGAGGAGATGGGCACGCCCAGGACTGGGTCTCTGTGGGAGGAGGAGGCAGGCCAGCGCCGGCTGTGTCACATCGGGGCCTGGGACTCCTCCCGGAGGGGCCTGGCTTACCCACTCAGCAAGCCCCTCACCACCACAAGGATTTTCACTCCTCACCGGGCGCTGAGACATGGGGGTTTGGGTGGAAGGCCCCTCCCGCCCTCTTGCCAGCACCTCTGGGAATTCCTGAAATACAGGATCTGTGCTCTCACCCTGAATTACATGGAGGTGGAAGCTGGACAAATGTGCAATCGAAGTTGTTGTGTGAGCCTCGGGTAATCCCCTTCCTGAGCCACCAAGGCGTCTGATAAGCCCACACCGGGTCCTGCTCCTGTCACTCACCACACCTCTCAGGGTGGTGGGCCTGGGCTGGGGTCTGCAGGTCTCTGGCCAAACGCTTCCTAGGCAAGCAGGCACCTGCATCTCCTGTGCCAGCAGCCCCGTCCTCCCTGCGCTGCCCTGCCTGGTCCAGGTGCAGCTTATGACCATCTTCCTGGCCTTCACCTGTCCACAGCTCCAAGGCCTTGTCCCAGTGCCTGTGGCCACCTTCATGTGGGCACCAGGACACACTGAGGACCATTCCCCACCCAGGGAGACCGTGTCTGACAGTGTGACTCTCTGATTTTGTCCCCCTCCCAACTGCCAGTGCTCACAGGGCCACTACTCTCCCCTCCTCCCCTAGCCTAGCGGGGAGGACCCCTGCTCCACTGTCTCCTGATGGGCAGCTGGTGGGGTGTGGAGCTGGAGCTTGTCCTGACTCAGAGCCCTGGGCGCTTTGGGTAGACAGGGGTCCATTGGTCGCCTGGGCAAGTTCAGAGACAGTTGTAAGATTCCTGGGAAAGTGGAGGAGCGTGAGAATCTCAAGAATCCACTGGCAGACAAGGGAAGCCACTACAGGAACAGGACCCAAGACTGAGAGTCAGGATGAGGGCTGCAGGACCAGCTCCCCTGCAGCCACGCCCCTCCCTCTAGGCCAGAGTCCCCTGGAGACAGGGCGGCCATGCAAAGCAGTGTGTGCAGGGAAAAGATCGGGGTGCAGGTGTTATGTGAGGTCTGAGCAGCAGCCCTGGGGGAGGGGCAGAATGCTCTGGGCAACCCCCAAGGACAGGGCTGGGCCAGGTTTGAGGAGGGAAATCTGTCTTGTTTGATTGTGTCGTGGGCTCCCCGGTCAGGTGGGGAGCTCCCCGTCCTAGGAGGCATGGAAGCAGAGACCCATTCACTGGGGCTGCAGCTCCACAGAAGGGCTTCCAAGCACCAGGAAGTGAGTGCCTTGGATCCGGTTCTGCCCACAGCTCTGACTCAGGCACACAATCTGACTCAGGCACGCAGCTCCGGGGTGGGCTGCGGGGGTGGGGGTGGGGGGGCATGTTTGCGATAGCTGTTGGCCTTCTCCATGGTGCTGTTTACAGAAGCTCCAGGGGGCGCGGGGGGAGGTGTGTGGGGGGTACCTGATACACAAGGCCAGCCTGGAGGGGCCAAGGGTCATAGGGGCGGCTCCCACCTGCTGGTTGGGACTTGCTCAGCCCTGAGCAGAGGCAGTTGGGCTGGGCAGGGTGCCCAGCACAGGTGCTGGAGGGGCTGGCAGGGCGGGGCTTTTCAGCCCCAAGAGGTGGAGCCAAGGAGACTTCCCCTAGAACCAGACTCACTCCAGCTCCAGGCCCAGGTGGGTACTCTTCTCAAGCTGAAGGCCAGGTGGGGTGGGGGACAGGCAACTTGAGGGCCCAAGGCTGGTGGCGGGCATCAGGGGGCACTGGACACAGGCCTTGCAGGAGCAAGGGGCAGGATTCACACCTGGACGTTGGTGGGCCCCAAGTTGGAAGTTCCCAGCTTCCAGGTGGGGGCACAGGTGCCTGAGGGAATGCTCAGGTTCCTATGGAAATGCAGTCCCCAGCTCTGGCCTGAGGCCGGTTGCTTTCAGGATGCCTCAGAGAGAGACGGCTGGGAGGTGGTGGCCCCAGAGACGGCCTCCACACTCAGGGGGCCCTGCCTCCTTTCACATCTCAGCAAAAGGGGATATCTTGTGTCCAAACAGCAATCTAGTGGGGTGGTGGGGGGGTGATGTCACAGAGACCCCGAGGCTGCTGCCACTGGGATAAGGGTGGGAGGGGGAACAAAAACAGGCCCCCGCCTCCAGGGACAGCACAGTAGCGGGGTGGGGGTAGGCGAAGCCAGGCCCAGGAGGGTGGGAGTCTCAGCTTGAATGTGCCTTGGCCGAGAGGCTGAGGCAGTGTGAGAGAGGGTGCTGCCCAGCGAGGCCCCTCCCCTGTAACCAGGCCCCCTCTCTGCCTGCTCCTGTGGCATTCCTAATTGTTGATGACTGACTCACCCTCACTTCAAAGGCTTGGGCCAGGTTCAGCTATTTAACCTGCTGCACCCCGCATCACTCTGGAATTCTGCTCTGCGGGGAGCTGGTGCCCCACCTGCGGACCTGCTCCTTACCTGGGCAGGTGCCTCCTCCCGGCTTCGGCACAGCCCCTCCAGGGCTATGTCCTCTGCCCTGGCCCCAGCCATGGCCGTGCAGGTGCCCCTGTGGCACCACTACCTGCAGGCCATCCGCTCGCGGGAGGCATCCCGAGCGCAGGACTACCAACGTGCAGAGAACGTGCTGCTCACCGTGCTGGAGCGCGTGCAAGCCCAGGACCCCCGCTTCCTTGTGGATTACTCCCGAGACCTGGAGGCCTTGCAGTTTGCCCTGCGCTCCTCGGACAGCCCAGTGGACATGGAGGTGCCCCTGAGGGTGGACGCTGACGCCCTCCTGAGTGAGGAGCCAGGGGCCGGCGAGATGGGCGATGGCCCCGGGACCTGCCGCCTGGGTGTCCCTAGAGAAGGGGCCGGCTCGGAGCAGTGGGTGACGGACGACGTCTTCACCGCCTCCTTGGACAGCAGCGCCAAGTGCTGCGGCCACATTGTGCCCAGCAAGGTCCTGCACGTCCTCAAGGACCTTCTGGTGGCTGCCATCGTGCACTGCAAGCACCATGGCCTCGTCGCGCCAGGTAGGGGGCCAGCTCTCTGTGCATGAATGAGTGCGTACGTGTGATGGTGGTGTGTGCACGCACACCTGTGTGAGCGCTCAGTGTGTGTGTCAGGGGCACACGAGTTGGGGACATCGCTCTGTGTTCTAAGAAGACGTGTTTCATGTTATTTGAGTTTTACATGGTGATTTTGATAGTGACAGTAACATTTTAATGGATGCTACTTTGTAAGCGGCTGGAAACTATGACCAGTGTGCTGTTTTCCAGCTGATTTGCTTCAGGAGGGTCCCTGATGCAGTTCTGTTGTCAGTCCCAGCTGGACCTGACAGTCCTCCCAGCTGTCCTCACTTCCAGCCTCTGGTCACATTGCACTGGGACAGGACACTGTGTGTGTGTGTGTGTGTGTGTGTGTGTGTGACTGTGGGATGGTGAAGGCATGTACATGTGTGAGCGTGCACACATGTGAGTGTGGGTGTGTGCATACATGCACATGTGTGCACAGGGCTGGTTCAACTTATGGCCCAGTTGCTAATTGATGTCTTGAGCCCCAAGTGGGTCTGTGGCAGGTACCTTCAGATGAGCCAGGGGTCTGGCCTCAGTCTCTCCTCTGGTGCCTTGTTGATGTGGTCTGGATGGTGGCCCACTCAAGGTGGGCAGGGCCAGGAGTGGCAGGCTCCCTGCTCCCCAGGACTGTGAGGGGCTAGAAGCACAGGTGCGGGTTGTACAGGGCCCAGGACAGTGGGGCCCGGGGTGAGGAAATCCATCTTCCTGGGGGTCAGGAAAAAGACATCAGGTTGTCCTGACAGGCACCTAGGGACTGAAACAGAATGTCCTGCCTCCTTGGGAGGGACAGGTACGCGTGGGGGTGGCTGCACCTGGTATTAGTCTGGACCTCACATCTGCCATTAGGTCCGTGAGTGGGGATGGTAAGACTCCTGACAGACGGGGACCTGCCCCAGGCTGCCCAGGTGTGGAGCCCAGGTGTGGAGCCCAGGTCTGGCTGCAATCCAGGCTCCGGCCCACCTGGTGACATGGTGACCTTAGCCACCTGGGCAGCCCACAGGACCAACCTTCTTCCTGTGGGTTCTAGGGAAGCCGGGCATCCTTCTCCATGCTGACATAAAGATTCAGAAGGAGGCCAGGCTTCTGGATAGACTTGTAACACAGGAGGTGTGACTTCCCATCCCAGTCCCTCCCCAGACCTGGCTGGTGACCTGGGCAGTTGGCCCTCATCTCGGGCTGATGACAGACACTGCCCTCACAGGGTGGCCAGGCCTGTCATTAGCTGCTCCTAAAGCCCGGCCTGCAGACATCTTAGCTGACCATCTCTGAACCTTCCAATTATCGAAGGCAGCACTGGCAAGGCCTTTCTGTCTTCTTCTGAGACCTAGCCTGGCTGTTCCCACCTGGTCCTGTCACCTTCAGGCCCTCCGTCCTGCCTAGGGGACAGACCCACCAATTGGTTGAGCACAAGGCTCTGCCCAGCCCGGGGTCCTTCAGGCACATTCTAGGCTGCCAGGCCCCTCCTCACCTTCCCCAGTCCCCTCATTCTGGCTGAAAAGGCAGCCACACCCAGGGGCTGGCCACCTGCATGCAGGAAAATTCCAAGCATAGAAGGAAGTGTGCAGCTGCAGGTGACAAGGTTCAGGCTGTCCACCCCACCCCCAACCCCACCCTGGGAGCCCCTGGGAACTGTGAGAGCCCCTGGGAACTGTGACACCAGGCCAGACTGGTGGGGAGTGGCTGGGATGGGTGGCAGGTGTGGCTGGCTACCTTCCAAGCCACCAGTTCATGGACAAACTGTGTGACCAGCGGTAGCTAAGGAAATGAAGTCACCTGTGGCTTTGCATGACAGGTGCCTCAAATGCTAAAAGGGAGGGACCGGGGATCACAGAACCCCTCTCTCCCTTTTACTGATGGGAAAACTGAGGCCCATTCAAGGGATGGAGTAGCCCAGGTGGCAGGGACAGGGGTGGCCTAAGAGCTGGGTCCCAGGAGGTGGCCTAAGAGCTGCCCTGCAGGAGATTAGGAGGAGGGGTATACAGATGGGATCCTGGGTCCTTTCTGGAGGACCCCCCCAGGGCCCTGGACTCTCCGGGGCAGACCGTGTGCTGTAGGACAGGGGGAAGGACAACTGAGGGAGAAGGCCAGTGTGCCAGTATCCCCCACCTCTCGAGCCCCAGTCCCATGACCCCATGGAACGTCCCTGCTGGGTGGTCTGGGGACTCTGTGTAGGGGAGTAGGCTCTGGGCTGGGCCCCATGGGGCCTGAGTGGGAAGGGGATCAGGAAGCATTTTTGCTGGAATGTTCTGTCTCCCCTATCCCACAGATGCCAGTGGAATTTAGGGCAGCCAGGCTTGTCCACTGTGAGCCTTCAGGGAGGGCCTCCTGGATGCTGGGCACTGAGCCTGCTCCTCCTAACCCCAGGCCTTCAGGGCATTGTTCATTCCCTTCTGAGCAGACTTGTCCTTCACTTCCCAGCCCCTCCCGTGAGGGGTGTCTGAGCCGGCAGAGAAGCCACTCAGAGAGAAGTGTTAGAGCCCTCCTGACCTTCCTCCTTGAGAGAGGGGCAGGTCTCAGAACCACCTGGGGCATTGGGGGGGGGAGGGTTGGGCTGGTGGGGCCCTTGGACCCAGCCAATGGGGCAGTGGCCAGGACCACTGGCCGAGGGGCCTGTCCTGAGGCAGACCTGCTCCTCTTGGGGTTGTGGCCTCTCCTGGCCCAGCCTGGGCAGCTGCTGCGGCCCCTCCTCCAGCAGAGAGGGCTGCAGGGGACATGGCCATGGTGTGGAACAGAGCCCGGGTCAGGAGGGCCTGGGGAGGTGCCCAAGGGGAAGCCGCACTGCATCCTCACTGCACAAGTCAGCCGCTGGGTTGTGGGAACAGATACCACAGCCAGGCGCTTAAACAACTTAAATTTAGGCTGGAAGTCCAAGGCCACGGGGTGGGCAGGCTTGGTTTCTCCTGAGGCCTCTGGCCAGTCCTCACATGGCTTCTTCCCTGGGTGGGAGTCCCTGGCATCTCGTCCATAAGGACCAGACGTATCAGATTAGCACCCACCCTGATGGCCTCATTTCACTTCACCTTTTCTAAGACCCCCATCTCCACAGGACAATCACAGTCTGAGCTGCTGGGGGCTAGGGCTTCCACACATACAGTTGTGCAGGCACCTGCTGGGTCAGCCCCACGCCTGGCTGAGGTTCCGGGTTGATACAGGTGTTGGGGGATGGAGGGGCCTGCAGGTGTGGGCTGGGTGGGGCCGACAGGGCTGCAGGTGAGGGCCAAGGAGTGTCTTGGGAAGGTAGGGTTAGGCACGGATGAGGGGCCAGCAGGGCGGTCATTGCAGGTTCTCTGAAGGCGGACAGCCTGCGGGAGGAGGAGCTTCACCTGTCGCTGCTGGTGTCCAGTGGCTGGAGGACAATCCGCTTCAACGTGGTGCCCGTGGTGCGGTGGAAGCACAGGGTGCCTGTCCTGGAGGGGGCCCAGCGGGCGCCCGGGTTCCCTGAAGGCAGCTTGAAAAGGATCATCAGCCAAGAGGTGGCCCTGGTGCCCGCCAGCGCCCAGCTCTGGAGGTAGGAGGCACCTCCTGGGTCAGTGGGGTCCTGGGGAGTGGGCAGGAAGGAGCCACACCCCGCTGCTCCGTGGACATCTCTACCACACAGAGGTGACAGGAGTGTCAGGGGAATCCAGGGTACCCCTCCGAGCTTTGGGGAGTGGGCTGTGTGGTGGAACCCTTCATGACCAGCCCAGTGCACGAAAGCAGCAAAGAGGTCAGGTGGCTTGTCCAGGGTCCCGGCAGGTTCCAGGAGCAGCTGGGAGGGTGGTCAGGATCTAATGAGACAATTAGCACTGGGGCTTCACTCCTTCTGGGCTGCTCTTCCCGATTAGTGTCCCCGCTCCCAGGAGTCCCCCACCCAAGGTATTTAGTTGTGATGTCCTCTCCCTAGCCTGGCTGAGGAGCCCAGCGATCTTGGGGAGGGTGGCATCTGCTGGGAAGGAGCCTGAGAAGGTTCTGTGGGAGGGAGAGAGGGAGTGGGGGGCACAGGGCAGAGGCTGAGCTCCCTGCAGACCCCACACCAGGGCCCGGCGAACTCCATTGGGATCTACTCTGCTTAACTGCAGCGGGCACACAGGTCACTATGACTTGGCTAGGGTGACCACCTGCCAGCTCTCAGGTCCGGGGTGAAGTATGCAGGTGGGTGATGTTTGTAAAACTGGTTATGCCTTTTTGTGGTTTTCTGCTGCTCAGAAAGGCTCAGTAGAGCACCTGGGAGCCACCCCACCCACCTGGCCCATCTTTGCACAGAGCAGGGGCTGTGTTCAGGCTGCCGAGAAAGGGGAAGAAGGGCTGGGCTGAGCAGTCATCTTTTGCAAGTAAATGGCCTTTCCTGTGCTCTGCCCACCACAGACTCAGGGGGCAGTTGACCGTCCAGTGTTGAGACTGCACATAGAGTGGGGACCCTGAGGGCACCATGCCCAGATCCCACCCTCAATCACCCAGCAAGCACACAGCTAGTGCCTCTGGTGTGCCCTGTGCTGTGGGCACTGCTGGGGGCAAGACTCTGAGCCCCCTTGTGGTCTGAAGCTGCCCGGTAGAGGCTGGCTGCCAGAGTGGGGCATGGAATGAAGACATCATACTTGCCAGGCTGCGGCGGCTCCTCCCACACCCCTGCCAGGAACCAGAAACCTCAGCTGCTCCACCCTGGGCTGCTGAGAGTGGCACCTTCCAGGCCCCATAAAAAGGCTTGTCTAGCCCAGAGGCTCCCCATGTCCCTCCCTGCTCTGGGGCCGGAGGGTCTATGTGTAAACCAGACATTTCACACTAGACAGCCCTCTGCATGCCATTCCTGAAACATGCATGAAGCCCGGCTGCGTGCCTCCCGCCAGCCGCTGCCAAGGCCTGGGCTGTCCCCTGGGGCTCAGGAGCTGCCCATATTGGGGAGGCTTTCCTTTCTGGGGATACGCTGTGGATGCAGGGTGCCACAACACCTGGCTGAGGCCGAGATGCCGACCACGAGTGGTGTGTCTGTCTGGGCTCCCAGGGTCTCCATGGACTACCTGCTCACCAGGCTGCTTAGTGCACTGGGCTCCCTGCCGGGCCACCGCCTGGACAGCCTCTCTATCCTGGACCGGGTCAACCATGAGAGCTGGTGCGACAGTGGCCAGAGCCCCGGCCTCACCTTTGATCACCTGAAGGTACGTGTGGGGGCTTAGGAGCCCTGTTCCCATTCTGCTGGGCCTTTGTCTATAACCAGGGGCCCGGGGCAGGGGGCCCCAGGTTGGGCCCTTGGGCCGGCTCTGACCGATGCACAGCCTGGAGCAAACTCTGAGTCAGAGGCTTCTGAGGCCGTGCCAGGTTCCCAGAGGCCCAGGCTCACAGTGACATCTGGCTGCTGAGTGCGGTGGCACCTCAGACCCGCCTTTGCCATCCCAGGGCTGGTGACCCCGGGGGTTCTCCTGGCCCTTTGGGTTGGGTGGCACACAGCCGGCCTGCCCACCAGCTCGTGTCAGCCCTGGGAGACCCCTGTCCTCGGGCCTGGAGTCTGTGAATGTGACCGGCCGGGACTCCCTCTCTGAGTGGAGCCAGCCCAGCCCTGGCACCCCTCCTCTGCTGCCCAGTGGCTCCGTGACAGCACTGGAACAGTGTCTTCCTAGGGCTGGGTACTGCCAGGCTCTGGAAAAGTAGGGGCAGGAGCTCACAGGGTGGTGCAGGGGAAGTGGGTGCGGCCATGGAGTCTTGGGGTCTCTGCCCAGAGTGGGCAGTACGAGGCCTCAGAATGCTGCTCCATGACACGGGTCGAGGGTTAAGAGATGTGGCCCACCCTGGTGCAGAAGAAACTCTACCAGGAGTCCCCGTGCGACCTCAAGCCACTCACCATCCCTCTCAGAACTCCATCCCACCCCCTAAGGGGGTGCCAACTTCTGAGGGGGTCCTTTGGAGTCTGACACAGGGTGGCTCCTGCAGTGAAGTAGGGGTGATGGGACGGCAGAGGGAGAGGGGCATGTAAAGCAAAAGGAGAGGGGACTCAGGACCAGGGGTGGGAGGGCAGCCAGATAAGTCTAATTGTGGCTTTCAGACAGACTCTGGGCCCAGGAGTCCCGGGCACACAGACTAGGGCAGGGAATGTCATGGAGTGGGGCCCTTAGGGCGGAGCTATAGGGCATGAGTAGGAGTTTAGTGGGAGTGGGGCGTGAGGAAAGGGCCAGAGGGTGAGTAGGAGCCTCAAATCCCCTCAGAAGGATCTTGGTGGCTGGCGTCGGGGTGCCAGGGAGGCATGGAGAGGATGCTGGGTGGGGACCTGCTCAGCTGCAGTGCCCTCCTGCCCCCGGGAGTCAAGGGAGGCACCATGGTGGGCACAGCAGGTGGGAAGAGTCTAGGACTCACGCTGGGGCACCCAGGGGAGGTGTAAAGAGTGGGGGAAAGTGCCTGTGGGCAGAGTCTTCTGGGGGGAGGGGGAGGGGGGAGGGCTGGAGAGTCCGTCCATCTTGTCCCCAGGGCCTGACCCACTGTCTTCCCAAAGGCTGTGCTGCTCTGGGCCTCGGTGCTCTTCCCGGCGCCCGAGGACTGGGCGGAGCTGCAGGGCGCTGTGTACCGCCTGCTCGTGGTGCTGCTGTGCTGCTTGGCCACCAGGAACCTGCCCCACTTCCTCCACCCCGAGCACAACCTGCTGCAGGACACCAGCCTGGACCTCAATGCCCTCTACCAGCGCGTGGAGCACTTCGCCAGCCAGCCCGAGGCGTCCCTGCGCATCCACGTCACCCACCTGGGCCGCAGCCCCCCGCCGCGCATCGGCCACGGCGTCAAGGCGCTCCTGCAGCTGCCCGCCAGCGACCCCACCTACTGGGCCACCGCCTACTTTGATGTCCTGCTGGACAAGGTGGGCACAGACAGTTGAGGGGGCCTTGGGCAGACCTCTGCCCAGGGTCAGGAGCTTGAGCAAGGAGGTTGGGTCAGGTCAGGCCTCTAGACAGCTTCTGTCAGGAAAGGATGTGGCACTGGGGTCAGATAGGCCATGATTGCCCCCTGCCCACCAGTGGCCCCACCGGCCCAGGACCGCTGTCTCGGAAGTAGGGAAGCATGCCCAAGCCTGGCCTGTTCCCCCCAGAACCCCCCAAACCCACAGTGAGAGCACTCAGAGCCCCAGCAGCTACCCTGGGCTCCATTCCTCCTGAAGGGGTGTGGCCTCTGGGGGCCTCATTGGCAGGTTTCCTGGACCTAGCAGTCCCATGCCATGTCCCTTGGCATTTAGGGGGTGCCTGTCTGCTCCACCAGCTGCCCCTCTCAAGCCCCAAGGTTCCACCAGCTCTGCTGACCCTCCCTTCCCCCGTCCCTGGGAGCCTCCTCCTGCTCCTCCCCAAAGGGCCATCCCCACCTTCATGCCAAAGAGCCAACATGTCCCCTTCCAGGGTACACTCAGGGACACGGAGTGATGGTAGCGGGAAGGGTAACCCACATTCAGGCCTCAGCAAGCACCTGCCCAGGCCTCCTTGGTGTCAGGCCATCCAGGGACACCTGGGTGTGAGGAAGGCCCTAGGCAGGTCCAGCTGCAGGGAGGACTGTCCAGGTGAGACCCAGAGGCAGGAAGCCCAGTGGGCAGGGACAGGTGTTGTCCCATGCTGTGTCTGGGGCCCAGTGATGGACTCCCAGATGTCTCTGTGACCCCTCTGTCCCTGCCCCGCCCGCAGTTCCAGGTCTTCCACATCCAGGATAAGGACCGGATCTCGGCCATGCAGAGCATATTCCGGAAGACCAAGACCCTGGGCGGCGAGGACAGCTGAGTGGGTGCCTGGGCTCTGCCGCTGCTACACTGCCCCACGGAGGCTCCTGGGACATGGGCAGAGGCCTTCACCTTGAGGCGGGTGGCGGGTCGTGGAGGGACTTTGTCCGGGGGGGTGGCCTCATGGGAGTCTAAGAGTGCAGGACAGTGGGCCCCTGGGAGCAGCTGCCTCGTCTCCAGGGGTGAGGGGCGTGTGCTTCTTGTGTCCATCCACCTGCGTGGTGCCGTCAAGACTCTGAAAACTGAATGTCTGGACCTGAGGACTCATCCCATCTGTGTCAATGCCACTCTGTGAGGTGAAATACTACGTGTCTGATCCGGAATAAATTAATGCACTCCCAGGGAATGGCAAGAGTCCTTGTACCTGCCCACCTACCACAAGCACAAGGATGGGGCCTGCAGCCTCACTGGATTTTGGAGATGCGGTTACCTCCTTGGGAAGGTCCATTTGTTGGCTGGCTCGGAGACGGTGAGTTCTGAGTGGGTCAAAGCACAGATTGGCTGTCCTGCAGGTTCACAGGCTGGGGTCCCCAGGGAGAACGGGCACCACGTGGCGTCCCTGGAAAACCCTAGCATGGAAGCCGAGGTTCTGCAGCAGAGAACGATAGTTCACTGTTCAAAGCACAGTGTCTGGTACATGGGGCCCCGCGGAGGATGGGCCCGACCACAGAACCCAGGCCACTGCGTGCCCACCACGAGCTCCGAGATATAGGTCCTTGCAGTGAAGCAGGAAAACATAAGTAAAAGGCATAGATATTGGAAAAGAAGAAGTAAAACTGTCATTATTCATAGACAACTTGATGATGTACATAGAAAACCTTAAGGAATTCACAAAGAAACTACCAGACTTGTTAATTTAACAAGTCAAGAGATACAAGGTTAATGGAGGAAAATAAACTATATTTCTATATATTACAAGTAAACCACTGGAAATAAAAATTTAAAAATACCATTAACAATAGCATAAAAATATCACACATGCAGAAATATATCTAACAAAGGCTATATGAGACTTCCACACTCAAAACTAGAAACCGCTACATATGATCTCAAGCGATCCAAATTAATGTTTAGGTCTTTAGAATTTTTTAATTAAAAATCTATAATATTTTGATGCTTTCCATTGTACGTGACTTGATACACAGATTTAGTGCCATTCCATCAAAACTCCAACACACTCTAGATAAGACAATTCTAGAATTTACATAGAAATTCAAAGGCTCTCGGACAGGAGAAACAATTTTGAAATAACAAAATTGGAGGATTCAAACCACCTGACTTTAGACACACTAGGAAGCTGCAGTAATTAAGACAGTATGGCGCTAATGTGAGGATAACTAAATACAACAACACAGAATGGAGAGACCAGAGCAGACCCATGCATGTGGTCAGCTGACAGAGTGGCCAAGTCCATTAATTAGATGGGGAAGGAAAGTCTGGTCAGAGTGGGTGAAATTGTACCTTGACCCATTCTCCACTCCATCTCAAAATTAAGATGACGTGGATCATAAACCTACACATCAAAGCTGACACCAGTGCTTCTAGAAGAAACATGGTAAGATATCTTTAGGATCACAAAGTAGGCAAATGTTTCCTGGACAGAATCCAAACAGCACAGACCATAAAAGAAAACACTCGGACTTCATCAACATTTAAAATATCTGCTCTTTGAAAGACACGATATGAGTGCAGGTAAGCCACAGATTAGGAGAAAATGCTCATAGCAGCGTGTCTGACAGTATCCAGAACCTATCGAATAACTATCACAAGTTGACAATAAGAAGATAACATCAAATAATGTGAGCAAAACCCTTGGGCTGACACTCCTCAAAAGGAAATACATGAATGGCCAATAAACACATGAAAAGATGCTCAACACCATCAATCATCAGGGAAATGCATAATAAAATCAAAGTAGATTCAATTTCACACGCACTGCGGGGAAAAGAACGCCAAGTGATGGTGAGAGTGTGGAGCAACAGGAACTCTCCTCCACTCTGGTGAGAACGTAAAAGGTTGCAACCACCTCTGAGGACATGGTAGCAGCACCTTACAAAGTTAAACCTGTCCTTACTGTGTGACCCATAATTCCACTCTAGGTATTTACCCAAGAGAAATGAATAGGTGTCCACATAAAGCCTGTCTAAGAATGGTCATTACCTCCGTATTCATAGTAGCCCCCAGTTGGAAATCACCCAGGGGTCCATCAGCAGCAGGTGATGCACCAATTTTGATAAATCCATGCAATGCAATGGTACCCAGCAACAAAGACTCGCTGCATTCCCACAGCAACCAAGTGCGAAGGGAAAGAAGTAGACCGGCTAGAGAATATACTGTGTGGTTCCATTTATATGAACTCCAGTCACAAAACTGATCGGTGGTGATGGAATCAGTGGGAGGTGGGGCACTGACTGGATGGGGAGCTCAGGGACCTGCCGCTGGATGGTGCTTGTCTGCTTCTGGGGAAGCCCCACCAAGACAGGGCTGCTCTCAGGACAACGGCCAACGTCGTGAAGGTGACCTGCATGGCCCTGTGTGTTTGGGCCCCCAAGCTTTCTGGCCTCTTCTGGAAAAGCACCCATCCCTACCTTTGCTTTCTGGACTTCAGACCCTCTGGCCCTCACAGGTCCTGTGCTGACCATAGCTGTCATGTGAGTGTCCCACTACTGCCCGTCTCTCCTGGTGGCCCAAAGCACTGGGGGTGGATGGCCTCTGATCTGCTCAGGGACCTACCCCAGTGCCCTGGGTGAGTGACAGGGGCAGAGCCAGTGAGGACAGTGAGGACCGGGTAATGTGGGCATGGCTCTGACTGCCCAGAGCATACCCTGGTCCTGAGTAGGTCAGAGGTGGGCCTAGTCTGAAACTTCAAATTAGGGAGAGGCTGAGGGGGCTCGGCCCAAGTGAGGGCAGAGTGAATGGACAGAAGGTCCAAGAGCCAAACCAAGGAGTGGGGAGGCCAGGGCTCCAGGCCACCCTCAGCTGCATGTTGGAGGGTCTGCTGGCGGCCGGGCAGAGGCCTCCCCAGACTCAGTGCCTGCGCTGGCCTGCAGGCCATGTACCCAGGCTCAGGTCCCAGCTGTGTGCTCTAGGCTTTCTGCCTTCACCCTCAACTCAGGTCACGGATCACCCTGGGGCTGTGAGCTCCCCTGGAGGCCGTGTGTGACCATGTGTTTGGCAGGTGTGAGACCTGGGGCCCCTGCACACCCCATCTTCTAGCCCCAGGGAAGCCCTAAGCGAGGATCTGCTGTGAGCTCCCCCCAACAAAGGTGCAGTCAGGGGGCAGCAGTGCCTTCCTGCCAGACTCTTCCGCAGCCCAGCCTGCACAGTGAGGATGGATGACCACCTGTTCTTTATTGAGTATTCTCAGAAGGCCAGTGACCTGGGGATTGCAGCTCAGTTGGGAGGAGCTGAGGATCCTGAGCCCAAAGGACCACTTCCAGGGAGTTCTACTAGGAAGGAGAAGGGCCACTTGGGGCTGGGGCCTATCCTGCCCCCGGGCCCAAGGGCAGGGCCTGGTGCCCAAGTCATAGCTTATTCCGGGGGCAGCGCTGCAGGGCCTCCTGTAGGGCCTCAATCACTCGGTCCACGTTCTCCCGGGTGGCGTTGCAGCCCAGGAGGCCGATCCGCAGCACCTGGGGGGCAAGGGCGGGAAGACGTCGTCCTCCACCCAGGACCCCACCTGGCCCTGGCTGAGGTCTGGACAGAGCCAGGCGGGCTCCCAACGAGGGGACTCCCACCCAGGGGACACAGGGAAGCCAGAGCTTCCTCCAGTCACACAGGGAGCTCCCAGACCCAGGCAGAGCCCACAGGGCTCGAGAAGGGTATCCAGGGTGGCGGTCAGAAAAGGCCACTCAGAATCACCCTTTCAGTGGGCACAGCTGGACCTGGGCACAGGGCCTCCTGCCTGCTCTGCCCCACAGAGGAGAGGAAGGACATTCTGGGTGGAATTGGAGGTGCTGCACCTCACCAGCTGGGGAAGAAGGGCCCAGATCCCCCCTGTACACACCCCCGGGGTTTGGAGAAAGATGTTCCCTTCCGGACACCCCCGCTGTCCTGGGTCCTTGGTTGACTGCTGACCTCAGCCTGGACCCAGGCACAGTCATGCTCCATGTGGTAGGTATGGCCACCCCCTCACCTTCCCCAAGGAGGGCCCCAGGCCGCCCGTGATTTCGATGGAGAAGTGGTCTATGAGGTACTTGACGATGTCTCTCCAGTCGTAGCCAGCGGGCACGGCAATCGTGGTGACGGTGGGCAGCCGGAGCGTCTGCAGGACAGGCCTGGCTCAGCACCATCCTGACAGCTCTGGGCAGCCCCACCCGCCCTGCCGTTGGGCTTCAGAGGGACAGGTGGGGCTGGGGGAAAACTGGGGGGTCACAGGCTGCTGCTCAACCCCCAAGTGCCTCCATATGGCTGTTCCCTCAAGCAGGTCACACCCACCCTGTGTCAGGGGGGCTTCAGTTGCCTGCTGACACTTGGGGTGCCTGGCTCATTCAGCTGACCTTCCCCCGAGTCAAAGCCCATGACTGGTTGGGCTCTGGAGGCAAATGGGAATCTTCCAGGTCAGGGATCCCCCATAACTAGTCCAGGTGGAGGGGCTATGGGGGAGACTGAGGCATCAAACTAAAGATTCAGAGGCTGGGGAGCCATGAGCTTGATAGTGATGGCCCCCAGGATTGTCCCCGACCCCCAGGACCACAGGAACCTGCGTCCATATAGAGGGAACTGGGCAGGAGCTGTCCCCTCTCCGCAGACCCCCATGGGGTAGAGCCTCCCTCCCCTACCCCCAACCCCCCGGCCCCTGCCCTCCTTACGGGATCCTTCACGAAGAGCTGCAGGCCCAGCCCTTGAAGGCGCCCGTGCAGGTAAGCGGTGACGTCCCGGTGCCGTCGCCAGCTGTTCTCCAGGCCCTGCTCAGGGAGAGGGCACCCGTAGGCAGGTGGGTGGGGAGGAGAAAGCAGGCTCCCACCCACAGGGGCAGCTTCAGACTGGGGAGCTCCAAGCCTGCCCGGGACTTTGAGCCCCTTGAGTGTCTCCTTGAGCCCCCAGGTTTGGGGCTATGGCTCTGTGCCAGGGGCTACCTCTGGTGAGGGGGATGGGGCCCAGCCAGCACTGGAGCCCTGGGGAGGTGAGTCGAGAGCACCTTGTGCAGGTGGGGGGCTGGCCAGGGGAGGGCAGGGGGTTTCTCAGTCACACACTGCCCCCTGTCTTCCAAGCACACTGACCACAACCTGAGTTCCATGTGGCTCCACCCTCTCCCTGCCCTACACCCTCACACCCAGCCCACCTTCAGAGCTCCCCCTGTGACACAGGGCCCAGTCTGGGGCTGGTGACCTCCGCCTCCTTGATGCCAGCTCAGCCCTGGGCGGTGGCTTTATGAGTGGACACAGGAGGGCAAGCACCACCAGCGCAGCACTGAGCCTCGAGGAGAGGCCGCCCACAGCCCGCTCTCTTCCTGGCCTCTGGGCTGGGGGCCAGCGTGGCCCGAGGGGAGGTCAGGGCGGTGAAGGTGGGCTGAGCTGCAGCTGTGTGTCCTGTCTGTGCCCTGCAGAGCCAGCCCAGCCTGTGTGGACAGACGTCCCAGCACTGTCCCTGTCTGGCTCCTGACCCCAGCCTGGGAGCTGGATATGGCTGCAGGAAAGTGCCCGGCTGCTGAACTTGGGTAATTTTACACTCACAAACCTGGCTCTGGCCTCACTCTGGGCCGCCCCACCCCTCCCCTCTGCACACCTTGCCTTTCCTCAGACCCCTCCTGCTGGCTGGGCCCTCATGGAGGTGTCACTCAGCACCTACCCGCCCTGGGTCCTGTCCCCGGCCACCCTCGGCCCCCAGCTGGTGCTCTCCTGCCTCACCTCTTCTGCGATGAGGGCCAGGCTCTCTCTCAGGCTGAACAAGCTGATGACGGGGGTCGTGTGATGGTACCTGGAAGACAGGATGGGTGGGCTTGGTCCAGCGTCACTGGGCTGGGGCCGGGCAGCCACAGTTGGGTCAGGCTCTGTGTCAACTGGGCCAGCTCCCTTCCCGTGTGGGAATCAGGGACTCAGCTGGTAGGGCAGCTGGATCTGCAGGAGCAGAGCTCAGAGGGGCACTGGCCACACCTCAGTGGGATGATGACAGGCACAGAGGCCTCATGCTGGCTCCCACCTCCCAACTGGCCTCCCTGGGCCCCAGTGGCTCCAAGGAACCCACACTGCACCCACTGGGCCCGCTGGGTAGGGCACAATTCCCAGGGTCCCTGTCCCCATGTGTGCTAAGGAGCCTTGGGTTATGGCCAAAGCCACTGCACAGAGAGCCCTGGGTTCACCTCCTTCTTTTGAGACATGGGTAAACTGAGGCCCAGAAATGGGGAGATGTGGCCAGGTCCAAAGTGCCTGCTGCCACACTTTTAGGGGCACAGGGATCCGGAAAAGGGTGGGGGGCCATTCAGCTGGCCCTGAGCCCCCAGGCCAGGGAGAAATGGGGGAATGTAGGTGGGGACATTGATGGGGAGCTTGAAACAAAGTAAGATTGATGAAGGGCTGAGGATAGTGAGAGGTCACCCCCCACACTCCTCAGGCACACCCAGCCCACCCCACCCCTGCCCTCACATCCTGGGCTTGTCGTCACAGCCCCAGATGTTGGCCAGCCACTTCATATCCAGGTAGAAGGAGTAGGGCTTCGTCTTCCGGGTGTAGATCTTATTCCTGGGGAGGAAGAACCAGCCTGAGTGCCCACCTGTCCCGCCGACGCTGTGGGACCATCTCCAGGCCCTCCTGTTCCTCAGAGGTGGGTCCCGGGACAGGCCCATTGCTGGCCCTTGGGCTTGGCCTGCACCTCTGCCACGTGGGTGTGACCCTGCCGCATGGGGACTGCTGCGTTGGTGAGTCCAAACACATTAAAGTGACAAAGAGGAAACTGGGGCCGGGGCCCCACCTCTCCTGGGGCGTAGTCTGTGAAGCTGGGTATAATTGAGGGCCTATAGGCAACCTCATCCCCAGGCCGGCACCTCCAGACTGGCCTCGAAAACTGGGCCTCTCCCCGAGCTCTGGACTCAGACCCCGCTGCCTCCTCGACCCTCCCACGGTCATCTCAGACTTCCTGTCCACACAGAATTCCTGATCTCACCCCAAATAGTCTCTGGTCTGGTAAATGGCACCAACATTAACCTGGTGACAATCTGCTGGGGCCGGTCTCCTATCCCCTCCCCCAGACCACCCTGGCCTGGCATAGGGCTGGACACCTGTCTAGGGTAGGTGACGAGCATTCTAGGGGTATCTGGGAGCACAACTCAAGGCACCCTTCCCTCCCTCCTGGGGGCCAGCTGGACTCACTGCACATCCAGCCCTGGATTGGGGGCCCAGGGGCCACTCACTTGGCCTTGTCACTGAAGGAGATGAGTGCGGTGCCCGGAGGGGAATTCAGGACCTTCTGGGAACCCGAGTACAAGACATCGATGCCTGTGGGGAGGAGGGACACGTGTTCCCGGGGCCATGCCCCACCCAGGGTGGGGTCATACCAGCTCGGGTGTCCCTGAAGCCCAGGACAAGTCTGACAGTTTGGGTGAACCTGGGGACCCATCATGCAACTGGCGTCTGGAGTGAGAGGGACACCCTTGCAGGACCAGTCCTATGCTGTGGAGTCTGACGTTGTCCCCACTGAGGTGCAGTGAGCTTGGGACACCCAGTGAGTGTCCACTTGGTGTGGGGAGAGCCAGCCCTGGTGTCGGAGTGCGTGAGCGCGCTGGGGACAGTGCAAAGGAGGCAAAGAGGTTTTCTTTTCACACTTTGGAGTACTGGCCCCCTAATCTGTCACAAAAAGCCTACAATGCCATCACTTGAGGAGGCCTTATAGTTCTGAGCGGTAGCAAAGAATATCAGGGCTCCAGGATAAAGGGCCGAGCACATCTGAGCTGTGCCCAGCTTATGATGCCCTGACGGTGGGGCCAAAGGAATGGCTTCAAATGTGCACCCACAGGCCCGAACGAGAATGTTCTCACAGCTTATCCCTAAGAGCCTAAAACTGGAGAGAAGCCCAAGTCTACCAATCGGAGAGTGTGCATGTGATCAACGAAAACTGAAGAACCGCTCTCCATGCCAGAGCCATCGCAGTCCCCTACCTCCTCCCACCCCTCCTGCAGGGGTCTGGGCGCCTCCCCCATATTAACTCCAGAGAAGCTCCCGCCTGCCCCCACATCCGCGCCTGGTAGCCCCCCAGAAACAATAGGTGTTGATCAGTTCATGGAGCCTAGCTGGCTGGGGTGTCGGGGGCACACCCTTACCTTGCTGATCCATGTGGATGGGGGCCCCGCCCAGGGATGCCACAGAGTCCACCAGGAGCAGGCACTGGTACCTGGGGGAGGGGCAGCAGAGTGAAGCAGGAGGGACTTCAGCTCCCTGCCCTGCCCGCCAGCCCCCGGGACCCCCATACAGGGGTGCGTGAGGCCAGCCCAGGCGGCCTGTGGTCCTGGGGTGGCTGGGGCCTCGGAGGGCTCAGCGCCAAGCATGCGTGGGGGGTCCAGGAACCGCGCAGCAGGAGCCTGGGCCTCCCGCTGCCAGCAGCCTGCTGACTGTAAGGTCGGAGCCCAGGGCGGACAGAGTCCAGAAACAGCCTGAGCCAAAGCTTTGCCTCTTCCCCACTTCCATGTTTTCTTATAAAAAAAGGCCAAGACGTGGAAACAGCCAAGTGTCCTGCGGTAGAGGACTGGATGGAGAAGACGTGGTACATGTGCACAGTGGGATACTGCTCAGCCATAAGAAGGGATGCAATACTGCCATTTGCAACACCATGATGGACCTTGAGAATATCATACTAAGTAAATTAAGTCAGTCAGAAAAAGCTAAAAACCACGTGATTTCACTCCTATGTGGGATATACGACTGAAACTTGTGGACACAAACAGGAGTGTGGTGGTGCCAGAGGGAAGGGGCTGGGGGTGAAGGGGTCCTAATATATGGTGGTGAGGGGAGAAGATTTAACTTTGGGTGGATGAGCACACAGTGCAATATACAGATCTTGCAACATAGAAACCCACACCTGAAACCTGTATGATCATATTAACCAATGTCACCTCAATAAATTTAACTTAAAAAAAAGGCAAAATGAGCGTCCCATGCTGGGTGCAGAGGGACAGGTGTGCCCCTCGGGAATCATGGCCCAGGTCACATTCATGAGCTTGATTCACTGACAGCACTCCCGGGGCAGGCTGTCGGGGCTGGAGCTGTGCCCAGCGGCCCCTCGGCCCCCGTAGGTCCTGCCTGGCTGTGAGCCTCCTCCTTCCAGCCTGAGGTCAACTCTGCAGAGCAGGACCGCTGGTCACAGGAAGGCCCTGTGCGCCCCTGCAGGGATGGGGGAGGCCAGAGGAGGGGAGTGGAGAGCAGAGCTGCCTTGGGGCTCTGGGATCTCAGGCGAGGTGGGTCAGCATAAGCCCTTCCCAGCCGTGGGGACTGAAGGACAGTGGGCATCATGGGGGCACTGGCCATGGGGAACCTAATCCTGCTCTCAGACAGAAGGAGCCCACCCAGATTCAGCGAAGAACAAGGAGGACCCGAGAGGTGCCTGCATTCCACAGCATGTGACATAGGCTGGGTGGGGCCGTGAAGGATGGGGTTCAGCTTCACCTGCTACCACCCGGCTGGAGGGACCTGCCAGCACCCCCCCCTCCCCCCTTCACCCCCCTCCCCCGCCTGGTCTGAGCTGGGCTTGGCTCTGCCTGCAGCACTGTGACCTTGAGACAGGCTCACTTGAGGGGACAGGCTCACCTGTGGGGACAGTCTCACCTGTGGGGAGAGGCTCATCTGAGGGGACAGTCTCACCTGTGGGGACAGGCTCATCTCAGGGGACAGGCTCACCTGTGGGGACAGGCTCACCTGTGGGGACAGGCTCATCTCAGGGGACAGGCTCACCTGCGGGGACAGGCTCACCTGTGGGGACAGGCTCACCTGTGGGGACAGGCTCATCTCAGGGGACAGTCTCACCTGTGGGGACAGTCTCACCTGTGGGGACAGGCTCATCTGAGGGGACAGTCTCACCTGTGGGGACAGGCTCATCTGAGGGGACAGGCTCATCTGAGGGGACAGTCTCACCTGTGGGGACAGGCTCACCTGTGGGGACAGGCTCATCTGAGGGGACAGGCTCACCTGAGGGGACTGGCTCACCTGAGGGGACAGGCTCACCTGTGGGGACAGGCTCACCTGAGGGGACAGGCTCACCTGAGGGGACTGGCTCACCTGAGGGGACAGGCTCACCTGTGGGGACTGGCTCACCTGAGGGGACAGGCTCACCTGTGGGGACAGGCTCATCTGAGGGGACAGGCTCATCTGAGGAGACTGGGCTCACCTGAGGGGACAGGCTCACCTGAGGGGACAGGCTCACCTGAGGGGGACAGGCTCACCTCAGGAGACAGTCTCACCTGGCGGTGACAGGCTCATCTGAGTGGGAATGCTTCCCTGTATGGGAACGGG
>NW_005871053.1:929755-948686 GCF_000147115.1 Myotis lucifugus | reverse complement strand
ATCATGAGGGTGACAGTCTGGGGCCAGTCTCCACTGTGGGGACAGGCTCACCCGTGAGGACAGGCTCACCTGAGGGGGACAGACTCATCTGAGGGGGACAGTCTCACCTGAGGGGACAGGCTCCCCTGAGGGGACAGGACAGGCTCACCTGTGGGGACAGGCTCACGTATGGGACAGTCTCACCTGAGGGGACAGTTTCACCTGAGGGGACAGGCTCACCTGCGGGGACTGGCTCACCTGTGGCAGAGCTCCCCGTAGCCATCCAGGGGCTGCAGCACGCCGCTGGAGGACTCCCCGTGGGTCAGGAACAGCAGCACCGGCTTGTGCTGGGACAGGCCCTGAGGGGACAGAGGTGACAGCTTTGGCAGAGCCAGTGCCAGCTAGTGCCCCCGGCAGGACTTCTCCTGGAGAAGGTGGGGCAGGATGCGTCCCAAGCACTCCCGTCCTCCCCTGGTTGGCGCACCCTCCTCATCTGCACGTGTGCTGACGTGGGGGCCGGCATCTCGACTCTGGGAGGAGGTTTGTTCCAGGAAGAGAGGGACTTCCCTCCCAGAGACCCAGGGAGAGTGGCCTCAGCCTCTGACCCGTCTGTTGGGACTTTCGTGAGGTCAGCTGAGTCCCCAGCTCAGGGCCTGGGGTGTCAGGGCCTGTTCTGCTCCCCAGCTCTTGCCTCCATCCCCTCTGGCCCTGCCCACAGGGCTGGGCTCCTGACTCAGTTTCCCTGCCAGGCGGAACCCTACCTACCAGGCTTCCCACCTGCTCCCAGGTATCACCTGTGGGTCACCTGGTGCTGGGCAGCCATCTGCCCCAGCCTCCCAGCCCCAAGCCCCCCCAGCTGACCAGCCCCCTCCCCTCCCCAGGGTCGTACCTCCTCCACCTCCTGCTTTGTGTAGTGGCCTCCAGGGTCCTTGATCATTGCGTGCGTGCGGGCTCCTGGGGGCAGGAGCACAGTGAGCAGAGAGCCACCCCTGCCCCAGCCCACAGAGCAGGAGCCACTGTTGGGGACAGCATTGTGCTGAGCAGGCCACATGAGGACAGGGACCTGCCACCCCAGCCCCAGCTGCTGCATGGGAGAGGAAAGCGGGGCGTGCTCAGTGAGGCTGCTCTTCGTCAGCTGAGGTTTTGGGGTGCGCAGGGTAATAATGTGCCTGGCTCAGCTGTGCTGTCCCTTCCTCAGGCGGCCTTCCCCCAGTCCAGCCAGGCCGGGCATCCCCAGCACTCCTCACTCGGGAAATAAACAAGCATTTGTGCAAGGCCAGTGGACGGTGCCTTCCCAGCAGAGGAAGGCATGAAGGAAGGAAGGAAAGGATGAGGGAGGGGGGCTCCCGGAACACAGGCCCTAGTCCTGCTCCCTCTCTCCCAGCCTTGCATCCCCGTGCACAGCGAGCCCCAGAGCCATACATAGGAGATGAGGAGGCCCCAGGACCATGCAAGGCTCAGGGGAGAGCCCAAGCCTGGGGGTGGGCAGCCAGAGCCACTGGATTGTGGGTGCTGAGGTCCTGGCCTCTGCCCAACCAGTGTGTGCTCTAAAGGGGACCAGGTGGGGGGTTGGGAACCCGTGAGCTTTCAGAGTTGTCTATTAACCGACGGAGTGCGGCCATGTGTGGAGCTGACGGTGCAGGAGGATTTCCAAATGCGCCATCAATCATTAAACCCAGGGCTCACTCCTGCTCCCGAGCTTTGTCTCTCAAGATATTTTTCTCTGGGAGTGAAACGCTGTCCATTCCTCCACATTTTGTGGCTTCACAGAAAGAGTTTGTTTCTGAGACTTTTGAGGGGGGGACTTCAGCCTCTGAAACCCTGTCCTAAGGCCGAGCAGAGGTGACCCTGGGGACCCCGGCCAGCTGTGGGCGCTGAGACCAGAGGATTCCCTGCAGTGCCACCCAGGTGCTCCACAAACAGCTGTCCCCAACTCTGGGAGACCAGGGAGATGGGACCCTCAAGCATCCTGACACCTGGACTGGCCAGAAAGTGACCACAGAGGGGGTGGGCAGGGGCCAAGGTTGGTACCTGGGGTGAGGGGGCTGCCAGGCATCCTGCCAGAGGCAGGAGGATGGGGAAGGGTGGAGTGGGGGCCACAACCCCACCCTCTGCCCCATCCCTTACCTATGCGCTCCCCGATCTCGACTGCCCGCTGTCCCCAAATGCCGTTGGCCCCAACCAGGAAGGAGTCCCCAGGCTCCAGGAGGTTGAGCAGGGCAGCCTCCAGGGCAGAGTGCCCCGAGCCGCTGATGGCCAGCGTGAGGCGGTTCCTGGTCTGGAACACGTACTGGATGCCTTGCTTGATCTCATCCATTATCTGAGGGTGGTAGGGGTGCAGGTCAGACGCAGCTCCCGGCCCTCCCGCAGTGAGGAGGCAGCTCAGGGACTGACCCGCCCCCACAGCCCACCTGGTACATCTCCTTGTGCATGTGGCCGATCATCTGCAGTCCCCCGGCCGCCAGGACGCGTGGAGCCAGGTTGGAGGGGCCGGGCCCCAGCAGGAGCCGGCTGGGCACCGACAGGGGCTTAAGCAGAGCCTCTGGGGGGGTCACCAGCAGCTGGTGCGAGGCCATGGTGCGCACCCAGCCTGCCACCCGGGGCCCCAGGGCCACACTGGCGGAGGTCAGAGTGCGGAGCATTTCCCGGCTGGCCCAGGCGGTGTCAGAGGTGAGGTCTGTGGATGGGCTCCCCCTCCAGCTCCGCCCGCTGCCCGCTGCCCGCTGCCTGCTTGTGGTGGTTACCTGACCCTTTGTCAATGCTTAGCCTTCTGTCAGGGCCTGACAGCTGGGGTGTTGAACCCCTGGCAGGGAGGAGGCGCCTTCAGAGACCAGTCAATGGAAAACAGAACCTGGCGTCCTCCGCCCCCAGCACCCTCTCTCAGGCTCCTCCCAGCCATGGGGTGGTCTCCAGTCCAGTGCTCATGTGGGGCTCAGGGGATCCCAAAGTTTTTATTAAAGGACCGGAGAGAAAATATTTCAGGTTTGGCAGGCCTTACAGTCTGTGCTGCAAATACTCGACTAGGCTGTTGGAGTGCAGAGCAGCCACCGAGCTGCGGCCGTGTGCAATAAACTTTTATTTACAAACAAGCCATGGGCCAGATTTGGCTCAGACACATGTGTATGCACACATGTACACACACACGCACATACACGCGTACACTGAGGACATGGTCATTCCTGAGCCTTTTGGAAATAAGTATTTCTTCTGCTTCTCCATGCCCACAGCTCTGAGGGTTGGCATTTACACATGTAACCAAGGGCACACGCAGGGGGTGGGGTGAGCCTCCTCTCCTTGCTGAGTCAACAGGCAGGTAGAATAAATGTAAGTCCAGGTTCCCTGCAGAAGGAGCCAGACCCACCAAGGGGGCTCCCAGCAGAGCCGCTGGTGTCCCCAGAAGCCAGAGGGGGCCCGGTGTTGCCTGTGACCTGGTGAAGGAGGCGCTGGGCCTGTGATCTCTGAGCAACTGGCAGGCTTCCTGCAGTTCTGTGCTCAGGGCTCTGCCCCCCTGGGCCATAGTAACCAGGAGACCTCAGGGCTTCTGCAGGTGACTGAGGAGGCTGCACACCCCCTGGGACCCAGCGGGAGACTTACTCCCAAGCTCAGCAGAGCCTCTCCATTCAGCACTCATTGCTGGGACTGGGTTTGTGTGACATCCTGGGGGCATGGGGACCCCACCAGTTTTAGCCTGGCTGGTCAGTCACAGCCTGAGAACCTTACAGCCCTGCGGGTGGGCAGGAGGTTATCTGTCAATAAAAACATAGAGGAAATAGGAAGAGGGCCTCCAAGGTGTGGTCTGTGCTGGCCCAGGGCAGGTGTGTGTGATGCTGGCCTTCACTTCCACAGGGTGGCCTGGTGTGAGCTCCCCCGCCCTCTCTACTCCTCCATCCCCCTCCCCCCTCCCTTACAGAGTTCCCTCTGGGCCAGGACCCAGTCAGGCTGCTCCAGCTGATGCACTTCCAGCCAGAAGAGAAGCATACACTGGGAGCAAGGCGCCACCCTCCCCAAGGGCCACCCTCCCTCAGCTCAGCTCTGGCCTCCTTGTCTGCAGCCCACAGGACTATGCCCCTTCCCCCTGGTCCCAGGCTCCCTCCCACCTGGGTTGCTGTATCACCTCCCCCTGGACCAGTCTAGTCATGACACCTCTGTCTCCTGCCCTCCCCCAGGCATTGCCTCTTCGCTCCAGTCTAGGTCTAGCAGAAGCATCTGTGCCTTTGCATGTGCTGTTCCCTCAGCCTGGAATGCTTGTCCCTGTCTTTGCTCAACCCCTCTTCTGCTTTGGCCAAGCTCCCCGTCTGCCCAGAGCTCCTCAGCTGCCCCTGAGTAAGAACTAAAAGGGAGTCACCGTGGTCAAGCTGCTAAGTTATTGAAATCAAGTGGGCTGGGCCTGAGGAGTCTTATTCCTGTTCTGACTCTGGGAACTCCCACTTTTGCACTTTCCCGTCCTGCACCTGTACCTGGGTGGACATCCACTTGTCCTGTGTCAAGGCCTGGACATACATCACGCCTTCGGTTAACCACCTGAATGACTTTTGAATGATGATGTTCCAGTGCCCAGCCCCCCAGACATGTGACAATTACCATCTTGGACCAATCGGGGCTAAGAATGCAGGACCGATTCTTCTGAAGTATGTGCTTTTTCGTGTCAAACTCTCAGACTTCGCTTTCTCCTCAAAACTCTCTGGGTGTTGCCTCCTAGTGCTTCCAGTTTGCAAACCTTAAGACCCTTGACTAAATCTTTGTCACTTACTTCTAGCCAAAGCCTCCTGACCTCCTGGAGTAAGTTCACCGTCCTTCTGCCACATGCCACACTAGTCACACTGCCTGTTCCCTTGGGCAGGACTCCACGTGAGAGGCCAGGGAGCCTGGGCCCTGGGGAAGCCGGGGAGGTGTGTATGTTTTGTGCGAAAACAGGCGGTCCTTTGCTAATGTAACCTGGAGGGGAGCTGTTGCAATCAAAAGAGGTGTTTCCTCAGGCCAAGAGCGGATTGGAAGCTGTGGAGCCACTGAGGACAGTGAACAGCAGGGCAGGTACCAGACCTCCGCCTCCTGAGTCCTGGAGATAAGGGCCAGGTGAACTGGGTAGTTCCAGCCTCAATACCAAGGCCAGAGGCAGCACCTACCCTGGGAGCAGCGACTCTACTCAGCTCTGTGAGGATCAGCCAGCCCACCCACCCTGCCTTGCCAGGGCCCTGGGCCAGCAGCCCCGGGAGGGAGGTCTGGGAGTAGCGTGAAGTCTAGACCAGAACCTGGTGCCCACTCTGCCTCGCCTTCCCCACGGCAGGCCTCCCAGGCCCTGCTCCCCGGGGACCCAGAGGTGTCTTAGCTCTCCAGACAGTGGCGGAACCCACAGGCTGCTGCCTGCCACACTGTGCTATGAAGGAGTTTGTTTCTTGTCTTTTTCTTTTTTTTAAATTTAACTTCTGGTTTTCCCTAACTGATGTGAAAAGTGCAAGAAGTTGCTTTAGTCTATGGGTCTGCAACCTGCCGCACCCGAGTGGTGTTAGGACGGCAGATGTGTGCCACCTGCCCCTGGGCGCTCTAGGCGGACTGTGACCTCCTCTGCTGGTAACACTGCTTTCTGGCCCCTCCGCCAGCTGCCTGATGCTGCTGGGTGTCTCCAAGGAGGTTGTATTTCATCTACAGCGAAAGCCAGCCTGTTGTGACATCTAGGCCGGAGGAGGCGCTTAGAGGCCCTCACAGAGAGACAGCCCCTGTGTCCCAGATGGGGAGGGGTTGGCCTGGAGCCTGCAGCCTCAGCCTGAGTCCTACAGTCTTCCCAGAAGCCTGGGGGTAGTCTTGGGGACCCTGAACATTATGCACGAATGACTTGTTAAAACTCGGGAAGCCGAGTGTCTCCCGTTAGCACTCCCCCTCCATGATGAGGCCACGTTTCTGGCCCTGTGCGACCAGCTGCAGCCTCGTTGCTCCCCCATCCCAGCAGAGGCTTTCTTCTGGCTTCATTGATTCATGCTTTTCTTTGCTCACCATCATTTGTGAGAAGAGATGATTTTGAGTAAGGTGGTGAGAAGACTCACAGCTCACGGCTCCGCATGCGGCCCAGGAGAGGCAGCTGCCCAAGGTGGACAGGCAGTGCCAGAGCACCCGGGGTGGGAGCAGGCAGGCGGGAAGGCTTTCTGAGCCAAGACCTGACATGGAGGAAGGGTAACTGGGTGCGGCTGGGGGTGCAGAGTGGGCCAGGCCCAGGAGCCGGGCACAGTTGGGAGCGTGGAAAGTCTGTTGGAGGCCCTCGGAACCACAGACTGCACCACCGACAGCAGGAGCGATCACGGCCAGGAAAGCCGAGTTGGCAAGGAAAGGGAGGTGCCTCCTCCTGGGTGACCCCCAGTGCCTAGATGCATCAGAATCCCCAGATTCCGACTCACAGGATGAAGCCGGGTCCGAGAAGTTGCATTTCTTGCAGGCAGGGAGCCCCAGGAGGCCAAGTTCCAAGCACAGGGAGGCTCTAAGGGGGGTGGGCCTCGGGTCCCAGGTCACCGGACTTCAATAGCCTGTGCTTGGGCCCCACTCTTGACAGAGAAGGTGAGGGGACTACGTGCTGGCGCCATGGGGCATAGCAACACTGAGCTTCCCGTCTTCCCGTAAATGCAGCTTTCTGCTGCTTCTGGAAGGCAAAGGGGGCAGGCTGGTTGTCCCCATGGGGCGGGGGTGGCAGGCTACCTGATCCCAGCCAGAATCAGGGTTGGAGTGCAAACTCTGCAGATGGTCCAGGGGGGTGCAGGACGCCCAGAACGTGGCTGGGTACCCACCGACCAGCACCATAGACTTGGAGCTGGCTGTGCTCTGGTGTGAGCAACACGACAGTGACCTCTTGTGGCCGAGTCTGTGAGACATGCAGAGGCAGTGACAGATGATAATCACAGTTTTAAAATGTCTGCAATGTGAGTAACGCACGTTCTCCAGACACACTGTGGAGCACGAGGAGCCTTCAGCTCCGTCTCTGCCAGCCTTACTGCACCGACATCTGTCAGCAGCTGCCTGGCCCTCACTTTCACTTGTCTAATTTGCCAGAGTTTTTATTTTTTCCATTGATTTCTAGAGAGAGAGTGGAAGGGAGGGAGGAGGGGAGAGGGATGGGGAGAGAGAGGAACTTAGGTTTGTGCCTTGACCAAGAATCAATGATGCTCCAACCAACAAAGCCACCCAGCCAGGGCGAGGTCTCTTTTCATGGGTGATAGTACTTTAGTGGACACACACCCCAGGAAGCTTTTTGAAAACACATTCTGGCTCAGGCAGCTGGGTTGGGCCCAAGACACTGCATTTATACAAACCCCCACGGCACGGACAGCCCTGGGTCTGCAGGCCTTTTCGCTGCCCAAGGCCCCTGCCACCTGGCCAGCCTCCTCTCCTCGAATCTCTCCCACTCTCCCCCACCCTAGGAGCCTCTGGGCAGAGGGGACAGGACGAAGGGAGCAGGGCAGGAGGGTCCCTTCCCCGGGTGGGAAAGGTGAAGGTGCTCCGAGAAGGGTCATCCTAGGTCAGGAGACTCCCCTCCCAGGACAGACCTCCCCTGGGTTTCTCTGCCAAGTCCCAAGCTCAGACCTTCAGCCAGCTGTGCTGGAAGCCGGGGCGGCCCTCCCAGCCCTCCTTGTTCCCTTGCCTCTGCCCTGCTCTGCCCTGGCGGGGGGCCCGGGAGTGTCTGCACATCCCTCTGTGCTGCCCCTGCCCCCTCCCCCCCAGACCTGGTGTGGCTGGAGGGGTGTCTGAGGTCGAGGGTCTCCTGCTGACCTGTCCCCTCCACCTGCCCTCTGGGAGGCCATCACTGTCGGGCTGCTGAACTCCCCAGACTCCAGATATGGCCCAGGAGGCTGCAGGGGAGGCTGGGGAGACGTGGGGACCCAGGGGGCAGCTCCTCAATGCCCAGCCAGGATCACAGGTCCCAGGGGGCCCCCGCCTCTGCCAGATCCACCTGGGAAGGGCTGAAACCAAAAGCGCAGGGGAGGGTGGGAGGGGTCTTCTGCGTGCCCCTCCCCGGTCCTGTCTTTGACACTTCACAGAACTGAACTCAGCCAGTCCTCGCACCCTCTCAGGAAGGCAATCCTTTTAGTCCCCTTTTTACAGACAAGGAAACTGAGGCACAGAGCAGGGCGTGACCTGCCCAAGGCACCCCATTTACCATGGGGAAGAACACGGGGAGGAGAGGCTGGCCAAGCTGGCCTGGAGTGGAAGGGGGCCTGGAGTGACCCCCTGGGCCCATCTTCACCCAGACACTGGCTGCTGTGTCACATGCTGATGGGTGTCAGTGGTGTGTTGGGGTCCCCTGGCCTCAGCCCCAGGTGCGATGTTCCTGGGAGGTGGGCAGGCCTGTAGCTCCACTCCTGCTGGCCAGGGCCCTGATCCTCCAGAGGAGGGAGCCTGGGCCAGGCAGGGGCCTGGTGTTTGGGCTTTCTCAGAAAACTTACCTCTCCAGGGGCACCCCCCTAACCTTTCCTATCATTTCTTCACTAGTTCTGGAGTATGGCTGAGACCAAGCGATCCCTGGGGTCTCATCCATACTGACAAGGCTGGGGGAGCTCACTCTTCCCCACCAGGGCCGCTCAGACCGAGCCTTGGTCTCCAGATTCCAGGGTGAACCCCTGCCTCTGCTCAGCCTTTCCCTGGGAGCCCCTCCACATGCCCCCCATTATTTCACCCATCTTCATGGCCAGATCATGAGGGGCCTGAATTCACCCCAGGAAGCGATGCTCGTGGTGGTCAGCCTGCAGGACCCCGAGCCCCACACTCATTCCTGGTGAAACCTCAGCAAACAGCAGCATCATCCGGGCTTGGACTAGCCTCCTGGCTCCTCACACGCCCTCTGGGAAAACAAACGAGGAAGACATTGATCCCCAAACTCCTTCCTCCAAGGTCAGCCTCTTTCTGCCAAGATCTAAGAAAAGATTTAATTTCAGCCACCTTCGCTGCCAATTTTGTTTTGCACTGTCATCTTCTGACCTCCGTGTCGGAATGAATCCCCTGAGCTGCGTTTTCTGGGAGCAAAGCAGAACCGAAGACCCTCGAGGGCGCTCCTGCCCACAGAGATCAGCCTGGCCAGAGCCAGGGATTCACTCTCAGTTCTGTCTGTACAAAGAGGCCCAAGCAATTGATTCCTTAGGAAAATAACAAGCACATCATTGTGCAGAGAGAAACACAAATTTGGGGGGAAAACAGAAAGGAAGAAACGGACACCAACGCACGTGGAGGTGAATGACCTGAGTCCAAATATTCTGCGTCCAGGCACTTAGCCTGCGGGTCTCACCAAAGAGCCTCACGTGGGAGGGGGTCCTGGCCACCGTGTGCAGTAGGTGACAGACAGATGCACGACAGTTAATTATGGGACGTCCATGCAGTGGATGGCCACAGCCGCTGAGTCTGATAAATGAGGAGGGAGCCTGCCCACACTTTCGTGGAATAGAAACTGACGCCTTTGCAAACTCAGTTGCTCCAGGTGGGGGTCCTCCGTCCCACTGCCCATGGCATCCACTTCACACCGTCCAGGCCAGGTGTCTGCACAGCCTGACTCAGTGTGCCCCTGAGGCTCAGGCAGAAAACAATGTGATGATGAAAGCAGAGACTTAGGGATGCTGCTCTGCTGGCTTTGCAGATGGTGGACTGTAGCTCCCGAAGCTGAGAGAGGAGGGGCAGGGTCTCCCCCTGGGCCCTCTGGAAGGACCCTGCCACTCTGACACCTGGATTTTGGTCCAGTGGAACTGCTGGACTGTGGCCTCCAAAACCGCCAGAGAATAAATGTCTGTGTTTTAAGCCACCACGTTTATGATGCGTTTTACAGCACCCACAGGAAACTGCATGGTTCAAGAGAAGTTCTCCCAAAGGATGGATCAAATGCATACACATCACATGCACACATGCACACATGCACACATGCACACATGCACACATGTGCAGACACACACACAGATGCACACACCGAGCCGTTCATCAACCCCGCCCTCTCCCTGCCACCCCACCCTCACTTTTGTTACTGAGCCATTGGGGTTTTCTCTCTCCTTGTGTCTTAGTCTGTTTGGGCTGCTCTAACAGAATACCACCAATGAGGTGGCTTATAAACTCCAGAAATTTCTCTGTCTCAAGTCTGAAAGTCCAAGATGAAGGTGCCTGCAGATTCTGTTTGGTGAGGACCCGCTTCCTGGGCCATAGGGGGCACCTCCTTCCCGTGTCCTCTGTGTTGGAAGGTGTGACAGAGCTCTGTGGGGTCCCCAACCCCATTCACCAGGGCTTCACCCTCACGACCTATCATCGTCTCTAGAGGCCCCACCTCCTCACACATCACACAGGGGGTTAGGACTTCAACATAAGAATTTTGGGGGGATACAACCATTCAGCTTTAACATCTTGTGAAAAAAACCTCGATAATATATTTTTAGAAAATTATCGATTTTATTTAGATTTTCACTTTTTATATATTTACACTAAAATATTTGTTTCTATAGTTATATCCTCTTCTTATTATCAAAGAACCAATCCCTTTTTATTCCCTGAAGTTAATTTTTAAAAAAATATTTTTATTGATTTCAGAGAGGAAGGGAGAGGGAGATAGAAGCATCAATGATGAGAGAGAGTCATTGATTATCTGCTTCCTACATACCCCCCACTGGGGATCAGGCCACAACTTGGGCATGTGCCCTGACCAGGAATTGAACTGTGATCTCCTGGTTCATAGGTCGACACTCAACCACTGAGACACATTGGCAGGGCTCCCTAAGTCTAATTTTGTTTTTTATTTCCTAACTTCAGGTTTTGCCTGAATTTCTTTCCTTTACTTTCTGCTGAATTTTGTTGTTGCTGTTACTCACTATCTGAATTCTGAGGTTGGATGTATACGCCAATCATTTTCAGTCTTTTGTGGATTCTTCTACCAATGCATTTAAGACTTGATCTTCCCTCTCTTGGCCCAATGGCCACATCCCAGTGGTTTTTGTAGATCATTCTCACTCTCACTCATAAATAGAGTGCAATTCTGGTCTCATTCCCTCATTTAACTCAGTAAGTTGTTTAATTTTTTCGGCGTTACATTTCCCCTGGACTATGCTTTTCTGCTCACTTCCTCTTTTATTACCTGGGCTCTGAGAAGATGACAAGCACAGTTCCTTCCTTAGATAATGTATTGAGATTCCAGGGGGCTCCAGGCCTGATTAAAATTATGTCGACACTCTGGGCTTTGGAGAAGGGCCCACGTGTTCTCAGTGAGGGTTTGGGCAGGGAGCTGGTTGTTATTCTCTAGTGGGGCAGCCACAGGGACTTCGCTGGCTGACTGGCAGTTTTCTCATGGTGGGCGGGGCTCCAGACCCCCAGAGGGAGGGTGAGCCCAGGTGTTAGTGGCACTGGGTGTCTGTCCTGGAGAGCACAGGAGGGAGCCTGGGGCAGAGAGGACCGAGGCTGACTGCGGGAGTTGGGGAGTCAGGATAAGGGGGGTCCTGCCTGCACACTCCTGGGTCACTGGCATGTACCACCTCCCCCGCTTGGCTGTAAGTTCTTGTGGAAGTGTCTGTCCTCAGTAAGACTGAAAACTTGCCCTGGGCAGGACTGTGTCCACGCAGTCCATCACCCTGAGCCACTTAGCAGTGTGTTGGATGCCCCCAGGTGTCCCACTCCAGGGCACCTTCTCTAGACCCTGCCCCTCCCCTGCCTTACGTGCAGGCTCACAATAGAGCCATGTCCAAGGAGCCCCCAGCCTGCTCCCTCCACCTGGACCCAGCTCAGATAGGTGCTGGGTGTCCTGATTTATTAGCCACACCTAACAAACAACACAGTGGCCCACAGAGAGGAACAGCTCTTGCCATCCCCTGCACCCTGACACAGCTCAGAGCTTGTAGGGTCTCTGAGGATGCCCAGAGGAAGGGAACCACTGAGGGGCCAGGAGGGGGGAAGCAGAGGGGCGTGTGTTGGGGACATCACTGACTTTTAAAGAGTCAGCATTTCCTTCTGGTCTGGGTCACTAAGGGGCTGCTGGAAGCAGCTGCTCTGTGGACACGGGGCCCCACAATGGGCTCTGGCCCCAGCCCAGCCACCCGGCTGCCAGCTGCTGCTGGCCAGACACTGAGTCAGCAGCCAGCCACCTAGCGTACCATCGCCTGAGCCCAACGCGGTGCAGGTCCCTGTGGGCCCCCACACTAGAAGCCCAGGGTCCATTCACTCTGGGCCTTGCCAATCTCCACTCCTCGCTGGGGGTGGGGGTAGGGGGTGGGGAGGGGGGAGGGTCTCCCAGCTCTGTTCTGTCCCACCCATCGCTTTGGGTTTCCGAGTCTGGGACCCAGCAATGCCTCGCTCCCACAGGCTATGTCACTCCATGAAACTGCCTCCTGTGTTACTCTCAGTGAGGTGAGATGAGGAATTGTGGAGGGGCAGGATCCCCAGCCCTGCCCACTCTACAGGGGATGAGCCCCCGATTGAAGCCTGGGTGGGCCAACCACCTGGAGCCTGCTTCCCACCGTCCCCAATGTCTGCCTAGCCCCCTGCCTGGCCCCCTGCCCTGCTGCTCTGGGCCCTGAGAAGCTACTGGAGTCGTGGAGTGTTCAGCCAGGGGTCTGGCTTAGACTGACCTCAGGCACCCTCTGAATGTCAGGGGTCTTTTCAACTCTCTCAGCTTTGGTTTCTTCATTCGTAAAATGGGGTGATCATTGTGCCTCCCTACGCAAGAGGGTGTGAGTGAATCGAGCTCAGTTGCTCAAAAGTAAGCACTTTGCAAACTCTGCATCACGCCGCAGATGCCGGGGAGGCCCCGGTGCTGCTGCCAACCAGGAGCAGGTGCCGGTGTTCCAATGTGGCCTGTCCAGCTGAAGCCTCCGGTCAGCTCAGCTCTGCCCAGGTCTGCCCAGACTCAGGCTGCCCTCTGGTCAGCGGGTGGAGAGTCCCAGCCCTCCAACTTGAGTCTCTGGCCAGCTCCTGGATCTGAACCCCACCCACATGCTGGGCCAGTGACGGGGGCTCTGCTGGGCCACCTTCCCTGCATTCAGACCCATGTGTGGTGTATGGTGTCCACCTCATCTTACCAGCCCCATGTTATGCAGGAAACCCGTCCACACCATTGCGGAGGTTCCTAAGTGCTCTGCACACATGTTGGCCTACCAGTTGGGAGTTTGTGCCACACCCTCCCTCCTGTCCAGGACTGCGGCCAGACAGCCTGGTTCTCAGACAATTCACACACTGCCTGTTGGTTCACTTGTTCTACCTTTCTCAAACCCCAAGGAGGGCATCGTCCCCACTTTAAACATGACCTGAGCCTCTCACAGGATGGAACAAATGAGAACTTAGAGGATGGGAGCATTCCAAACAGAGGTGAAAGCAGGAAGGCTGCATGGAGGAGGCATCCCAATAGGGCTTGGGGGGATGGGAATTCTGTTTTAGGGAAAGGCCACAAAGCTGAAGAGAAAGTGTGACTACAGAGTGGGCAAGGCCTGCAGGGGTGCAGCTGGGAGGACACGCCTGGAGAACCCACAGGGACCAAGTGGCCAAAAGGATCCAGAGTCCAGATCAGGGAAACTGTCCTGCACAGGCCACTCTTGGGGCCTGGACCTGCTTAGCCGGCTGAGCAAAGTTGGGGAGAATAGGATCCTGGCTGGGCCAGCAGGATCCCGCCTGGACACCAACACATTGGCTTGGAGCAAGTCCTTTCCTTCATTTTCCCCATCTTGGCCTCAATTTCCCCATATGTAAAATGCAGCTTCAGATCCCTAAGGACCTTCCAGCAATGGATATGGAACCCCACACCATGCTGCTCGAGCTTGGCCCTACTTCAAGCTCAGGACTCTGGACCTGAAAGCAGCTCTCCCAGTCAGACACCAGGCTGGACACGCCCCACCGTTGCTATGGCAGCGACGTTGCCAGGCAACAAGGGGCTGGAACTTGACTACTACGGGTTGCTACGGCAACCAGGCATGGCCTCCAGGGGCCTGGTCTCTGGTGGGGCCGGCCCAGTATTCAGCAGGTGGTCCAGACAGGGAGATCCCAGCCTTGGCGGTGGGCACCAGCAGAGGAGCCGGGGCCTGGTGGTTCCTGGTGGGGGTGAGGCTGCAGACTGCTGGCCGGGACTGAGGCTGGGCAGCCTCTTTCACACCCCAAGGCCATCCACCTGGACTCCCACAGGTCTCCCACCCAGCTCCGCAGACCTGCATATTTCTCGTAACGCTGGGCATTTTACCTTTCTCACTGCTATTGTGATTGGACTCCTCCATTACAGGCTCTAACTGGTTATTGTTTGCTTTTATGGAAACTGTTGCCTTCTTGGTGATAATTTTTCCTACCTGCCCTAACATCGTTTCCCATAGCTTTTCAGTGATCCCTTAAGTTTTCTGGGTCGACCATCACTTCATCTATCAATAATGATAATTTTGTTTCTTCCTTGCCGATATTTTTACTTTCTAATTTTTCTTATTTGTAATGGCAAATGCTAATCCTACTAAGCAAAACGGAGGTGGCATGCACGTCCTTAATCATAATGGGACCCTTCTGTTGTGTCCCCATTACAGCTACCATTGTATAGGTTTGCTGTGTGCCCAACCCTGGTCCCAGCACTCCACCTGCGAATCCTCAGCACTGCTCTATGGGGTGGGCACTGTCCTTATTCTGCCTTCAGAAGAGGTGACAGGCAGAGCAGTAATGAACTTACCCAGTGTCACTCAGCTGAGACTGAAGCTGGGCTCTGGTCCTGGCTGCCCCTTGACTGGACGCATCCGCTAAGACCCTGCAGGAGCCATCGGCCAAACGCCTTTGCAGCATCTGTTGAAATCATACCATTTCTTTTTATCCTGTGACTTACTATACACAGTCTCCAATATTGAACCACCCTTGCATCTCTGAGAAGAACTTAGTCATGGTGTGGAATCATTTTAATGTATTTAAATTGCAAGCCGTGGGTGGCTTCTCCTTTACTGCGCCCCCCCGCACCCCCCAGCCGCCCCCCTAAACCCAGTCTCAGTGTGGCCTCCTCTCCACACTGGAAGGAGGTGAAAGAGTGGTTGGTGGTGGTGTGGACATTTCTGAAACATGGGTTTGATCATTTTCTGAAGACCTGTTTGTGGGTAGAAAGAAGGGCAGCTGCTCCAGCCAGAAGCGAGGAGACTCCTTGACTCAGTTCTGAACTCATCAAATTTACCAGTGTTCTTTCCAGAAGCTGTTTGGGGGTCCAGAGAGGAGTGAGCTCTTGACTTGCCCGTTATAAGCTCACAGGATACATTTGAAATGTGACCCGAGTGGACATTTTCAAACCAGAGGAGTCGGGATGTGCGGGGTGGAGCACACAGCTGAAAGGAGATGCTGACTCGTGTCTTAGAGGACAGAATCAGAACATGGTGGTAAAGAGGCAACAGGACCCAAATGGAGTCACTTGTGCTGCATCCACATCACCAAACTGACTGAACACCTAACCCATCTGCAGTTGCAGCCTCTCCCAGCAATTTAACAGTCAGCCTGGGATTTCCTGGTCAGCACCAGTGAGGCCATCCCCCAAACCCCTTCTGTTCCCCAAAGGACGGTGGCAGAAAACTGAGACTATCCACTCTTCAACAGAAATTCCCCCACCCCCTTCCTGTCTATAAAAACCTCTCCTTTTTGCAGCTCAGAGGAGGTCTCTCTACTTGCCAAATGGGACACTGCCCGATTCATGAATTGTTGAATAAGGTCAGATTGATCTTTAACTTTACTATTGAATTTTTGTTGTTGACAGTGGGTTGGAAGAACATAGGGGGTGCTGTTGTAAGGGCTACAGTGTGAAGACTGTCAGTCCAGATATTTTGATTGGGGGGTGGGGGGGAGTGGGCACTGACTCCTATCAACACCAGAAGGCGATGGTGGGATAGGGTTAGAAAGAATAAAGAGAAGAGCGAGAGCCACAGAGGACAGAAGGGCCAGGTGCAGAAGCTAGGAGTCCCAAAAGGAGGAAGATATTGCAACAGGGAAGAGCAAATATTTGAAAAACAATAGAGGAGATAAATTTTCCAGAATTGAAGAAAAATAAACAAACTCAGACTGAAAGGACTCACAGACTGAAATTGGAGAGATACAGAGAAATCCAACATGTTAGAAAGTTCTAGAAACATCCTGGGAGAAAGAACATGGCACAAGAACGGATGGATGCTGGACTTCTCAACAGAAAACAAGGAGACCACAAAGTAATATTTTTCAAAGTATTGAAGGAAACAAACTTTGCACCTAGAATTTTACATCCAGCCAAATTGAAAGTATAATTAAAGTATCCTCAGGAATATCAGGCTTTAGAATGTTTCTCAACCCCAAGACTCTCATTAATAATACTTTGTATTTCATAAGTAGCACAAATGCAGAAGAAGCTCCAAGAGGTATGGAACATCAGGATTACCAAGCATCTTGGGATGCGAATTAATTGTCTTAAACAAAAGCAAAGAAAAATATCATATCCACAATAACTCAGAGCTACAATTCTGGACAATATCAACAGCTAAAATACTTGACTATTAAGGGAAGACATAACTAGAGGGGTACACAGGGCTAACAAAGCAAAAGGGTCTAAATCAAGGGCAGTGGCCACACAATAGAAATAATAAAAGGAAGTCAGTAGAAGAAAACTCACCATGCTCAGTGAGAAAGAAATAGGAAAAGTTACACAGCGAGTGTAAATGTTTAATAAGATGGCAAAACTGATTCTTGATATAACAGTAATTACTAAAACTGTAAGTAAATTAAATTCCAATTAAGAGGTATACGTAGATTAGATTTAAAAATTTCAACAATGGATTGCCTAAAAGATACAAAGTTTAGAACAAAAATGTTGGCAAAAGACATACCAGACAAGTAATGAACCAGAGGAAACTGGGTTGACACCATAATATATGACATTCAAATTTGAGACAAAAAAGTAAAAATAGAAAAAAACAACAACAAAGAAGGCCACCACAGCCTGCTAATGAAAGGGGTCACACTCCTCAGAGTCATTCTGACACGTAAGACGACGCCTCAGTGAGCAGCACATCTCATCTGTCAGAGTTGCAGGGAGAAGGAGATATTTCAACACTTTTTGTAAAATATATATATTTATTGATTTCGGAGGGGAAGGGAGAGGGAGAGATAGAAACATCCATGATGAGAGAGAATCATTGATTGGCTGCCTCCTGCACGCCCCCTACTGGGGATCGACTCTGCAACCCAGGCGTGTGCCCTTGGCTAGAATCTAACCCCACACCCTTCAGTCCACAGGCCTACGCTAGCCACTGAGCCAAACCGGCTAGGGCTATTTCAACACTTTTAATTGGAGATTTTAATTTAAAAAAATAACTATTTAATAACTCAAGCAGACAAAAATGAGCAGAATCTGTAAGTCCTGAACTACTAACCAGTTAACTGCCATGCATCCAAAATGGAAACCATCCCCACACGCCACGATATTTTGAATTTAATTTAAAAAATCAACTTGCAATGAATATTATAAAAATAAATATATTACTCACAATTCAGATGTTCTTGAATATTTTCAGTTGAAAATTCTCACGAAAAGTGATTTTAAAGCGTCTATATTCGCTTACAAAGGGTTAAATACGCATAGGCCTCTATGTCCATCAAACAGAGATGTAGAATATTTACAGAAACAGACCATGTGTTAGGCCCCAGAGAAGCCTCGATAAATTCCCGAGGTGAAATTCCATGCAGACAGAGCTGCTGAGCTCGGTTTGTTTGTCTAAGGCCCCTTTGCCCGAGGAAGGCCCTAAATGGGCCTGGTCAGTGGGTGCCTGTCCTCCAGCTGGCCCAGCCCAAGGGAGCACTACCCAACCCTGCAAGGAGGGCGAGTGAGGTCCAGGGATTTGTTGCCCACACCCTCCAGGCTGGCTGCATCCTCAGCTGAGGCCTCTGCTCCTACCAGGGGCCACACCCTCTTCTCCCTCAGCCCTCGCAGCCTGGGGTTTCCCTACCTCCTACCCACCCCTTTGTAAATGGTCACCCTTATCAAACACTTCTCAAATTACCCAGCTTGAACATGCCATCTGCTTTCTGCTAGGATCCTGATTAAACACAGGCCTTGCTCTTAAACAATAATGCAATTAAATTAGAAATTGGTAACAAAAGATTATAATAAAAGAAATTCTATTGTAAATAACATTGTTAAATAACCCATGGGTTTAAAAGGAGATTATCAGGGACATTAAGAAATATTTAGATCTGAATGATAATGAAAGCATTGTATGTACAAATTTGTGAGAGTCAACTAAGGTAGTGATGTAGAAGGAATTTTGTAGCTTTAAATAGATCAGAAAACCAGAAGGTTTAAAAATGAATGAGCTAAGCATTTAGCTCACGTGCGAGCAATAGACCAAATCCAAAGAACCTAGACAGTAGAAAAGTATAGATAAGTACAGAACTAAATGAGATAAAGGGAAAGATGAGGACATTAACAAAACTAAAATTTGGTCCTTTGAGAATGTTATAAAATATTAAAAAAGAAAAATGCAAATAAGTAAAATCCAGAATGCAAAATAAGTACAGACACAATATGCTAGTACAGAAACAATAAGTAAGAATAAACATCTAGTGGGGGGTGGGTGGGTAAGAGATCAACCGAAGGACTTGTATGCATGCACATAAGCATAACCAATGGACACAAGACACTGGGGGGTAGGGGAGGCCAGGGGAAGGTCGAGGGGAGAAAAAAAAAGTAGACATGTACTACTCTTTGTAATACTTTAAGCAATAAAACAATTTTTTTTAAAAAGAATAAATATCTAGTAATTTTAAAACCTCAGTGAAATAGATTAATTCTTAGAAACATGTAAAATGACAATTTTGGCTCAGAGGACTTGTCCGGTTCAATAAGTATGATAGAAATGGAAATAATAAAGACCCCCCCCTACATCCCACCCCCAGGGGCCCAGATAGTTTTTTTCTATCAAAAGTTTGGAGGAAAAATAATTTCTCTTTTAGGTGGTTCCAGGAAATAGAAAAAGGGAGGCGCTGTCTAGGGTCTTTGGAG
>NW_005871053.1:891671-927003 GCF_000147115.1 Myotis lucifugus | reverse complement strand
TCGGGGAGGACGCCGTGGGGTAGATCCTCGCACTCCCGCTCTAAGCTGCCCCTCACTCTAACTCTCCCCCAATCCGAGGCGGAGCCCTCGCGCTCCGGGGGCGGGGGTCCGCAGTGGGCGGGGCGCTCGGGGGGCGGGAGGGCCGCGGGCGCAGGGCCGTGAGGGGGAGGGGAGGGAGGGAGGGAATGCCAAGTCATGGGGCCTGCAGGGCGCGGGCGCGACGTCACCCCAGCGCGGACCCGATGCGCGCCCACGTGCCCTGGAAGAGGGACATTTCCCTAGAGACCGCAAACCCCTCCCCAAGCGGCTGCCCCGCCCCCAGGGGGCGCTGGCATTGTGGGATGAAAGGCCTGTTGGGGCTGGCGGGCGGCTTCGGAGAGGTGGGGGTGCAGTCGCCCCATCCTAGCCCTGGGGACTCAGGCACCCGTTCCTGCACAAGTCACATCGGCCCTGCTCTCTGCCCTGCTCTCAGCTGGCGAAGGGGCTCTGCCAGCCCACCTTGCCCATCCGCCTCCCGGTCTGAGAAGGTAGCTTCGAGTTTGAAGGGAAACGGTGGGGTCCAGTGTGGGGGTTGGGGCTGTACCTGCGGCGGCCATTTTGCAGGTGTGGCTGTGGGATGAGGGTAGTCAGGTCTGGAGCAGGGGCGGCGCCTGCAGTAGGGTGGAGAGCTTGCAGTGCAGGGTGGGCATCTGAAGGTGGGCAGAATGTCCTCTGTGGGGTGTGGTCCACAGGGCAGTGAGGCTGGGATCAGGTGTGGAGTCAGGGCCCCCTAACCCCAAGGCTGTCAGTGAGGGCCCCTGTAGGGACAGGCCTGCCTGCTGCAGGCCCCCGTGCCCGGCCCCCCTCCCCCCAGTGCCCCACAGTCCGTCCCTTGGGGCCTCCTGCTTCACCAGCCACAGCCAGGTGGACACAGGTTCTGCTCCAAACCCAGAGCTGGTGAAGCTGGGGTTCATACCCAGACCCACTGGGTGAGGGGTTCCAGACACCCAGCCTTGCCCCTTCCTGTCCTCCCTGGTGTCACCGCTGCTGACCCAGGGCTGACCGTGTCCTCTGGAAGCAGAGCAGGGAAATCTTCCCATGGGTGGAGGTGGAGGTGGAGGTGGGAGCCTGGGGGGGATGGGGAGAGCCTTCCTAGGCCACTCAGCTTGCTTGGGCCAGCCAAGGAAGCGAGCTGGGTGTGGCAGGGCAGGGAATGTTTTGAAGGGGTCCTGGTACCACAGGATGGGGACATGGGGGGCTGTGGAGAGGCTAGCAGCACTAGAACCATGCCCTGGCCTTTAGGGTTGACTGACCAGGGCACATGTCCAGATGACCCTGCACTTCTAAGAGCCAGGAGGGCCTGCGGTGGAGAGTGGCTGGTCAGGGGTCACTTAGTAGCTAATGACCCTCAGGATGACCCCCAGGTTGTCCTCCTGCCCAGCCCATTTAGTGTTCTTAGGCCCAGGACAGGGCTCACCACCCCAGGGAACCCAGTGTGTCATCTCCATGGTCCCTCTCATGCCCAGGAGCATCTCAGAGCTCTTTTGGGGCTGGACCGTACCCTGCTCCAAACCTGTCGGCTTTGGGGTGTCCAAGGGCACAGCCAGGCTGGTGAGCCAGTGACGTCCTCAGTCTGTTTGTTCCCTTAGCTGACTGCCTCTGCCCACCTGGTTTCCCCCCTCCCCCCACAGGCATGCCCAGGGCTGGGGTAGAGGGCCTGGCAAGGCCTGTGCCCCACTGCCCCACCTGAACCAACAGGTTTGCTGTTTGATTGCTGACAATGACCAGGTCGTGTTTAACTCCTGATCCTGGCTGCCTGCTGGGCTGAGAGGTAGTGGATGACCCCAGGCAACCCCATAGCCCCCAGCCCAGTGCCATCAGGACCAATGAGGTAGTCATTGTATTAGGGTCTTTGGAAGGGTGGAGGGCACAGTCAAGGTCAGCTGTCAGCTGAGGCTGACCCCTCCTTGTTCCTCTCAGCCCCTCCTGGTGCCTCAGTGCCCCCACCCACAACACCACCTCACACCTGCTTTCTCCCAAGTTACCCTGGCTTAGCCTTCGAAGCTGAAGCTGAACCCCTTGCGGCCTGAGTACCAGAGTACCACCCTGATCCAGATACTCTGCCTGGGTGGCTGGGCTCCCCCCTCTCTAAAGGCTCCTCACCCTGGATTTAATCCTCTAATCCCCCAGCTCCCTGGAGTGGGGAAGCACACCCCCCATCCCCTGTCCCTCTGCTCAGATTTTAGCCCCTAGAGGGGCATCTAAGGAGAGCAAGTCTGGACCCCACCTGTCCAGGTTCCCTGTTCTTACTCCTTACCCTTCCCCCCATGGCCCTTGGGCTGGAGCAGCCACCCCGTACACACACACATACATGCACACTCACCTCACTACTACACACTGACACCCACACAGGTTCACACACTCATTCCCACACACAGAGTTTGCAGCCAGCTATGTCCATGTGAGGTTCTTAGAGCCCCTCAAAGGCTGCCACCACCTTGAAGCCCTCTGTGAGCACCTCAGGGTGTCAGCCTATCCCCTCTGTAGGAAAGGCATGGACATTTATTGGGTGCAGATTCTAGTGTACACGTCGTGTGAGTCCCTTGTTGTTGCCCCTGAGACTCCACGAGGCAGGTGGTGTCCCAGACTTGGAGACTGAGGATCCTGAGATGGGTGTGCCTTGCCAGGGGGACCTGGGACTCTCCCCAGCTCCCTGTGACTTCCAGAGCTTTCTGTCCCCCTCTCCCTCCCCCTCCCACCCGCCCTAGCGCGCCCAGCACAGTCTCCGGAACAGCAGGCACTCAGTAAGTGCTGTTTCCAGATTGAGCCGGTAGCTTTTTAACCCAAGTGGTCCATTTCCTGAGGGCCCAGGGCAAGCAGCTGCCACTCTGTTAGGGGCGGGTCCTCTTTGTGTCTCCTACTCAGGGCCTGCTGGTTCCTGAGGCAGCTGCCTCCCTTCCTCTGGGTCTCCTGAAATGCAGCTCTTGGTTTCCAGTGGAATGGCTCCAACTGCTCTTGCAGGCCCCGCTCCATGCAGACCCCCTTCCTTGAGCCAGCCTCTGGCTTTCCTCAGAGGGAGGCCGTGATGCCCAGGAGTGGCCTAGAGGGGTGTCAGGAGTCCTGGGTCCCACTCCTGGCTCTCAGTTTCTTTCTCCATCTGTCATCATCTCAGGGTGGCAAGGGGCAGGGCTGGACTGTTCATGCCCAAGGCCATGGGGCAGTGGGCCCAGGCTTCTGTAGAGCTACCATGGGGCTGAGGCAAGGGCTCACTCAGCTGCCTACTGTCATTCTCCACCTGCTTCTGGGGCCAGGGCCACACCACGGCTGTGGTCCCTGGTGCCTGGGAGGCGGCAGTTGCAGAGGGCAGCAGGCCAGGCCCAGACCAGAGGAGAAATCTTAGCGCCGTATCTATCCCCTTTGCTCCAGCTTCACAGTCAGGCAGGACATTCTTGGTGGTGTCTTTTCCTAGATGTGAGCTGTCTTTTTCTTATATTGTGTGCATTCCTTCTGTCCTCACCTTTCCCCAGCTCCCAGTCACACTCTTCCTGGTGCCCACAACCCTGGAAGCCATCTCCATCCTTGAGTTGGAGTCTGTGTCTCAGCCCCCAGCACTGCTTCTTTCTTGGTTTCCTGTCCTGTTTTGCTGGAGCACATCCTTGTGTGACGCCAGCCTAGAGGTTCATCAATACCAGTGCTCTCAGAATTCCATTTTCTGCCCCTGGGCTCTCGGTCGGTAGAATTATTTGTGAATCTGATACCTTGTGGGCTGTAGCTCACTGGATGGCTTGTCTGCATCTGTCTGAACCATGATTTTGAGATTCTAAGGATCCACAAATGACTCCATGTCCTTCACTTTCACACCTGGACAGCCACTGTGTGACCAGACCACGGGGGATGTCCAGTCTCTGGTGGTGGGCGGGGGGGGGGGGGCTTTAACATATGAATTTGTGGGGACACAGACATTCAGTCCATAACACCAGTTGTCTCAGCATCACTGGATTAATAGTTCTTCCTCGTCCTGCTGCCCTGTAAAGTCACATTTGTCAGGTAGCAGAAGGGCTGTGTCTATGTGGGCGTTTCTGATGTCCCTTCTGTGACTTTGGTGATTCCCCGCCTTGTCCCAACCACCTATCTTAATTACTATAGCTTTATATTAAGACGACATCAGTAGGGCATGTTGCCTTCTATCCTCTTGTATTTCTTTAAACTTGTTATTGGTGTTCTTAGCATCTTACTCTTCCATATACATTTTTAGAGGCAAATTGTCAAGTTTCATAAATAATGTGATGGAAATTTCATTTGAAATTAGGTTGAAATTTTGGATTCATTTGGGTGAAAAATAAGATATTGAAATATTTTTTCCTCCATGAACAGGTTATAATTCTTTATTTAGATTTTATATAATGTTTTTTGTAAAGTTTAAAATTTTCATAAAAGTTATATGCATCTTTTGTGACATTTATTCCTATAAAGGTACTTTATACGTTTGGTTATTTTTTAAATGGTACTTAATTTTTTTTAACTCTTTGTCTCTAGTGTATACCAACATGGTTGGTTTCTAGCAACTTTGTTGAACCTTCCCACTAATGAAAATATTTGTTTGTGGATGCTCTTGATTTCTGTGCAGATAAGTAAATAGTCTGCAAATAATAACAATTTGGCTTCTTCCTTTCCAACCCATATTTTGTCATTGTTATTTCTTTTTCTTGCCTTATCACTCTGGCTAGTACCACTGCTACAATGTTAAATAGAAGTGGTGACAGCAGACATTTTAAACTTGAATTTAAAGGAAATGTTCCTAACATTTCACCATTAAGTGTGATATTTGGGTATGTTTTTTAGTAAATGCCTCTTACAGGATGAAAGAAGTTTTATTTTATTCTCATGTTGCTCAGAGTTTTATCATAAATGAGTTGGGAAAATTGAGTGCTTCTTCAGTACCTATTGGGAACCTCATTTGAATTTTTCCCCTTAATGTGATATGTGGTGAATTACATTAAATAGCTATGCTAGCACTCAGCCATATGTTATGTTACCATAGTGATACTCTTGGAATAAGTCTGCTGCATTATCCTTTTCTTTTTCTACCTGACTTTCCTGCTAATATTTTGGACTTTTTTTTATCTGTGTATCTATGTTCATCAGTGAAATTGGTCACTTCTCAACTTTTCTTTGTCTAATTTGCTACCAAGGTCATATTAGCTTCAGTGAATGAGTTGGGGATATAATCTTTTTCCCTCTGTCTCCTTCTTTTTCTTGTTCTCTTAAAGAGTTTGCGTATGATTACCTGTTTGTTTGTTTTTTAATGTATGATAGAACTTTCCTATAAAAAATGTCTGAGTCTGCTGTTTTACTTGATGGATATATTTTTAAACTGTTGAATCAATTTCTTTAATGGTTGTAGGAAAATGCAGGTTCCTACTGACTCATTTTTTCTCTTAGTCTCTTTGTTATAGGTCACCTGATTCTAGATATTTCTATATTATGGAACAGCGGTTCTCAACCTATGGGTCTCGACCCCTTTGGCGGTCAAACGACCCTTTCACAGGGGTCGCCTAAGACCATCCTGTATATCAGATATTTACATTACGATTCATAACAGTAGCAACATTACAGTTATGAAGTAGCAACGAAAATAATTTTATGGTTGGGGTCACAACATGAGGAACTGTATTTAAAGGGCCAGAAGGTTGAAAACCACTGTTATGGAACATCTGAATTATGCTTTCTTCCTATAAAATATGTTGGCTTTGTTTTGTCAAGCAGATAAATTGCTTGGGGACTAATCTGATACTTTCAAACCTGATTTTAAGCTTTGCTAGGGTTACTCTAGAGTAGACGTCACTCCAGGGGTGGTTAACCCCAAAGGATGAGTTCTTTGGGTTGTCGACTGAATGTCTGGGGTGGAGGGATCAAGAAAACTCTCTATTCTGGCTGGTAGAAGCTCAGTGTCTTACACTGTGTGTGAGCTCTGGGGTTATGTATTCTTCTTTGCCTGGACCACATGGGCACGGACTAGTACTCTACAGACCCATGTGCCCATTTCTGGAGCTCCAGTACTGAGCAACTCTTTCCACAACTCCAGCTGCCTCGACCTGCCCTGGGCTGAGCCGGCACGGCCATGGGTGAACCTGAGAGGGGGCGGTGAAGGATTTAGAAAAGACAGAGAAGAGAAGAAAGCTGGGGCTGGGTGGGACATTGCTTCTCTGATGGAGAGACAGCGTTACGGCCTGCAAGCTGAGTCTTTATTTTATAGCCACATTCCACGAAGCAAAGTAAGGGCGTGGTTACAACGTTCTTGGGTTTCGAATCTACTCAATTACATACACATGATCAAGCTTTGTTTCCTTGCTGCATCTCCCGCAGCCCGTATCACTCAGCCAGGTGGGACCACAGGTTCGGACCATCAGGTCAAGCTTACAACTATAGCCTTTGGCTATAACTGTGCTGGGACTTGCACATGGCTTTGCCATGAGAGGATCGTGCCCTCTCATTAGTCCCAGGCTTGAACCTGTCCAAACGCTGTAGCCGCTCTCCACACTGCCCGAACTCTGACCTCCATCTCCCCAACTCGTAAAGCCACCGCGAGGTTTGAGGGGTTGTAGGGCTCACTTCATATGGTTCCCTTCTCTCAGTGATCACAGTTCTAATCTGCCTGTTGTACAGTGTCTGGAAACTGTTGTTTTTGTATGTTTGTCCAGTTTGCTAATTGTTTGCAGTGGCTGCCAGAGGTGTGGCCAGTCGTATTCTTATTATCATCTACCACTAAGCTTACTTATAGCTCCAGAATGATTTCTCCTGTTGTGTATTAGATGTTTATTTTAAATTTCTAAAATTTGGGTTTTTACTGATTTTTTATTGATTTTTAATTGAATTGTGTTCAAGTACATGATACATTTGATCCAGTCATTGAAACTTAGTAGGAGGTGCTTTATGGCTTACTACATGGTAAAATATTGTAAATGGTCCGTACATGTTAGAAAAGAATGTTTCTCTAATTTTTGAGGACAAGAGAGCACATACTGGTTCATGATTATTATGTTGTTCAAATCTTCCACACCCTTAGCTGTATGGCTGATCTGTCAGTTACTGAGAGTGTGTTTAAGTTCCTGCTGTGTTAAATTAGTGAATTCTTTCATGTGGCATGAGTCTTAACCTTAGTTTTATGTTCTCATCATTTTGTCTCTATGGGACCAGAATTCTAGGTAATTTTTTCTGACATATATTCCAGTTCATTAATTCTCTGTTCAGTTCCATTTAATTTACTGATTAACATGTCTGCTAAGTTTTAAAATTAAATGATTACATTTTTATTTCTAAAGGTTATGCATGGTTACCCCCTCCCCCATATTTAACCCCGTTATTTCCCATTCCTGCTCATTTCTGTGAACATTTCAAGCATACTCATTTTATCACCAATTCCAGTATCTGGAGTCCTTGAGGATCTCATTCTGACTTTCTTTTCTTTTCCTTCTTTCCCCCTTGGCTCTTGCTGGTGGTGCACTGCTCCTTTGGTGTTTGGTAACATTTGATTGTGAGCTCACATTGGACTGATCTTCATCTGTGGGAGTATTGGGGACCTGAGGGGGAGGAAGCTACTTCCAGTATTTCCAAGGAGGATTTGTATTTGCTTTGCAAGGTGCTTTGGGTGCAAACACCTGAGACCATTGTCAAAATGAAACCCGAACTCGCACAACAACAGGTTGGTGGCCTCAAATTCTCAAAGAACACTGGCTTTTCCTCCACCTGGAGCTGAGTCATTGAGATGCATTCTCCTGTGTCCCTTTGATGGAAGGTGGCGTTCCCCCGACCTCCCATTGTAGCTTTGGAGGATGCAACTTTCTGTGGTGATTTGGTTCCAAACCCAACTTGCATGTGTTTCCCCCATTCCCCACCCAGCAGGTGAAACTCAATTGTCTGCATTTCTGGTGTCAGCAAATTCCTGCACTTCCTTCCAGATGGGCTTGCAGCTTTAATTTCGGCTCCTCCTTCCTTTTTTCCCTTTTCCTCAGAAGTTTCCTTATTTTATTCTTATGTGCATTATCCACCCCGCGTTTCCAGGTGATTTCTCATGGCGTAGGGTGTCTCGTCCATCGTTTGCCAGAAGTGGAAGTCTCTCATTCAGCTGTTTCCCCTCAGTTGAGAGATATTAATTATAATGAGCAAACTGATTTTTGTCTTCACATTTACCAGTGTGTGTCCACCAAAACAAGGTCTTTTAATTCATTTACTTATCTGAACCATTTGGTAATTACTTTAAAAATAATTCTTCTTAGGTTAAATATGAAGGCGCAAGAGGACTTGTCCAAAGTTAGATTCCTGAGGCTTCTCCCCCACTGCTCCTTCTCCACCTCTTTTCCTCTTTCTCATCCTCCTTTCTGTCAATCTCATCCGTTCCTGTGACTTAAGGAGTCAGTGCTGCCGTAACCGGTTTGGCTCAGTGGATAGAGTGTCAGCCTGTGGACTGAAGGGTCCCAGGTTCGATTCCGGTCAAGGGCATGTACCTTGGTTGCGGGCACATCCCCAGTGGGGAGTGTGCAGGAGGCAGCTGATCGATGTTTCTCTCTCATTGCTGTTTCTAACTCTCTATCCTTCTTCCTTCCTCTCTGTAAAAAAAATCAATAAAATATATTTTAAAAAAAGAGTCAGTGCTCACAGGGACTGATCCATTTTTTCACCCCCCTTCAAATGCACGCACCCAATGCCCTCCTGAACATCTCCAGCTCCCCAGTGCTGCTGACACCTGGGTAAGGGGTGAACCAGATGATAGCACTGGCCTGGCAGTTTGGGCTGCTGGGTCACACCCACCTGGTCCTTCTCAAGGTGAACCTTCCAGTCCTGAGGCTCCCTGAGGGAAGCTGGGGTCTGGATGGACCTGTGAATAATGTGATGGAGACCTCCCCTCCCCTCACCATGCTTTTAAAGTGTCTATTTCTGGCTTTAGCTGCATTTCACTGTGTTGACATGTTGGATCTTCATTATTCAGTTCTATATTTTCTAATATCCTGTGAGGTTTTTTTTCTTTGACCCAAGGGTTATTTAGAATTGTATTGCTTAATGGTCAAACAATTGAGGGATTTTGTGGGTTTTGTTTATTTGTTTTGTATTGATGTATAGCTTAATTCTACTATGGTCAGAGAACATATGTCTTAAGATTTTAATTTTAAATGGAAATTTGTTAGAGTTTGCTTTATGACCAGCCTATGGCTAATTTTAGTAAATGTTCTATGTACACTTTAAAGGAATGTGTATGATATGTATTTTTCCTTCTCAGTACCTGATAGAACAAGTAAACCAAAATTTTTTATTTTTTAATCCCTCTGTGTCTTTTTATTTAAAGGTATCTCATGTCAACAGAATATAATTTTTAAAAAATCTGTCCTGACAATTGTATTGTTTTACTAGGAGTATTTAGTCCATACTAATTGGGTTGGGCTTTTAACTACACTCTTAAATATCAGTTTTCATTTGAGCTAACTTTCCTTTGCTCTGCTTTTCCTCCTTAATTGCCTTCTATTGGGTTAATAAAAATATTTGAAATTTATTTGTCTTGCTAATAACTTGTTAGTTATACATTATTTTTTGTTTTAGTTTTTTAAAATAATTAATCTAGCAATTGAAACAGGTATCCTTGACAATCTAATAGAAAGTATCACTTTTCTACTTTCTCGATAATGTCGAGACCTTAGAACCTCATCTTTGGCTTCCTTCATTTCTGTTGAGAAATCCATTGTCAATCTGACTTTGTTTCTTTTTCCATAAAAGGCCCACGAAATCATTTGGTCTGGCCCTGCCAAGGCATTAGAGGTGAGTTAATTAAATGTTTGACCAAATATAGCAGGCTAATTTTTAAGCTGATAATTTTGTATGGCCTTTAAATGATGTTATAAGTCTCCAAACGGCCCTTGGCAGAAAAAAAGGTCCCCCACCCCTGCTTTAAAGGTTGTATGTCTTTTTTTCTCTGTCTGCTTTTAAGATAATTCTCTTCATCTTTGGTATCAGCAGTCTTATTATGATCTGGCTTGTAGTTTTCTTTGTATTTATCTTCCTTTGTGTTTGCACAGCTTCTTGAAGATGGATTGAGAGGCTTCAGCAGTTTTAGGCAATAAATGGCCATTATCTTTCTAAGTATTGCTTCCCCCCATTCCATCCCTTCTCTTCTTATGATCCAATTACATGCATATTGGACCATTTCACGGTGTCCTAGATTTCTCTGACTCTCATTTCTATGTTTTTCATTCTTTTTTCTGTGTTCTTTAACTTTCTAATGACCTGTCATCCAGTTCATAAACACAGTCTTTCTCTGGGTCTAATCTCTTTCTTTCTCTGGGTCTAATCTCTTGAGTTCTTTTTTGTAAAAAACAATATATATATATATATATATATATATTTTTTAAAGGTTTTTTAAAAATTGATATTGAGAGAGAGAGAGAGAGAGAGAGAGAGAGGGAGAGAGAGAGAGAGAGGAAGGGAGATGGAGAGAGAAAAGCATCGATATGAGAGCGGAACATCCATAGGTGGCCTCCTGTATGCCCCCTACCAGGGATCAAGCTTGCAACCCGGGCATGTGCTCTGACCGGGAATTGAACCAGCAACCTTTCAGTGTATGGGACAACACCCATCCAACCGGACATGACATCTCTTTAGTTCTTAATTTTAGTTATTGTGTTTTCAGTTTTAGAATTTGTATTTGATTCTTTTATATATATATATATAGTTTCAAATCCTCTTGCTAATAAATTCTCTATTTTCCCATGTATTTTCTTCATCATTTTTTCTCTCTCGTTTTGAACATGTAAATCATGGTTATTTTAAAGTCCTCGGATAGCTCCTGGGTCTGGATCATGTGTAGGTATGTTTCTTTTTTCTCTTTGTGTTTTTCTTTCCTCCCCTCACCCCCAATTTGTTTTGAATCATATAGTCCCGTCACTTTTCATGCCTCGTAACTTTTGCTGTAAGGTCAGACATTACCCATTAAAACATTGCAGAGGTTCCAGGTGGTGCACCTCTTCTCTTCCAGGAAAACAGAGTGGAGGGTCGTCTCTAAATCAGGCAGAGACGCCTGAGTCGGGGCGCCTCTGCAGTTTGGACACGGCTTACCTTACCTATGGTTCTGCCCTGTGCCTCCCGGGGCTTTCAGATCTGGCCTGGTGTGATCACCAGGGCCCCTCCTCCGCTGGATCCTGATCTCTGATCTCTTCTCCTTAGCACCTGAGACCATGGGAGACAACTCTTGATTTTCAGAGGTTTTCTGCTTGAGTATTTAAACTTCTACCCCTCATACCTTCTGAGCTTGGCACGTGTCTTAAGGGGAGAACTGGACATTTGTTTGGCGTCATTCTCTACTTCTTTCTCCTGGGATCTTGGCCTCTCAAGTTTGTTTCTCTTGACCAAAGGCCCTGCAGGTTCGTCCGTCCCTCAGCAACGGCTCTCTGCCTGGGAAGACTGCAGATTCCCAGCCTCTGGCCTGGTGACCAGAATGCAAATATGCTCCCAGGGAAAGTGCTGCGGAATGTCAAGTCATCTCCTGCCCTGGCAATCCCCCGTCTCCGGAATCTTGGCCTGCTAGTCTGCATGGCTTCAGTAGCTCATTGATTCCTCAAAACAGATTTAAAATTTTTATTCAGCTTCTTTAGTTGCTCTTGATCCTGGGGTCCCCCAGAGGGCTTGGCCAGAGGTCCCCACCCTGTCCTCACAGAGAGGAGGCTGGGACACCGCTGGAAGGGGTCTCTGGGCCAGATTCTCCTGAGGGTGCTGATGACAGGTAGGGAGGCTGAGGCAGAAGATTCCCTTTCAGGCTCAGCCTGGGCAGCGGGAGCTCAGGCAGTGTATCGCCTGGTCTGCCGCAGTGGCAGCTTTGGTGAAAGGATTTCTGTACCGTTGTGATTCCCATGAATCGCCTTCCCCACCAGGTGGGGTTTGAAGCTCTGCACTGGTCCCAGCATCATGGGCCATCCCTCATGCCTGTGACTGCGCTGTTGCCCACAGTGACAGTCCCCTGTGCCCTGTCCTGGAGCCAGGGTGGCACTGTGCCTTCCGTCCCCGCACCTCCCCAGAGCCCCCCAGGTGTTTCCCCTCTCTACTCCTGCCCTGATCTGGGCACATGGGGACTTGACCACAGTCTGCTGTACTGGATGAAGCTCACTCTTCCCTCGCTGGAATTCAAGGCCTACTGGAGCCAAGGGCCCTGTGACGGCTGGTGCAGGACAAGGGCTGCCACCAACAGGAGCGCCTGCCCACCTCAGCCTGCCCCTCTGCCCAGGGTTCTCTCTGGGTGCCTCAGTCGGGCACTGTCCTACCTGTCAGCCAGGTAGTGGGTGCCCAAGGGCCATGCCCCTGCAGGGGGAAGGATGGGGTATCATGTGGGACACCCTCACCAAGCCCAGACCTTGCTGCTCCCTGAGTCCCATCTCCGTAGCCTGGGACACTTCCACAGGGAAGACCTGGTCCCGCCTCCCCTCCTGTCTGGTCCGAGTCTTGCTGCGGGCACTGCTTTGTCCACTCACTTCTGGCCTGTGGGCTTTTAGCGCCCAGGTACAGTCCTCTCGAACTGCACAGACCCGGCGCAGAGCCCACCACAGGCCTGTGTCCTTAAGGGGAGTTGCTTCCTCAGTGTGAGTGAAGGTGACCTTCAGGTGGATGTAAAGGTCACCTTCACACTCACTGGGATTGTCACAGAGCAGGCCCTGTGGAGTCTTGGCTGCACTGCAGCAGCTCACTCCCCAGCATCCTTCACTGATTCATGGGTGTGGTAACTTTTCTTGCTGAGGATATTAATTATAAGGTATTTAAAAATATTTTCTTCTCTTCCCTGTATTGTCTCTTTCTGCTGTGTGCCTTTTTTGTTTGTTCTAGTCTCTGCATTTCTTGCTAGAGGGTGTGGTCCCATTCAGTTTCCCCAGCTAAACACCCTGCACTCTCCCACGGCAGCCAGCACGCTGGGCGCGCAGCAGCAACAGGAGTAGCTGGGGTGCCACTGCTGGACATTTTGGGTGCAGTTCACACCTCTTTTTTGTATGTGCTTCACACCCACCCTCATCTGGTGCTCAGACCCCTGTGTTTAGGCTGGACAGAGCCTCTGGCGTCTGCCTGGTGGGGGAAGTGCTGGTGGGGCGCAGGGTTTTCGATATTCACAGGGTGGGGGTCTGAGGGTCTTCATTAGTCTGCTAGGGCTGCTGTAACAAAGTACCACCGATGGTGTATCTTAGACAACAAAAATTCGTTGTCTCACAGTCTGGAGGCTGGAAGTTCAAGATCAAGGTATCGGCAGGACTGGTTCCTCCTGCGGCTGGAGGGAGAATGGGCCCCAGGGCTCCCCAGCTCCTGGTGGCTACTGCCAATCTTTGGTGCTTCTGGGCTTGTGGATGCATTACCATCTCTGCCTCCTTCTTCACCGGACATCCTCCCTGCAAGTGTCTGTGTCCAAATGTTCCTTATTATGAGGACACCAGTCATATTGTGTTAGGGGCCCACCCGACTCCCGTGGGACCTCATTTTAACCAGTTACATCGGCAAGGACCCTAATTCCAAATAAGGCCACGTTCTGAGGTCCTGGGGGTTAGGGCTTCCACATGTGCGTTTGGAGGACATAGTTCAACCCACAACAGGGTCTAATGCTCCCTCCGGTGACTTTCCACAAATGTGTGTTTTTGGTGTCGCCCAGACACTGGCCTTCAGGAGAACCTGAGCCTTTCTGGGTCCCACAGCAAAGTGGCTGTTTCTTGTTAGGCTTCACGCCTCCCATTGACTTCCTTTCTAAAATTCGTGGCATTTCTCCCCTGCAGCTGCCCCTCCAATCCTGTCCTGTGGGCTGGAACCCGGTGCAGGTGTCACTTAGGGTTTGGTGGGAAGTGGGTTCAATTGCCAACCAGAAACCTCTTCTGCCTTTTTAGATATTGTTTCCAGTTCACGTCTCCCTTTTTCCCAAGGTGTGTCCTGTTCTTGCTGGGGTTCTTGCCACTGCCAGGAGTGACCCACGAAGGTTGCAGAGATGGCCGGGGCCTCAGTGAAGGTGGCGGTGCGTGTCCGCCCCTTCAATTCCCGGGAAATGAGCCGTGACTCCAAGTGCATCATCCAGATGTCCGGAAGCACCACCAGTGAGTATTGGCTGCGATGGATTGTTGGCTGCTGCTGGTGCTAGGCCATGGGTCCTGTCTCCTGGCCAGAGGTAGCAGCTGATCTGGCCTGGCTCGCTCTTGCTTCTCGGTGTGTAGGTTTCCTGGGGCTGCAGTAACAGATGACCACAAACTGTGTGGCTGAAAACAACAGAAATGCATTCTCTCAGTTCTGAAGGCCAGAGTCCGAAATCAAGGTGTTGATGGGGCTGGTGTGTCCATGTCATCATGTGGCCTCCTTATGGGGACAGCGATCAATGGATTCCACACCCACCCTACTCCACTGTGACCTCATCTTGACAACTAATCACATCTGCAAAGACCCTGTTTCCAAATAAGGCCACATTCTGAGGTTCAGGGGGCCATGAATTTTAGGGGACACTGTTCCACCCATGGTTACTGATTCCTTGTCTTGCTTCAGTGGCCCCAGGTTCATAAATTGTTTTCCTTTTTCTATTCTTTTGCTGTGTTTATAATTGTAAATCATCTCAGAACCTTCTGAGAAGTGGGAGGCCTGGAGTCAACATCGTGCGTAGGAGGTGGGAGGAGAGAGGCAAATTCAAGAAAGTCAGAAAGGCAGACACACCCTGAGGGGTCCTTAGCACACAGGGTCCGGCTGCGGAGCGGAAGAGAGGATGCCTCCCAGACCCCCTTGGCTCCATTGTCACACCCATTTGTAGTGAGTTGCTGCTTGGGTGCAGATGTGGGCAGAGCTCACCGTCTGAGCGGAAGCCCTCTTTGCCCATGCGGACACTGGTAGTTGCCTCTGTCAACCTGTGCAGTCTCAATGCCTAACTCATCTGAGAAGTCAGCCCCCATTTGCCATCACTGTTCTAGAATGTTCTAGGCTCCAAGTAGAGCTTCACTGGACACGGAAGAGCACCGAAGGGAGCATGGCTGTGGCCGAGCAGGTGGCCACACTCTGCAGGCCTTTTCATTAGAGGAGGAGTTGGAGACACATGATGTGGGAGGCTGGCAGGACCCTGGGCAGCAGCTCAGCCAAGGGCCCGGGGCCTGCTGTCATTGGCTGCCCCCAGGCCGACATGTCCTTGGCACTCCCTGATTGAACCATCCGGGGACAGCTCAGAGGACTTGAGCTGCTTTCACCCTGGAGGCCAACCCATTAGAGTCAAGATGGGCTCTTCACTGGCAGAGGTCACAGTGGTGACCCACATCTGCTGTCCCTGTAGTCCCACAGGAATGAGGACTGTCTGTTACAGCACAGGTGGGGAAACTCATCAGCCGGCATTTGCTGAGCGTGAGCTCGTGCCAGGCTGCACTCTAGGCACCGGGTACTCACTGCCCTCGGGCTGATGCTCGGTGGGGTGATGGATGATGCACGCATGTGCACAGTGAGATAGAACTAGACCGGCCCGTGCCACAGGCCCCGCCCCACAGGGTCAATAGGGTGCAGTGACAGGGCAGGGGGACTTGCTGAGGTGTGTGGGGCGTGTGAGGCAAATTAGATCAACGGAAAGGAGGCTTCCTCATCAGAGGATGGGAGGGTCTCCTGTGCTGACAGGCAAATGCCTGGGTTTGAGCTAATGCTTCGCTGGAACCCCGCTGAGGTTTTGGTCTCTGCTTCAGCTAGGCTTCCTCCCAAATCCTCTGAGTCTGGGGCAGTGACCTGGTAAAACAGCACGCATCTCTCTCTTTCTTTCTCTCTTTCTTTAGCTCACACACACACACACACACACACACCCCTATGTTTGCCAGTTTCTGTCCTGTGAACACTCTCCCCACAGCCAGTTTCAGGCCACCTAGGGTTTAAGGACAGGCGCACAGATTCCGAGCACCGGACACCGCTGTGCTGGAGGTGCCGGCATCTCTGCCTGGGGTGCAGCTGAAGACTGCAGGGCATGCAGGCAGACAGTGGCTGCCGTTGACTCCTTTCCTCCTGGTCTCGCCTCCCGACTCAAGCTGGCATCCCCACAGCTCGTGTCTTTGACCCTGGGGCACTGCCCCCTCCGTTGGCTCCTGCAGAGCCTGGGCAGGGCTGGGGGCATTTCAGGGAGCTGTCCCCGAGCCGCCTGCCCAGCGTGCCCCGAGGGCTGTTCTCCTTCCTCTCCTCAAACGTACACAAGGAGAACCGGGGACCCTGCAAGGGAAGGCTGTTCTCCAGCAAAACGGCTCCTCTCTGCGTGCAGCAGGCTGAGGGGGGTGCCTGTCCGGCCGGCCTTGGCAGGTCACCCTGGTGAGGACTCAGGGGCGACAGTAGAGAGCCAGGTCTGGGTGGACCCTGGGCTCCAGTCTGGCTGTGTGCCCTGTGACCCAGGGAGGGCACGACCCCTCTGACCTCAGAATCTGTAACGATAGAGGGCATTTCTCAGACACCACAGGACCTCCAGGGGGTCAACCATTCCAGGGGACCCGTCGGCAAGGGGTGGGGGGAGGTCCCGAGGGCCAGAGCAGCTCTGCCCACTGGTCTCCATGGCAGGTTCTCCTTAGCACGTACCCCTCCCTCTGACCTGTCTGTCAGCTGTCCCAGCCCACCCACAGTTCCTTGAGCACATCTGTGCCCTGGCCCTGTGCGGGCTCCCACCTCAGGGAGCTCATGGTCCATGTGGGTGTATACAAACATGCTAGCACCAGGACACCATCAGAGCAAGGTCAGCGCCTGGGGTTGGGCCAGTGTCATGTGGGTGAAGAGAGCAGGATGGATGGGGGTGTGGGGATGGGGCCAGGCTGCTCAGAGAGCCGGTGTGGGGGCCAGCCAGGAATGGGAGAGCAGGGCGGGGCTCGGGCCTGTCCTGGGAACCTGGCCCACAGGCAGGGAGGGGAGGAGATGAGGTCATGGAGGTGAGGCATTGTGGGGTGAGCCAGGGACCGGGCCACTTGCTGCCAGGGGACCCAGTGGAGGCCCAGCCCAGGCTGCCCGTGTCAAGAGGGCTGGTGATTGTTGTTTCTATGGTGCCCGCATGATCTGCACTGGGGTGGTGGCCGAGCCCCTAGGTCTCAGGAGGTGAAGCCAGGGCAGCTTGCTCTCCGCTGGGCCTGGCTCCTGGAGGCAGCATGGATGTGACCCCCTCTTGGCTGCGAGGACAGGGATGTGATGGTCCGTCACCTTCTCCTTTTTGTAGCTTCCCAAGGGCACTGGGTCATCTCCCAGAAGCGCTCAAGCCTGGGGTCTGGAGCCCAAAGCCAGGTCAGCCCTGGGGATGGGGCCTCATTTGACGCCCGTGCCGTGAGCAGGAATTCAGCTAGGGCAAATGGCCGAGGGGCCTGCCCAGGAACCGGGCCTGGGGCAGCCGCAGGAGCCTGGCAAGGCTGAGGGGAGGTGTTGGCTTTCCAGGGCTGCCCTACAAGGTACCACACGGAGGCTTGGACATCAGGTCTGGAGGCTGGAAGTGCGAGCTTAGGTGTGGGCAGGTGGTTCCCTCAGAGGCTGTGAGGGAGAATCCGCTCCCTGCCTCTCCAGCTCCTGGCGGCCACTGCAGTCCTTGCAGTCCCTGGCGTGTAGCCGCATCGCTGCATCCCTGTTCCATTTTTGCATGGCCTGCTCCCTGTGTGCATGTCTGTGTCACATGTCCCCTTTTATAAGGAAACAGTCATGTTGGATTAGGGCCATCTGACTCCAGTATGACCTCATCTTCACCAGTTACATCTGTAAGGACCCCACCTCCAAATAAGGTCATTCTGAGGCCTGGGGGTCAGGACTCCCACATATGAATTCGAGGGGTCTGCTTCTCTTGATGCTGGTGACAGGTCACCGGGTGGGGCCAGGGGTGTGGGGTCCTGAAGGCTGTGCCGTGCCCAGGAAAGTGAGGGCCCCAGCCAGTTGTCCCTGCGGAGAATCAGTGATGGTGAGCAACCATGGCCTCCATCCCCAAACATGGGGGTGGGGGAGTGGCCTCCTAGGGGTGCCTGAAGCCTTGATGACTGGGACTGGTCCGAGTTCCTGGTGGATCCCCTGGAGGGATCTGCCTCCAGCTGGGTGGTACGTTGGGGGGTCTAACAGTCCTCTATCAACATGGACATTTCGGGTTCAGACAGTGGGCAGCAGGCAGGGTGGTCTGACGGGGTTGGGGCCGAGGTCCGTCCTGCCACTGAGGACCTACTGCCTGCTGGGTTCGGAGTCTGGGAAACGCTGAGGACTGGGCCTCACAGACCTGGGGTGAAGCAGCCTTGGACGGGGGGAGGGGTGTCCTGGCACACTTGGCAGGCGCCAGGGAGGGTGATCGCTTCACCTCGAGTTTGTGGCTTCCTTCCTAGTTTGATGAACTGATGTTCCGTGACTCGTGAGCAAGGCCTCAGCCAGGCCGGGGTGCAGCTCAGTGAGGGAGAAGGGAGGGACCTGTGAGGGGACAGTCCTTAGAGCCATGAGCGCACACCTGGAAAGAACCTGAAAGGGCACTGATGGGAAGAGAATAAGTCGAGTCCCTGCGGGTGGCGGGGGTCGGGGAGGCGCAGCCAGCACTCCCGGACACACAGTGGAGATGCAGCAAAGCGCTAACCACCACACCTGTCCCCCTCCCTACAGCCATCGTTAACCCCAAACAGCCCAAGGAGACGCCCAAAAGCTTCAGCTTCGACTACTCCTACTGGTCGCACACCTCGGTAAGCCCGGGCTGGGGGTCCACGGGAGGTGGGCCACAGCTGTGTGGACACCGCTCAGCCCCTCCTGCTGTGTGGCCCACACCCAGTCCCTCGGCCTCTCTGAGCTGCATGTTCCTCTCTAAATGAGGCGATGACCACATGTCTTCCTGCCCTGGAGGTTCCGGGACATGATGTGGGCCCTCGGGGAACGTAGTGGGCTGAGCCCTCAGCGCCCCCGACTCCTGCAGCTGCAGCCCCTCTTATCCTGCAGCCCGAGGACATCAACTATGCGTCGCAGAAGCAGGTGTACCAGGACATCGGCGAGGAGATGCTGCAGCACGCCTTCGAGGGCTACAACGTCTGCATCTTCGCCTACGGCCAGACGGGGGCCGGCAAGTCCTACACCATGATGGGCAAGCAGGAGAAGGACCAGCAGGGCATCATCCCACAGGCATGTGGGGCAGGGAGGGCACAGGCGATGGGGGGCAGGACCCAGTGATGGCGGGACACAGAGCAGCAGGGGCAGCTGGGAGACCCGCTGGTGGAAGTGACCCTCCCCTGGGGGCTGTGAGGACTGGTGGTCTGGGAAGGGAGAGGTGCCCAGGTTAACTGAAGGCTGAGATGCAGATGCCTCAGATTCTGCTGGGACCCACCCCGGCCCAGCCCCCGGGTGGGCTTCTGGATCTGAGCTGCTCAGTGCTTGACCTGGTCAGGGCAGCAGAGAACACTGGGTGGTCTGTAACATGGCAGACCCCCCCACCCCATGCAGACAAGGACAGCCGGAGGAGCAGGCCAGTGTGAGCAGATGATACGTGAGAAAAGGTCAGATGTCAATGAGGGGACCACTGAGTTAAGCAGAAGACAGCAGCTCATTCGCCTGCAGGCCTTCTCAGTGCCTTCAAGATGAACTGTGAGGGTGTGAGGGGCCAGGAGAACAACGGCTAGCCTGGGCGCAGGCAACCCATAGCACCCTGAGGGCAGGGCTTTCATCATCTGACTATGTCTTGGGTCTCTACAGCTCTGCGAGGACCTGTTCTCCCGCATCAATGACACGACCAATGACAACATGTCCTACTCCGTGGAGGTAGGGGTCCCCGCCCAGCTTCTGGTCCTCCGGGCATGACTGGGGTCGTAGGCATGGATAGCGATGCTTTTCTGGTGCATAGTGAGTCCCCATCACTGGTTTGTGCCCTTAGCTTGTCACTCGCTAGCACATGTGGCAACCATGCCACCACACCCACTCAGGGCACAGATGTGCAGGGCGCAGGGGAGTGAGGGGCAGTCCTCTGCTCAGCTGGTGTGCTGGGCACAGGGACAGGTGCCTCAGAGCTGCATAGCCTGGGCCATACTGTGGCTGTGGCCCCAGGGTGAGCCCCAGGATGGCTGTGGGTGTGAGGGCCAGGCAGGCAGGGATGGGCTGATACCCCCAGTGCACACACTCACACAGGGGCTTGGATTCCTTTGCACACCTCCCCCTGCCCAGTGGGCAGTCCACGCTCCCTGCCCCAAGAGTCTCTAATGGTGGCCCCTGCACTCCCTCCTCAGGGTTCTTGGGTAGTGACCCCCACATCTCCTAATACCCCCTCCTCAGGAGTCCCTGACGACAGCCCACCTCCCATCTTGAGTGTTTCTGATAACTGACCCCACACCTATCTTTGGGGTTTCTGATGATGGCCCCCACACAAATGTCTCTGCCCTGCAGGTCAGCTACATGGAGATCTACTGTGAGCGTGTCCGCGACCTCCTGAACCCCAAGAACAAGGGCAACCTGCGTGTGAGGGAGCACCCGCTGCTGGGGCCGTATGTGGAGGACCTCTCCAAGCTGGCCGTCACCTCCTACAATGACATCCAGGACCTCATGGACTCAGGGAACAAGGCCAGGTGTGTGGGGTGACTCGCCCACCCTCTCTGTCCTCTAACCCCCACTGTGCCCACAGCTTCTAGTCTCTGTGAGGAAGGCTGGTCCCTGGGGCACCTGTCGTCTTCCCTGAGGAGGTGTGGGCCTTGGGGGCCTGCAGCTCCCTGTACAGGGGGACACTGTGACCTACAGGTGGGCTGCTCCTCCTGGGGGTGGGCTGTGCACCCTGCGGGGGAAGTGCCGGCGCCATCTGTGGCTGCTGCCCCAGGTGGTCATCCCTACAGGCAGCTGGCCTGCTGGGCCCAGTGACCAGGAGACTGAGGTCTGGCCCACCTGCTCTGAGGGTAAATGGGGCCCGTGGATAGGGCTCTGGGCAGGAGCTCATGGGGAAGTGTCAGCTGTAGGCACTGCCGGCCATAAGCAGCCCATCTTCCTGGGCTTCACTGCCTGGTTGTCATGACAACAGTCCCCCTCTTTATCACCCAGGGACTCCTGGAGGGTTAGGGTTCCCTTTGTGGGTTACCACCACCCCTCATTTGTGGTCCTGTGGGGGCGCTGTTCTGACGAGGCCCCTCGTGCTGTGGGCTGTCAGGGAGCCTATCGGGGGACACTTCCCTGAGGTCTCTGCCTGTCGGTGGCTTTGGGGCTTCCCACATCACAGCCGTGAGGGCTCCTGCCCAGCTTATAGAGTGAGCAATACCTGGCTTTGCTGAGCACCTGGGAGTAGAGATATACCCCCAGTCACAGCACCCCAAGTACCAGGCTGGAGCTGGGGGGTGAGGGTCCCATGATGGACATGGTGGACAGGGGTGTGTGGGCCCTGTTGCTCTGACAGGAGGCATGGTCACCAGCGGGGCAGCCCTGAGAACCCAGGGCAGCTGACACCCCATGACCTGGCCCAGGGGACTGGCACCACCGGTGACCCGAATGTCCAACCACAGGAGGGTGGGTAACCACAAGTGTCCTCTGTCCCCTCAGGACTGTGGCCGCCACGAACATGAATGAGACCAGCAGCCGCTCCCACGCCGTCTTCAACATCATCTTCACTCAGAAGCGCCACGACGCGGAGACCGACATCACCACAGAGAAAGTGAGCGTGGCCTTGGTGCTGGTGACATCAGGCAGGCGGACGGGTCCGGCCGGTCAGGCAGGATGAGGAGGCCAAGCCACACACTGGCCTGGGAGGCATGGGCAGCGACCTCACACCGGGTACCAGGCACTTCCACCCCTTGGTGAGAGGTTGGCCAGACCTGGGAGGCCGCCTCATCTGGGCATTTGATGCCACCTGGGTGTGGAAGGGACTTGGGGTGGAGGGGCCATGGACTCTCCTACCAGATGGTTTTGGTGGAGACTGGGGGCTGAGATGTCCCCAGAGCTGCACCCCAGCACAGCCCCACAGGCCCAGGATGCCTGGGCGACCCGCGGAGGCAGCAGTGGAGGCCAGGAGGTCTCAGCTCGAGTGAGTGCCTGTCACAGAGGTGACCGTGGGCACTGGCATCTTCGAGCACAAAGGAGAGGCTGTGCTGAGCGGGCACCACCCTGCCCCACTGCCCACAGCCCCAGATGCCTTTCCCACGTGCCTTGGCATGCGCCATGGACCCAGGCAGGGGGGTCCTCTTCTGAAGCTTCTATCCCAACACGCATCTGTGGGCTCCGGAAAGGGACAGCAGGGCCGGTGCCAAGCCTGTTCACGTCCACCAGTAGCTGTGCCCTATAGCGCCGGGTTTCCTCTGATTGTGCCTCTACCCCACCCCCATGTCCAGGCCTTCTCCCAGGGCACCTCAGCCACCTCCCGGAGGGCCGGCTCTCTCAGGCAGCACCCCAGGATCCACAGAGGGTCAGGGAAGATAGCGCCACTCAGATCTGGTGGTGCTGGGGTCACCTCGGCCAGGCACTAGCCTCCTGGAGGCTCATGACAGCCCAATGGGGCCTGGAGGGCAGGGACGGGTCAGCCTGGTTGCAGGGTACCGAGAGGGTCCCACTGATGTCTGGGCCTGTTGACATCTGGGCGAGTTGCCCTCAGTAGCCATGTTCAAGAGGGCCTTGGCCTCCTCTGAATGCAGGTGGCCACCTGCCCTAGGCCAGGGAAGTGTACTGGGGCCCCCTACCCCGGGCACGAGGAATTCAAGCAGTGGCTGGGGCGCTGGAACCGGGTTTAAACCCCAGCACAGGCAAAGTTCCCGTCTGTGGAAATGGGTGCTAGTGAGGGACCCACCTCATGGGTGCTGTGGGGAGTCCACGCACAAACACGTGAAGAGCATCGAGTGTGCAGAAAACAGTGTAGCCGCAACCCTGTGCTCAGGGGTGGGGGGCCTGCAGCCTGTGAGGTGAGGTGGCCTCAAACCTCAGGTAGTGTCCGAAGAGCTGCGAACAGAGGTGCAGAGGGAACGCAGGGCCACAGACTTTTAGACCCCCAGGGTGGGGCTTGGCCGTGGCTCCGCGGGTGGGCCCTTTAGGCGGTGCCCAGGGAGGAAGGGTGCCCCATAGCAGCCTCATGGCATCTTCTGCAGTTGACACATTTGCCTTTTCAGGTGAGCAAAATCAGCCTGGTGGACTTGGCTGGGAGCGAGCGGGCTGACTCCACAGGAGCGAAGGGCACGCGGCTCAAGGTAGGGGCCCAACCGCCACGCCCATGGAGAGCAGTGGGTCCCCTGCTACCCTACTCAAAGGCGGGGTCAAGTCTTCAATCCTGGCTTGTTCCAGGGTGGGCCAGGCAGGAGGGTTCAGCCCTTCTTGGGGTTGGAGGGAGGTATTGGGGCCACCCTCATGGGTGAGCCTAGGTGGGTGGGTGGGGGGCACAGGTGAGGAGATGGGAGAAGGCCAGCAGGCAGACAACCTGGCAGGAAAGCTGGGCCCTCTGAGGGCCCCACAGCACCTTGCCACTGGGGTCTGCGCTTTCCCACCGGAAGAACACAGGCTGCGAGGCAGCTGTGGGAGGGGCAGTGAGCTGGCCGGCCATGGTCCTGCGGGGATACCTCTGGTCAAGCAGTCTTGAGTGTCAGGAAAGAGAATTTTTGTTTCCCTGAGCCCCTCTTTGGTCCCCACTGTTACCTGATGGATGGGATGAGGCTTTGGAAATGTTTCCAGGTGAGGCATCTGTGGGGTGTTACTAGGATTTCTAGGAAGCCCAGGAGAACCCTGGGCAAACTGCACTCCCTGCCCGGCCAGGTGGGCCTCTGATCGGCCTCCTGTCGGAGGCTCCCATACCCCCTAAAAGCCCAAAGGGTCAACAGTCCTGGCTGGGTGGTCTCAGCCCACCCCACATGGGTCAGGCCCCAGGCTCCCGAGGCTTCCTAATGTCCCGACCGTCTTCTCCACCACAGGAGGGAGCCAATATCAACAAGTCCTTGACTACACTGGGGAAGGTCATCTCTGCTCTGGCTGAAATGGTGAGCGGGCTCGGGCTTCTGGGACGAGGCTGATGGGGCAGACCATGGCGGGGCCGCCCTGTCCTGCTTTCCTCGGGGGATGCTGGGAACCTTTCGGGGTTCTAGGGAAGCCCAGAGATGTGGGTGGGGTGTCACTAGGCTACAGATGGAGTCACTTCCTGAAGCCTCAGTGTCCCCACCTGTAAAATTGGGGTGAGCTGTATTCCCCCCAGGGCCCTTCGCAGGGTCACCATGAGCTTTGGTGAGCTTGTTGGCTGGCGTCCTTCTTGGGGGGCAGGGCTGTGTCAGCTCTGACCTCAGTTAGCCCCACCCGGGCCATCCTCCAGGAGGGAGCCCATGGCCCTTGGAGCTGAGGGACTGGGTTTGATGGGCCCCACAGGGCAGGCAGTATTGCCCACTCACCAAGACTCCCAGGCCTTCAGCCAGGGATGGGCAAATCTCCGGAGACCCTGCCGACCTCTGAAATTGTTGATGGAGAGAAGGGCTGATGGGGGGCAGCAGCCTGAGAGGCTGCACTATCGTTTGGTCTGACTCTCAGGCCCAGCTCAGGGTGGCCAGCGATGGCCGGGCGGCGAGTGATGGACGCCTGGCATGTGCTCAGGCCTTCCCTGCTCCTTTGCCCTCTGGAGCCAGCCCATCCCCCTCTCCTCGCACACCCTGGGGCCCCAGTCTCGCTCCAGGTCCTCAGACTCTTTCTGTCTTTTCCTTTTCAGGACTCTGGGCCCAATAAGGTGAGCTGCTTGCTTCAGTTCCAGTGGGGAGGCGTCTTCAGTCCTTGACGGGGAGGGGCTAGAAGCAAACAGTGTCCTTAGCTCAGGCTACCCTCGCGAAGGCTGCAGCAGTAGAATTCACCCTTCATTTGTGCACTTAACCAGCAAACACATTGCGCCCAACTCTGAGCTAGGCCAGAGCAACACAGGCCTTCTGGGGCTGGGACAGTGCAGGAGGCAGATAATAGAAACAGAAAAGGAAGAATATAGGGGTGGGCAAAAGCAGGTTTATAGTTGTGAGTGTGAAACAGTTACTAAAGCTATCATAATAGTCATAACCTGCATGTCTTTTTCCATACGAACAACTGTGTTGACCTTCTAGGAATAAGACGGTGCAGGCTGGGAAGGCCGAGGAGAGGGAGGGCGGTGGGTGGTTCTGGGAGTTGCTGAGCATGGCAGAGCAAGGGCTGCTGGTGGGTGGACGGGCACTGGTGAGGGAGCAGCAGAAGTCAAAGGCGAAGTAACTGAGTGATTGTAGGGCATGTACTGTGGCGACAAGGACAAATGTGGCAGAGATTCAGCCTCAGGAATTAAGTAAAGAAAAGTAGGAATGCAGTTTTTCACCCACCAAGTTTCCAAAGGAGAAAAGGGAAGCCCCAAGTACTGATGGCTTGGAGTTCAAACCGGCTCACAGAGCCGGCCCAGCGTTCCTGAAACCCCCTTTGACAGCGTGTCTTGAGAGCGTTCACCCTTTGTCCCCTGAGAGTTGTGGAGCTCCTCTTGGGGATCATCCTAAAAAGCAATGACGAATGTGTTGGCCCCAGAGAAATGGCCCGGCCCCTTGCAGGGGCACCTGTGAGTGTCCATGGGAGGGGCTCTGGGGGCAGGGGCCGTGCCCGTTGGCCACTATGGGGGCTCCACAAATATTTTTAAAAAATCCTCTCCCAAGGATATTTTCCCATTGATTTTTAGAGAATGGAAAGGAGGGAGGAGGGGTGGGGAATAGAGACAGAGAGAGAGAGAAACATCGATGTGAGGGAGACACATCAATTGGTTGCCTCCTGCACATGTCCTGACCGGGGCCAAGGATTGAGCCTGCAACCCAGTGCTCTTGACCGGGAATTGAACCCAAGACCCTTTGGTCCAAGGGCCGAGAAACCCAGCTAGGGCCACAAATACTTCTTAAGCAGCTGTGCACATAAAAGAGCCGACACTGGAAAGTAACTGAATATTAGTGATTAGTGGAGTCACTATGTCAGTCATGGCAGGTCCACCGAAGTGATTCTCGCAGCCGTTATATGGGCTGGAGTCCACATTTTGAGTGGATTTGCCTTACTAGAGGAATAAAGAGCCACTGGGGTAGACAGTGTGGAGGGTGCTTCTTTAGGGGAGGGAGGGGCACAGGTATGAAAGCAGGGCTTGCACTCTGGCTTCTGAAGGGAGGTGGGAAGTTTGATGGACATGGAGGGTGGGTGCTGTGTGGAAGGGCGGTAAGCTGTGGGGTTGGCGGAGGCCGGATGCCGCACTTCGCTGTGGGGCCTTTTATTTCAGTCAGCAGAGCCACTGCTGGTGTTTGAGGAGGGGCTCAGATGGGCCCTTCTGACAGGGAGGAGGGCGATACACCAGCCGTGACATCAGCACGCCTGGGCTCGGGTCCCGCTGTGCGACCCAGACACGGTGGGGATGACAAGCGAGGGACCTGAGGGATGTGCAGCAAGTCGCTGATTCCAGCCCTGGGGGAGGTGCCTGGCGGGGCACCCTGGGTCCAGGTGTGGAGAAGCCTTAGAGCTGGCCCAGCCCTGCCCCCCACGGCAGCCTTGGCTTTGGGGACCACCTTGTGCTTGCCCCCGCTCCTCCATGAGTTCAGGGTTGACCTTGAATGTTCCTCCCGCACAGAACAAGAAAAAGAAGAAGACAGATTTCATTCCCTACCGAGATTCTGTGCTGACCTGGCTCCTCAGGGAGAACCTGGGTGAGGACTGGTGGGTTCGCCCAACCCTGGGGTTCTAACTCCCAGCGTGGGCCACTGCCCTGTCTCCCTGCCTGGAGGGGTGTCCAGCCACCAGGAGGCCTAGTTCCTTTCTGGGCCACGACTGAGGTGAACCTGGGGGGTCCTACCAGAGGGCCTGGGACAGTGGCCAGAGAAAGGTTATTGACAGCAAGTGTGGGGAACCAGGATGGTCCACGGGCCACAGAACCCACCCACCCATGACAGGGTTCCTGGTTCAGGCCTGACACCCAGACCAAGTGCCCACTCCTCTCTGGCCTTGGTTTCCCGTTCTATGATAAGGACCCGGGACTCTGCTTGCTGGGTTTTGGGGAGCTGCCATAAATCACCCCTTCTCCTCTCTGCCTGAGTTTGTAACCAGTAGCAGTAGATGGGGAGATGGAAACTGAAATGCCTCTCACCCAAATATAAACTCAGGGGTCCTCCCCAGCGGGGGAAGTTGATGCCTAGGGCGATAGACTGAGTCTTGGGCTGGCCTGATGAACATAGACAGTTGATCCCCGGCCTTTCTCGGCTGCATCCTAGAGCCCCTCTGTGCGCACCCAGTTGGCCCATGATTCTGTTTACCTCTCTGAGCCTCAGCCCCGCCAGCTGTAAATGTAGGAGGCGACGGAGAGGGGAGAACAGGCCGTGGGCTGACCTTCTGCACGGCCTGGTCTTCTTCCCACAGGTGGGAACTCGAGGACGGCGATGGTGGCGGCCCTGAGCCCGGCAGACATCAACTATGACGAGACCCTGAGCACGCTGAGGTGTGTTCTGAGGGAGGCGGGCCCTGCGCCCCAACCAGGTCGGGTGGGAGTGATCCCTCCCTGCCCAAGTCAGGAACACCTGTGAGAGGGGTGCCTCTTGGGGAGGTCATTTCACCTGGGACTCCTTGAGGCTCCAATTGCTGTCAGGGGTGCCTGGGTCTCCATGGGACCTGTTCCATTCCCATAACCCTTTGGGGTACACTTTGGGGCTACGAGTGGCCAAGGGCCCTCGTGCAAACGACTGGGAGAGCTGTGCTTGTGGGCTGAGCAGCTTGCAGCCCCAATCAGCCATGAGAGCCACTGCGGATCTTTAATTAGCAGAGGGGTGAGGGTGTCTTAAAGGTCCCCCTGGCTGCAGGCGGGTACCCTTCGGGGGGAGCCCGGGCTCCTGCGCTAGCAGCCAGGTCAGCATCTCGGGCCCTTTTGACTGAGCACTGCTGGTAGTAAAGAGAAAAAGGACACGGGACACGCTCCCCTCTGTACCTACGTGTGCATTTGCTGAGCAAGGCTCGGGCTCAGACAGGCAAACACTTGGATGTTCTCACATCCCCCACGGGCTCCCTCCACCCTGGAACCGAGGTCCAGGAGCCCAGGCCTCTCCGTAGGGAGAAGATGCTGCCCCATCCCTTCTCCTGGGGCCTGGGTTTCCCTAAGTGGGTGAGCTAGGGCAGGGTGACCCCACCTGTAGGTCTCTGGGAAATGGCCCTATTGACTCCCAGTGGGGTGACTCTTTGCTCTGCCCAAGCCCCAGGCCCTTGCTCTGCCCCCCCACCCCCAACCCTTGGGCCTGCCAGCATGGGCACAGCCCATAGCTCCCTCTGCTGCCCAGGTACGCGGACCGGGCTAAGCAGATCCGCTGTAACGCCGTCATCAACGAGGACCCCAACAACAAACTGATCCGTGAGCTGAAGGATGAGGTGACCCGGCTGCGGGACCTGCTGTATGCCCAGGGTCTTGGGGACATCACCGACAGTGAGTATCTGTGTCCGCCTGTCCTGGGCAGGGGGACTGGGCAGGGGGACCAGGCTGTGGGTCCCCAGGGACCTCCTGGGCCAGCCTGGCCTCCCTCCTGTGGGTCAGGCTGCCACCGAGGTCCCTCTGACCCAGTCCCAGCCCCTGCCTTGTTCCTGGCAGAGCTGTTCCTGGCAGAACTGCCCTGGATGGGAGGCCTGGGGGGACCGCATGGTTTGGGTTTGGTGCTGGCCCAAGCAGGCCAGAGATGGTCTCCCCAGAAGCCATGTTGGCATGCCACGGGTGCGGGGGTCCCTGTGTCCCCGCTGAAGACCAGAGCTGCCTGCCTGATGCCCGGCCTGGGACGGGCAGCCCCGGACTCTCGAGACAAACCTCTTCTTCTGTTTCTCTGTCTCTCCTCCCTCCCCCACGCCTCCGCTCCCCCTTAGCCAACACTGTGCCCGGAGGACCCAAATGTGTGTATCCCCTGCTGCTCTCTGTGCATCCCTGCTTCTGCCACCTGCCCTCAGGGTGTGGGGCAGCCCAGCGGGAGGGGCAAGGCCCAGGGACAGCGGGGAGGGGCAAGCTCACCCCCTCTTTAGGGGCTGGGACAACAGCCCTCTCACAGGTGCCCTTCTGGTAGATTTGGGGTCACATCCCAGGGAGGCAAGGGGCTGCCAAGGCCTCTTCAGACTAAAAGTGTCTGGGCTCAGGCTCCTGGCCCCCATGTGCCCCAGAGGCCTGGGGAGTCCCGAGTGTCAGCGCTGGAGGCCCGGTCCGTCCCTGGCTCCTGGCCCCTGGCCCCACCTCTCTCGGGCCCTTCATGCCCCAAGGCCTTTTCCCTTTGGAAATGCCAAGAGTCTGATTGCTGCCAGATCCTCCCCGCCTGTGACCCCTGCTGGCCTTGGGCTTGGCTCCCTGAGCAAGGGCACAGTTCAGTGCCTCCCGACCCCAAGGGTGGAGGGGCTCTCCGCTTCCCCGGTACCCCGTGCTGATCCGTTTGCTGCTGCTTTGCTCCACGTCTGCTTCTGCCAGGAGGGGCCTAGAGGGTGTCACAGCCCCAACTCTGGGGCCTTCGGGGCCCTGGTGTGGCTGGGGCTCCCTGGGTGCCCAGTGCTGGGATACTCCATGCTCAGAGCAGCCTCTCGGGGGTGGAGGAGTAGGGGCTTCCTGAAGGGTCCCTCCAGGGGTGGACAGCAGAGCTTGACCCGAAGCTCAGAGATGCATTGTGGGCCAGGTGAGGGGTGGGCAGAGGGGGGCGCCCACAGCAGAAAGGATGAGCATGAGTGTCAGGGCCCAGTGAGGGGGAAGGGAAGTGGACAGGGCGGGAGATGCAGGAAGGGCTGGAGGAACCATGGAGCTCACGGAGCTCAGTTTCAGAGGCTGCAAGGCAGCCTGGGTGGCGCAGGTTTGGCATGCAGGTGCAGGGAACACAGAGAGGCCTTGGCCCAGGGCAGGGGAGTGGAGCGAGGGGCTCTGGGGGTCCTGATGGTGCTATGCTGCTGCGGGAGGGGGCGGGCGGGGGGTCAGGGCCCATCGTGTGGGGTGACAGGTGGCCTTGCATGTGTTGCCCGGCACCTGGCAGCTGCGCCTCACTAATAGTTTGTTTTCTGCCTTCTCTTCGCCCACCTCCCAACTCGTGTCTCTTTTCTCTCCCTCCCGTCTGTCTGCCCCCCTCTCCCTCCCTTCCTCCCGTAGACCTGTCTGACCTTGACAACAATGACCATAACTGTGGCTGGGCGGAGTTGAGTCAAGCCCCTGACAATCTCTCCACAGTGACCAATGCCCTGGTGGGCATGAGCCCCTCATCCTCGCTCTCGGCCCTGTCCAGCCGCGCGGCCTCTGTGTCCAGTCTGCACGAGCGCCTCTTGTTTGCCCCGGGCAGTGAGGAGGCCATCGAAAGGCTGAAGGTGAGGGCAGGGCCAGAGCGGGCACCAGGCCCTGGGAAACTGAGCTTGGAGCCGTGGGCATGGCCTCGCCTCCCGGGGAGGCCCCCTCCTCTGGGCCCAGGGCCGAGCCCTCTTGTTAAAGGCAGGAGGTGAGGCCGTGCCCCGGGCGCCCCCTCCACCTGTCACTGCTCTCCACCCAGCACCACGGGGCCCTGCTTGCTGACGGGAGTGGGTGTCCTGGGGGCTCTGCCTCCCCTCTTGGCTATTCTGTGGTTGCGAGCCTTTGCCCTCTGGTCCCCTTGTGCCCACAGTCACTCCCTCACCCCCTGCAACGAGCCAGGCTGGTTTTAGGTTTTCTGTCCTGTTTTCCTGGGTGCAGGGTGAGCCCAGACCTTGGAGACTGAAGGGTTTAGGGTTCAAAAGCACAGAGGCCAGACTCCAGGCTGGGGTGGGGCAGCAGGGGGCGGGGGCCCTGGGCATAGGCCCACATGGGGTGGGGGCCCCCCTGGGTGTGGGGTCCACCAGGGTGTGGGGCTGGAAGCAAACAGGAAGTGTTGATAGCATCTGTGCATCAGAACCAGCCCACGCCTCTCCCTCCGGGGTCACTGTTTTTACTCCGTTCCCTGGGTGTGTCCAGAGGCAAGCACACAGTTTTGAGCTCACACTACCCCTCAGCCCTGGATCCTTCAGAAATCAAGCTCCAGCGTGGACTGGGCATGGGGGTCTTGGTGCTCTGCAGCCCTGCTCGTCTCCCCTCTGCCTGGCCCCTGACCTCGCTCTGCTCTGTGTCGCCCCCCAGGAGACAGAGAAGATCATAGCCGAACTCAACGAGACCTGGGAGGAAAAGCTTCGGCGGACGGAAGCCATCCGGATGGAGAGGTGGGTGGTGGGGACACAGGGCCAGCACAGCTCTGCGCTCCAGCGTGGGCTCCGGCAGACCCATCCTCTCTCACCTGTGGTCCCACGGACCTGATCAGGTGATCTGTACCTCCAAGCAGACACCTTAACTCACTGACCAGATGGGTCACTGCCTGGGCTCTGCCTTGGACTATGTGGCCGGAGCACCACTGGCTCCCGGTCACTTGGGGGGAGGCAGGTCCTGTGGCCTCTTGAGGTTTGAGCTAACCCCCATCTTCCCTCCAGGGAAGCCCTGCTGGCCGAGATGGGCGTGGCCATGAGGGAGGATGGCGGCACTCTGGGTGTGTTCTCTCCCAAAAAGGTAGGAGCAGGTCCCTGTTTTGTGGGGCCCGGCTTGAACAGGCCTGGGCCCCCTGCAGCCTTCGAGGGGTCTCAGTCCTCTAGTGGGATTACAGCAGGGGGTCCAGGCCCTGAGGGCCCACACCCACCACAGATGGTGTGAGACCCAGCCCCCCTCCTCAGGGCGGGGCTTCCCTATAGCCTTGGGAAGTGGGCTGGGGTGCTCGTCCAGGTCAGGGTGACACTGGGAACCAGACTCAGGCTGGTCCCTACCTGGAGCCTGTGCTGCCCACAGACAGGGCGGGGCCGGACCCGGGGCTGGGAGTCAGCTCCCTCTCAGAGCTCACCAGACCTTGTCTTAGGAGGGTCTCAGGGTCTGCCAGCGGGGAGCCCTCCAATGGAGTCCCCCTCCGATGCTCAGATGGAGCATTTGGGGAAAAGTCTCTGGTGATTCTAGGACCCAGACACCACCACCACCCCAAAGATTGCCAGATCCTTCGAGCCCTTAGGAGCAGAGCTCCAAGCCAGGGGGCCTCCCTGGAGGCAGGGGTAGTGGCTCTCCAGGCCCTGCCCCTGCCACCTTGTTGGGGAGGAGGCACCGGGCCTCCTCCCACAGTGCAGCCCCCAGTGGTTGGCTTTTCACCCCAGCTTTGTTTGGGGCAAATGGATTCTGTGTTTGCCAGTCTGTGTTTCCCCGTTGAGCCATTGGGGGCTCCAAGGGAAGAGGAGCCAAGGGCACTGGTATGGTGGGCTCCCTGGAATGGGACCAGGCTTCTTGGGCTTCTGCCCCCACACAGTCCAGGCTGGGGGACAGTGCATGCTGAGTGGCAGGAGGGAGGCGTGTTGGGGGGACCTGGGACAGAGTGGGGAGCAGGCAGGGCCTTGATGGGGTCTTACTTCACATCCCTTCTGGAGAGGCCTTGGTTTTCTGGAGTGTGTTGTTCCTGGGCTGTTTCAGACTCTGCTCCTTCCTGGAGGGGTGGGGCGCCCCCAGGCTGGCTTGTGGAGCTGTGGGTGCAGGGGCCTCAGGGTGCTGGGTGCCCTGCAGTTCTTTTGCTTCATTGGTCGCCCTGGGTATGGAGGACGACCCTGGGGACCACTGCAGACACCTCCTCCTGAGAACCACAGTGTTCCTGGGACTCTGGGTCCCCTCACTTAGCCCAGCCGGCAAGCACAGCCCTTCCACACACGCCTGCTCCGGGCTGGGGTGGCTGGGGGTGGTTTGTCCGGGAGTCTGATGACCAGGTCTTCACAGCCCTGCACGGGCGCGTGAGTGGGGTGCTGAGGGACTTACAGCTCTGGGTGGGGACAGCGCGCCCCAAGGTGTCAGTGGGAAACTGAGGAAGCCAGCTCAGCCTCTGCCTGTTGCAGGGTTCTTGCCCAGGACACAGTGTGGTGGTTCCTGAGCTGAGGGACGGCGGAGGGGGGGGGGGGGGAGCATCAGAGGGATGGAGGTGGGGCGTTGGGCCCCGGTGGGCAGAGCCTGCAGCAGCTGCCCTGGGGACGGAGTGGAGCAGGGAGTCCAGGGCAGGACTTAGACAGGGGCCACTGGGGGGAGATGGTCACCTTGGCTTTGGACCGTGTTTTGCTCGACCATGGACAGGAGAGGCATGATGGGGGGTTGTCGACTTGGGTGGAGACTTTCACAACCTCTCTGCTCCCACTGCCAGCGTCTGAGGCCTTCTTGGCCAGAGTTGTACTCCTTGGTTCGAGTGCCCACTGGAGCCCTCGCTCCTGGGTGCCCACCACAACTCCAAGCGCCCCTGGGCCCTTGAATGCTGAGAGCTGGGCTCCCAGTCCCTCCCGAAGCCCAGCTCCCCCTGAGTGTCAAGGCTGAGCCCCTACCCAGCCTGCTATCTGGCTGTCCCCTCCAAGTCTGTGGAGTCCCTGTCAAAGGCTCTTCCTCTGGAAAACTTTTCCTTCATGTGTCCTGTCCTCCCTGCCAAGCTGGAAGGATGCCGTGTCCCTCACGAGGCCAGGCCCAGCATTGGTGGTGGTCTGGTGCCCAGGGAGAGAGGTCAGGTAGGCAGCCAGTGCTGGGCTCCTGCTCCCTGCAAGACAGGTGACCCTCCTCTCTCCCTAGACGCCGCATCTTGTCAACCTGAACGAGGACCCGCTGATGTCTGAGTGCCTCCTCTACTACATCAAGGATGGGCTCACCAGGTGGGGCAGGCTCACAGGTGGGGTGGGCTCACAGGTGGGGTGGGCTCACAAATGGGGTGGGCTCATAGGTGGGGCAGGCTCACAGGTGGCATGGGCTCACTAGGTGGGGTGGCTCACAGGTGGGGTGGGCTCACTAGGTGGGGCGGGCTCCCAGGTGGGATGGTTCACCAGGTGGGGTGGGCTCACCAGGTGGGGCGGGCTCACCAGGTGGAGCAGGCTCACGGGTGGGGCAGCAGTGGGGGTGAGGGCCCATCCATGTTTCCTGGAAGTGATGCTCTGGCTACGCTGGGCCGAGTGGCTCTCCCAGGATTGGCTGTGTTTGGGGGTATTCCATGTGCCCCCACTCATGTGCATCTTGGGTGTTTCCCATTAAAGCCCAGGTAGGTGTCCCTGGAGGCTGCAGGGGAAGTGGGGAGGGAGCCAGCAGGTGGCATCCTGGGTGCCCTGGTCATTGATGACTGTGCTCCCCCTGTTCCCCACAGAGTGGGCCGTGAGGACGGGGAGAGGCGGCAGGACATCGTCCTGAGCGGGCACTTCATCAAGGAGGAGCACTGTGTCTTCCGGAGCGACTCCAGAGGCGGCAGTGAAGGTACTGCTACTCTTCACCCCACCCCAGTGCTGCTGAGCCTCCGGTCAGCCCAGGCCAGCTCATTACCTCCAAGATCCCCAGTCAGTCCTGGGAAGCCCCTCCATCAGACAGGGGCTTGGGCGACTAGGCTGGGGCTGTGGGCAGCCTCTCCTGCGTCGGTGTGTTTTGGGGTGATCCTGGGTGGGAGGACAGTGAGCCATGAGGAGCCAGCCAGGTGGAAAGTGGAGAATTATTTCTGGACCACACTTTCCCGCTGTCTGTGGAGCGGCCACCGGCCCATTTCCCTGCCTGTCTGCCGTCCGTCTACATGGCCTGTCTCGGGTGTGATGTCTAGGGGAGCACCTGCTGGTCAGAGTGTTGTTACAGCTGAGGCCAGGTGTCCAGCCAACCTCTGGGCTGCACACGGTGGCCGACACCTGCTGTATAACTGGGACACTTCAGGGTGGTGGCCTTAAACAATATTGGGGACATTGGCTCTCCCAGAATTCTCTGTCCCCAAAGCCTGCCCTCCCCTGAGTGGGCGGGCACAGAGCCAGAGAGGCTCCGGGACTCCTGGGGATGTGCTGCCCACCTGGAGAGCCTGACAGGGTTGGTGTCAGCCCAGAACAGCCTCCTGGCTCTTTGACAGGGTGCCACTCTCCTCATCTGTTAATCAGGTGTGACCCCTCGGCTTCTCTGAGGCCCAAAAAGGTGCCACTAACAGTTAAGGCTTTGCTGCTAGCAAGGAGGAGAGTGGTGGTGGGGCTGCCCATGGGTGCCAGGTGAGCAGAGCCCTGCAGGTAGCTGGAGGGCGTGGCACCCACGATGACAGCTCCTGACAGGCCTTCTGTCTGTCCCCCTATCTGTCCTGTAGCCGTGGTGACCCTGGAGCCCTGTGAGGGGGCAGACACCTACGTCAATGGCAAGAAAGTCACGGAGCCCAGCATCCTTCGGTCAGGTACAGCCAGGCAGAAGGCCCGTGCCACCCTCCGCCGGTGGGGCCCGTCTGCTCCCAGGGCTGTGGGCATTCGGGAAGGCAGAGCATTGGCTCGAGGCGCCAGGCTGGGAGGAGAGCCTGGCATGGGGTGGCACCATGGCAAGGATGGGACATGGGGAAAGCCCGGGACTGCACTTTGCAAACATCCCTGGCTACAGAGGGGAAGGGCTGAGAGGGTGATTTGGGGCAAGTGAGGAGGTTCACTTGAAGTCTGGGCCAGGGCC
>NW_005871053.1:884759-890769 GCF_000147115.1 Myotis lucifugus | reverse complement strand
CCGCCGGGAGCGGGAGGAGGCCACCTACCTGCTGGAGCAGCAAAGGCTGGTGAGAGCGCCACTCCCTGGCCCCCAGGCCCCACACGATGCCTGGGTGGGGTGAGCCGGGTCCCTGCTTTGCAAACAGCCCTACTCTCCACTGCCCCAAGCCATCGCTGTGTTGGTCCATGTCTGGGCCCACTGGGCAGGCCTGGGGTCCACAGCTCGAGGGTCCCAGGGGGAGTCACAGTCCCTGCTTCTGTGCTAGGACTATGAGAGCAAGCTGGAGGCCCTGCAGAAGCAGATGGAGTCCAGGTACTTCCCAGAGGTGAACGAGGAGGAGGAAGAGCCAGAGGACGAAGGTGAGGGCTCCCCAACCTGCTGGTGGGCAAGGCCTGGGTCTCCAAGAACATGCAGCCCCCAGGGCACTTCCTGGGGTCAGCTGGTCTGCATCTTTGCCCTGGGGTCCTGCCTATTCCTTGGGAAGAAGCCTTGTCCCTGGGAGGCAGGATTCAGGGAGATTGTGCAGCAGCAGGAAAGCACCCCACAAGCTGCACACGCGTGTGCAAACACATGGGGTTCTGGGGGCAGCAGCCTGGACCATGGGGAGGATGGGGAGGGTGTCCTGTGTCCACTCACCCTGTGCTACCACCTGGAGGCTGGAGCTCCCCCGGACAAGGTCACTGCTCTTCACCTTGGCTCATTTGCTTAGCTGGCCCATCGGCTGCCCTCATGCTGCTGTGGGGCCCAAGGGTGGCCATGGAGTCCACGTCCTGCTTGACCTCTGGTCTGCGGGTTAGCACCTTTGTGTGGATGTGACCTTGGTTTCCCCTTGTCTGGACTCATCTACCCAATGAGGGCCCTTTGAGATCCAAAAGGCAGGGCTCTAGGTGGGAGGAGTTGCTGGGAGGAGGGGTTGAGCCTGGGAGCATGGACTGGCCCTTCCTGGTCCCTTCTTGGTGGAAAGAGGGCGTGAGCTGGAGAGGGTGTGCAGGGCAGTCCCCGCCCCACTGCTTCCCCACGTGGCGGCGTGCCTGTCATTTTCCTGCTGGCCCCTCACTCCTCACCAAGCTTCAGTCCGACTCAGGATGGCTCAGGATGATGCTCATGCACTGCCCTCCTTGGGGCCCGAAGAGCCTTCTTTCATTTTACACGGCTCATATCACCTCTTCCTGCCAGCTTCCTTCTTTCCGAGCACCCAGAACAATTAGGCTGAGATTGGGGACCCAGACACAGAGCCCTGGCCCCGACCCAGAGCAGGATGTTGTGGTGTGGCCTCGATGACCGTGTGGCCCCTCCCCACAGTCCCATGGACGGAGAGGGAGTGCGAGCTGGCGCTGTGGGCCTTCCGGAAGTGGAGGTGGTACCAGTTCACGTCGCTGCGGGACCAGCTCTGGGGCAACGCTATCTTCCTCAAGGAGGCCAATGCCATCAGCGTGGAGCTCAAGAAGAAGGTGGGCCCACTGGCGGTCTTGGAGGGAGGGTATCACCTGTCTTGCTTACAGCTGGACTTGACACTGGGCTCCTCTGCTCCGGGCATGGTGGAGTGGTGCTGCCCGGCCTGGGCCCCTGGGTGGGAGGGGGCTGGGGGGATGGGAGGGAGGCAGGGAACTGACTGAGGTGATGTGGCTCCCGGCAGGCAGGTGGGCAGGTGTAGCCCTCTCCGGTGGTGGGTGGGGAGATTCCCATGTGCAGCGTGATTATGGGTGGTGGGAAGGAAGCCCTTCCCGGGCCCTGGCTCCCGCCTACCAGGGGGCTGACAGGTGGTCATCTTGTGCCTGTCACAGGTCCAGTTCCAGTTTGTCCTCCTCACGGACACACTCTACTCCCCACTGCCTCCCGACCTGCTGCCCCCAGAGGCTGCCAAAGACCGAGAGACGCGACCCTTCCCCCGCACCATCGTGGCTGTGGAGGTGCAGGACCAGAAGAACGGGGCCACCCACTATTGGACGCTGGAGAAGCTCAGGTGTGGTGGGTGGCGGTGGAAGTGGACGTTGGGGATGGGGAACCACCAAAAGGGGGGCGGGCACCAGTTGTATGGGGACACCTGTCCGTGCAGCTTGTTCTCCTGTCTTAATCCCTTTAAAAATCAGAAGCAAACAGTGACTGAGACCCAGCCTCATACAGGGCCCGGTTCTCCCTCCACCAGTGCAGTGGAACGTGTAGTACGTCTTTGTGGAGGAGGCGATGGGAGCTGCAGGGAGGTGGCACAGGATGGGCATGCAGGGCCTGAGAGGCCGGGAGGGGGATGCTGGGGCTGCTACAGGCCACCTCCTTGGTCCCCACATGCTCACTGTGTGTGTGACATGTGCCCTGCCCTTAATTTATAAAGGTGACTGAGACACAACAGGCCAGTGCCACTGAAGAAAAGTTTAATGTCACTCACAGTCCCTAGAAATGAGAGGAATGCCAGAGGGGAGCACAGGACGGCAGAAGGGAGACAGGATCGAGGGAGAGGCCTTGGCCACGGCCCTACGGGGTTTTCATAGGCAAAGCAGGGCGGGGTAGACAGCGAGGACAGGGCTGCTCCTAGTTGCCTGGTATCTGGCCTTGGGCTGATGGAGCGCAGGGGCACTGGCTGGGTGTATGTCAGCTAAGGGGGTGGCTGTGTGTGTGTAAAACTCACCCCCAAAGCGTTTACTGTCTGAGAATTGGCTGGCCCTGGGAGGGGCATCCTCCCCAGCCAGCAAGGCCCCAAAGATCATAAAACATCATCCTATATAATAAAAGCCTAATATGCGAATCAACCAAACAGTGGAATGACCAGTTGCTATGATGTGCACTGACCACCAGGGGGCAGATGCTTAATGAAGGAGCTGCCCCCAGCCCACAGGCCCCCAGCCAGCCAAGGCGGGTGCCAGTGGGGGACCTCCAATCGCCCTGCCAGTCACCCCACAGTTAGGCCCTGATCACCAGCCAGGCTGAGGGACCCAACCTGTGCATGAATTTCGTGCACCAGGCCTTTAATAAAATATAATTAATATAGCACACACTGCACATTCATAGACTCTCACACACCTTTCTTGTATGGCTCATTCACACACACACACTCACACACACACACACACACAGTGATCCCCGCCCCTGCCTAGGCACACACACTCGCACTCACAGCCCTTCTCACCTCCCAGGGCTGCAGGCTGATGTTTGGATAAATGTTCACCCTTCATTCATTCATGTTACCCCTGAGTGCTGGAGGGAAATGATTGCATTTTCTTTCTTCAACTTGTGGGTTTCCTGGGGGTAGTAATTGCTTAAATATAATTTTCTGTATCCTATCACCAATTTGCCCTTTATTCCTGGAGCATCCTGAGGTCCCCATGCCAGTTCCCCTCGGGGTTCTCTCCCCACTTTTCTGCCCCTGCTAAGGGTTACCTCCCTGTCGCTGGTTTCCAGCTATCCTGCCTGCTTGCCCCACCTTGCTGCTACCTGGCCAGAGTTGGTAGGAGTTAGTGGTGACCTCGTCTGTTTACCTGGAAGTCCTTTGCTCAGTGACCGATTTTGAGGACCTAGAGGGCTGTCAGGAAAGCAGCTTGGGCCTCAGACAATCCTGAGCGGGATGCTGTGGCCAGAGCTGAGTCCCAGAGGAGGCGAGCATGGACTGGCCCTTCCTGGGCTCTTCTTGGTGGAAAGAGGGCATGAGCTGGGAGAGGGTGTGCAAGGCAGTGCCCATCCCCACTGCTCCCACACTGACCTCTGCACCCTTGCAGGCAGCGCCTAGACCTGATGCGGGAGATGTATGACCGGGCAGCCGAGGTGCCCTCCAGCGTCATCGAGGACTGTGACAACGTGGTGACTGGCGGAGACCCCTTCTACGACCGGTTCCCCTGGTTCCGGCTGGTGGGCAGGTGGGCACCTCCCTCCCTGGGCTGAGACAGAGCGAGAGAGAGAGAGTGAGAGAAAGAGAAAGAGAGATTGAGATAGAGAGTGAAAGAGAGAGAGAAAGAGAGATTGAGAAAAAGAGAGAAAGAGAGATTGAGATTGAAAGAGAAGAGAGGGCAGGGGGGCGGGAGCCTCCCAAGGCAGGACCCCGACTGGCCCTGCTCCCATCCTGACTTCTCCGCCCTGGTCCTTCCTGGTCTGACCCCTGTTATTTAGGGACCATGGGGGGCTCCCAGCATTGTCCCCACGCCCACTGTGAGGCGTGGCCACCAAGTCACCCGGGTTCGCGTGTGTGAATGTGTGAGGCTGAGTCTGACTCCCCAGGCCACCTGGTGGCTGTGGTGGGAGTGGGGACTCAGGGCCGTGCCACCCAGAGGCTCAGTCCCAGGCCTCCTGTCCCTGGTCTCCTGGCCTGGGTCTGCGCCCAGCCCCTCGCCCTGCGGGACGGACGTGGTGTTCAGAGGCCTCCAGATGGCCAAGCACATGAGGTCTTCACATGACCTCAGCCATACCACGGCAGGATCACTCCGCTGGTGCTTCCAGGACCTTCCGGAACCGTCCGCTGACCACACATGCAGTTTCCTTCTGAGCCTGGGACGGGGTGCCCTTTCGGTCCTCGTCTTTGAAGGCAGTTCTTGGTGGTCTGTGTGTTTGGTTTGGGTGTAACTGGAAGCCCCTGCCCCTGTGTGCCCTGCGAGAGGCTGGTGTTAACTTCTCTCTGTCTTGTCCTACTAACCTCAGTTCAGTCATCTCTGGCTGCAGCAGCTACCCTCTTCTCAACACGTGCATGAGCGCGCGCATGGCTGCTCTCACCCCCTCCCCCACCTCCTCGAGCCCCGACTCCGACACCACCGAGCCTGCGGAGGAGCAGAGCCTGGGGGAGGAGGAGGAGGAGGAGGAGGAGGAGGAGGAGGAGGAGGACCTGGAGGACGACGTCTTTCTGGAGCACGCGCTGTGCCACGGCCGGGACCCGTTTTACGACCGGCCCCCCCTGTTCAGTTTAGTAGGAAGGTTGGTGAGGTCGAGGACAGCATGCTGGGAAGGAACCAGCTCTTTTGCACAGGAGCACTGCTGTGGGCACAATTTGACCGCCCTCAGGGCATGACCACGGGCCAAGGGGCTGGCCTCGCAGGAGGGGGCCTGAGGAGCTCCAGGGCGCCTGCGTTCCTGAAGCTTGGCCGCCAGCTCTGTGCAGGGGAACACACTTCAGAGAGGGCCTAGAACCCGGGAGGTGGCTGCTGGACCCTGGAAAAAATCCTTGAGCAGGACTCCCACTGGGGACATTTGGAAAGCAGGGGGCAGGCCGCCCTCAAGGCCCCGTGGTCCTGGGGATCAGACCCGCCACCAGTTCAGGCAGCTTCCCCACCCTCCACTGTTGTCCGGAAGAGATGGGGCCTCTAGGGAAAGGAGCAGAGCATGGGGAGCTGTCCCGCAGGGCAGGGAGCAGGGCTGCACTCGGGCAGTGGAAGGACCTCCCTCAGAAGCAGGGGCCCTGCAGACCCTGCAGACCCTGCCTGTCTCTGTCTAAAGGTGAGGACTGTTTGTCCTCTGACCTCCCAGGCCATCATGGCCAGATACACACGGCCCTGCACCCGCACAGGAAGTGCCCTTTGCAGAGAGGAGCCCAGTGCTGTGTCCTGGGTGGATAAGAGAGGCTGAGGTCAGGCAGATACAGCTGCCAGTCACGTTTGTTTATCATCACGGAATGGAAGCCTGACTGGTGAAAGAAAGACCTAGAAGCCTCCTGTGGGAGAAGGAGAAGCAGCTCATGAAGCAGCTGAATGTACATGCTTACAGTAGGAAAAGGTGTGAGATGGTTTTCGCAGCAGCCGCTTCTGGAGCTTGAGCTAGTCCAGTGGAGGTTTCGGAAGCCTTGGCCTTGAGCGCCAGTACTGACAGCTGTGGGCTGCAGCGGCCTCAGAGAGTGGGGTTCACACGGATCCTCTTGGAACGAAGCAGGTTGCCATGGGCACACATCCTGGATTTATTCTAATTAGGGTCCCTTGAGTGACATGCTAGCCTACTGGATAAAAGCAAGTGGCTCTCCCTCTGAGATGCCTGGGCTTCGATCTGCAGAGCCCGAGAGGGAGTGGAGCCTCAGAAAGCCCAGCCACTAGGGCGAGGCCTCTGGCCTGCTGGGCCCAGGAGG
>NW_005871053.1:835342-884659 GCF_000147115.1 Myotis lucifugus | reverse complement strand
GGGAGAAACGGGGTGGGTTCTTGCAGTCTCAGCCAGAAAGAGCTGGGTCCTTCCGGCACTTCCCCGTGTGGGTCTGAGATGTCAGGAAACAACCAAACCACAGCAAAGCCGCCCCTGAGAGGCCGGCCCTGCCTGTGGGCGGTCCAAGGAGGGCTTCTTTTGGAACCGTCCTGATCTTTTTGTTTGGCAAGAATTGGCTTTTCCCCGCTCAGCAGCTCTGTGGGCCGGGCCCCGGGAAGGACCCGGCTGTGGTTTCCTCTGATCCTCTGGTAGCTGCCGGCTCTCTCCGAAGCTTAAGCAGAATTGGGGCATTCACTCTCATCTCCCTTCAGAAAGGCTTTCCTGGCCCAGCATGCATCTTTGCACCTCACCAATCTCGTGGTCAGCGCTGCCTCCTCCCTCCCGCCACACAGCTCTGGCTCTGTGTCTCTGCCACCTCCTCTCTCTGGGCGGGTTTCAGCCTGCTTCAAGGTGTGCTCACCTCCGTGGACAAGGCCCCCAGCCTGGGCCTCCCTCGTCCCGACCCAGCCTCCTTACCCACGCCCAGGGTCCGCCCCCCAGGGGCATCTCCCGTTGGCAGTCTGGGGTGCTGGGTGAATTGGGGGATGGCTGACCAAGCAGAGGGAGTGTTTCCCCCTATAATCCACTACTCTCAGGAATTGGGGAGGGGCGTCCTAGGAAAAGAGGGACTGGGTGAGGGAACAGAGGTGACTGCCCAAGGGAAGTGTCCGGGACTCTGGGTGGGAAAACGCTGAGCTGCTCCATGCACTCTGCCACCTGGGCTGGCAAGGACAAACCATCAGCCAGGTGTACTCTGAGTACGGGGCTGCTCAGCCCAGATCTTTGCCAGCGAGACTGAGAGCCACTCCGTGTGTGCGGGCAGGGCGTCCCCACGGTGGCCATGCTAATGCCAGGTGGTTTCTGCCCCATGGCCCCACCCCCTCATGTCTAGTGCTGTTGTGAGGTGGCTCTGTACGGGGTGTGGGGTCTTTGAGCCCTAGCTTACAGTCCCTTGAGGCTGGTGCCGTGGCTCTCGGGCCCCAGAGGTTCCTTCTGGTTGAATGTGTCCATCACCATGGCCAGGTGGACCCAGATTAGGAGGAAGGAGCCAGCGAGGCTTCCTTCACCTTCTCTGATCTGGAACCAGAGCAGCAGCCACATCTGTGGTCCCAGCCGTATTTTGTGCACCCCTCAGAAAGAAAGATGAGGCCAGCTGCTGAGGCGTGCCACTGCTCAGTCCAACCCATTTCAGTGCTGAAGTGTGAAGAGTGGGCATCTTAGAACCCAGGAGGTGCGGGAGCATCTACCACCCAGGTGTGGGAAAAGCAGATGTCCCAGTGCCGGCCCCTGCTGAGCTCAGGCCCCCAAGGAGCTGATCAGAGTCTCGGGGACACAAGGGCCCACTGGGCCTGGGCCGGCAGGGTGCTTTGAGGTGGCCCTCATCCCAGCTCTCCCTGCTGGCTGGGAGGCCTGGCAGCCCTTAACCTCTCTTTTCTGCAGGCTGTACTAATTAAGGGCCCCCGTGCCCTTACTTAACCCATAAGAGGAGGTATGCCCCCTCAAGTACCCCCGATTTCAAGCAAAGGCCCTTGGCCAGCCAGGTGCTAGGGTGGGAAGGCCACCACTGTCCCCACTCCGAGGCAGCTGCTGGGAGCAGCCCATCAGCCTGCCCCCTTCAGTCCCTGCCTGCTAGGTGCCCTGTGTGACTATGGCAAGGGGCTACCAGTATTTGGGCCTCAGTTTCCTCTTGTAACCAGGGCCAGGGATGGACTTAGGGCCCATGTGGCTGGAATAGGGGCTGGGCAGCAGGGCTGCAGGTGAAGCAAGGAGATTGTGTGTCATCGAGGTGGGGTCTAATCTGCACCCCACGACTCCTGGGATGCTGTGGAGGCCATGGGGGAAGCGGGAGGGTGGCCGGTGGTAATGGACCCGCCAAAGGACTTCGGAGAGACTTCTGAGGTAGACCTGATGGGTTTGAAAGATAAGATGGTTTCAGGTTTTTGACCTGCTGGAGGAGGACCAGCAAGGCCGTGGAAGTTGAGATTAGGAGCCCCGCCTGAGAGGGCTGCAGGACCTGGAGTCAGAGTTACCAGGCATGTGCTGCGGTCACAGCAGGTCCAGAGAGGGATGTCCTGGACCTCAGAGTGTGGGGCAAGGCCAGTGGCTGTGTGGGTGGTGTCTGACCTCCAAGCAAGCCAAGCGAAAGGGTGATGGGTGACACCGCTCTTCTCCCCTTCCAGCTTCTCCCCACTCTGCCCTGTACTGCTCTCGGCCATGCACCTGGGTGCCAGCGCCCACCTGGCTAGCAGACCCTGACCTTCCTTCACCCATCTCCCCCACCTCCGCACCCTGCTGCTGCTCTAGCCTTTGTCTGTCCATCTTCCACGCTGGGACCCTGGGCCTCCCTCACCCACCTTGTGCACCTCCTCCCCAACACCTCCCTCCCTCCTATGTCCAAATCCTGCCCCTCCACCCCCAGCCCCCAGGAGCTCAGGGTAATGATGTTTGCATCTCTGGGCTGGAGCAGGAGCTACCTGTGGATCCTGCTGGAGGGGAGGGCAGGTAGAGGCAGGTTCTGCTGGAGTGTGCAGAGGGGGGCTGCCCCCAGGGGCTCACGTGGGTGGGTCCCCCTGAACAGTGGGGGAGATTTGTTCCACATCAGCCTGCCCAGCCCCCAGGGTCCTGTCTGTCTTCCTGGCTGCCCGTGTGACCCTTGCACATGGACAGACTCAGGGACTGTGGTAGCTGCTGGGTGATGCAGGCTCTGTTTGGCCTGTCCTGGCACCAGCTGGGCACTGCCAGGGCAAGGGAGAACTCTGGGCGCTCTGTGGGTAGCTGGCAGGGCCATGGCAGGCAGCTCTGTGGGGTCTGCGGGTGTCTGTTCAGCCAACCCTCTCTGGGCTGGGGCTGGTGCCCTGTCTGGGCTGACACCACGGAGCCCCCACCACTGTGTCCCTAGAAGCTCAGAGGAATTGTGAGCCCTATTCCGGCACCTGGGCCCACAAGCGTCGGACCACTGGGAAGTGGGTGGGTGTTGGGGACTGTCAGGGCACCAGTGCCAGCGTCGTAGCTCAGTGTGGCCCGGTCCCAGGTCCTCCTCCTTGAAGCAGGCTGAATCCCTCCTCAGCTGCTTTCTCGTCAGTTAGCCGGTGTGGCCCCAGCTGTGCCCTGTGCCAGCCCACTGGCCACTGCCTCTGCCCCAGCGCACGACCTCTGCCTCCTCCTGTGTCCTCTGAGCACCTCGGCCTCTGTCTGTCCCCCTGCCCGCCCGCCGCCCGCTGCCCGGCCTCCCTGCGCTCCGCTCGCTTTGCAGTGTTGTGTCGTGAGCTTGGCCGCACTGTCGCCACCGCCGCTCGCAGCGCACACCAAGCTGGCCCTGACAGGAGCCTCTCTTCCCCCAGGGCCTTCGTGTACCTGAGCAACCTGCTGTACCCCGTGCCCCTGGTGCACCGAGTGGCCATCGTCAGCGAGAAGGGCGAGGTGAAGGGCTTTCTCCGTGTGGCCGTGCAGGCCATCTCAGGTGTGTGAGGACCGCGGGCCTGGCTCTCTCCTTCACAGGTAGAGGCCCCAGGCGGGGAGGCCTCAGCTGGCATCACAGAGGTTGGTGTGCAGCCAGCCTCACCAGGCCCCCCGCCTGCACTGTCTCCTCCCCACCCCCAACTGGCAGTTAACCGCTGGTCTCCAAGTGGGGCCCCAGGAGAAGCCCCCATGCTCAGCTCCTGGCTCTGGCCTCCCAGACTCTCCCAGAGTGACCGGGGCCCTTTGGGCCTGTGCAGGCTGAGCCCAGGGCTGTCTGAGCTCCCTCTGGCTCAGCGGACCTCCCTCCCACCAGGCAGCACCAGGGGGACACAGAAGCTCTCCTAGCTCACCACTTGCTGTCTCTCAGCCCCAGGACTGGCTGCCCAAACCCCGCCCACAGTGGCCCTCAGAGCCTCCCTTGGTCCAGGGCACCCCTCTTCGGACCCCACAGCCCCTCCCAGCCGTGTCTCTGTGCTGTGAACCCCTGGGGACCCTGCCAAGAAGGAAGCCTGGGTGGGAACGGGGGCGGCACTGGAGAGGGACAGAGGACAGGGATGCTGGGAGCAGTTGGTGGCTCTTCCTCATCCTTCCTGACCAGCTCTGTCCCAGTTCGGTGGGGTCCCCCTGAGCAGGTTGCTTATAGGGTGACACTGCCTCTATTTGGACCACACCTGACATTCTCTGTCTAGTGGATATGGTGGAGGAAAAGGAACTTAAAAAAACACACCAAAAAACCAGCCTCATGGTCACAGAAGTCACTCCTGCCCCCACCCCCAAGTGGCAGAGCTCAGCCCCCTGATCTCTCACAATGAGCCCTGAGCCTGCTGTGCACAGCCTGGGCTGGCCCCAGGCGATGGTGGGACAGGACTATAGGACAGGCCCCTGGAAGACTCCCCAGTTTGCAAGGCCTCCTGGGGTGACATCTAACCAGAGTGGCTGCAGTTGGGGCCCAGGGGCCTTTAGGCAACCGGAAAAGGGTTTGGATTTTGTCCCCAGCACAGGGGAGACCACTCACTACTCTGAAGGAAGGTGTGGGGCGCTGAGTGCCCAGGCAGGCGATCGTAGTGGCTTTGCAAGGGTGGTGGCAGAGGGACAGGTGGGTTTCCACGGTGAAACCAGGAGACCTGGTGGGTGGGCTCTGCCCTGAGGGGTGGAGGGAGGGGCCAGGAGGACTCTGGTTCTGCTATAGCATCTGAGTCTGGGGGAGGCCGGCGGAGGATCAGGACTCAGAGAGAGGGGCGGGGTCGTAAGCTTGGTTTTTACAATGTGGGGTTGTGGCCCCTATCAAGGCAGGCTGTGTTGAGGCTGTGGCCACTTCTGGGCCCCGGGGCAGCACAGGCTGGTGGTTGGCATGCCCAGGGTGGTGCCTTGGGCATCCTGCAGTCATGGTCAGCAATGTTGGGGATGGGGTGGGTCAGAGCACAGCCTGGTTCCTGTGCCCTCCCCCTACCTGACCGCTCAGCCTGGCTCTGCCACACCACCTGGGGACAAGCAGGGCCCTGACCATCTGCTGGGTTCCTCTTCTAGCCGATGAAGAGGCTCCTGATTATGGCTCAGGCGTCCGCCAGTCAGGAACAGCCAAAATCTCCTTTGATGACCAGCATTTCGAAAAGGTACCTGGCAAGCAGCTCCTCTCCCTCAGGCTCTTTCCTGTCCCACCCCCACCGGCCGCCTGCCACCCTGTCCTGAACCTCAGTGCCCACCACCTCGAGCTCAGGGCAGTGTGCCTGCACCCCAGTCCCTCTCTGAGGGGCTCACCAATGTTGGGGATGCACAGGAGGGTCAAAGGGCAAACAGGTGGAGAGCACAGGGCAGAGGAGGCTGAGTGGGCACCTGGCACAGGGAACCTGGCCGGGACCCTGACAGCCAAGCAGAAAGGGTACCTGCATCCTGCCCATGGGGGGAGGGGCTGCGGGAGGGTCCAGGGTGGGGCAGAACTGAGGACCTTTCCCACTCATGGAATCAGCATAGGCCATGACAGCCTGGGAAACAGGCCTAGGGAGATAGGTACCCACCCACCCTGGGGCAGGTCTGGAACAAAGATCCATGAAGTTCTCACCTGACTCTGGATAGCACAGGCCCCTCTCCTGGCCTCTTGACTGGCTGTGGGGACTCCACCCAGCCCCCTCTCTCTGACTCTGGTTCCCCACCCCCCATAGTTCCAGTCCGAGTCCTGCCCTGTGGTGGGGATGTCTCGTTCCGGGACCTCCCAAGAAGAGCTGCGCATTGTGGAAGGCCAGGGCCAGGGCGCAGACGCGGGGCCCTCGGCCGACGAGGTCAACAACAACACCTGCTCAGGTCGGTCACTGTGGCTGCCCGGGGCTTGGGGCTCTTGGACATGGCCCTGCCCCACTGTAGTCTGGAGGTCCCTCCACTTCCAGCCCGGTCTAGGGTGATTAGGACCAGGCCCCCTCCCCGTGCCCAGTCCCTGAGGGAGGCTGTGCAGGCCCAAGCCTGACCTCAACTCCAGCACCCCCGTAACATGGGGGTCCCGTCACATGGCTGTGCCCTTGGCTCCCTGCAGCGGTGCCTCCGGAAAGCCTCCTCCTAGACAGCCCTGAGAAGGCCACGCTGGACGGGCCCCTGGATGCCGCCCTGGACCACCTGCGCCTGGGCAGCACCTTCACCTTCCGCGTGACCGTCCTGCAGGCGTCCAGCATCTCTGCGGAGTACGCTGACATCTTCTGCCAGTTCAAGTGAGCTCAGCCCGACTGGACAGGCCAGCAGGCGGGTGGGCAGGCTCTAAGCAATGCATGGATGGTGTCCCAGTGACCCCAGCCAAGTGTCTCCTCCTGCTTTGCAGCTTCATCCATCGCCATGATGAGGCCTTCTCCACGGAGCCCCTGAAGAACACGGGGAGGGGCCCCCCACTTGGCTTCTACCACGTCCAGAATGTAGGTCCTCAGAGCCCTCCTCCCTGCCACTGGGTGGCCCTCCCAGGGTCTGGCTGTGGGTGGCCTCCCTGAAACAGCTTCACCCAGTCTCACCATGGTTCCTCCTCCCTCTTCCGGTCACCAGCATGTGCTGGACGAGGCCAGGCAGGAGGACACAGGGCCTCTGGCACCAGGCAGACGTGTGGGCTGTTGCTGGGCACTGGGCCTTCGGTGGGTTTAAGACTGGGGGTGGGAGCAGTAAGAGTCCAGAGAGCTCCCTGAAGGGAACAAGTTTCTGGGGTGGCCAGGGTCTGTGCTGAGGCTGGGGTGCCTAGCCGGGCAGCCTGTGTGTTATGGGAAGAGGTGGAGGCAGGGCTCTGGGAGGTCAGGAGAGCTCCAGGCAGGGGAGCATCCAAGCCAGGCTGTCAGGAGAGCAGGGGGCTTTCGGGGTCGGGGAGCAGGGGTAATCAGGAAGTGTGTGGGGTGCTACATGTGGCCATAATGAAAGCTGCCAGGTGATGAGGACTCCAGGGCCAGGCTGGGGAGTTTGACCCTGAGCTGCGTAGTCTGTTGGCATGAGGCCTGCGCAGTCACAGAGGCCATGGTCAGGTGGCCCTGCAGACTGGCCCATCCTGGCCCTCAGGTGACAGGCAGTGGACCACGGTTTCCCAGCTGGGAAACAAGGCAGATCTGAAGTGTGCACACTGGCTGGCTGTTTCCTGGGCTGCCCTAAACGTTATCGCCTCCCAGGTCTGGAGGAGAGGTGCCTGAGGTCAAGTGTGAGCAGGGTTGTTCTGGACCCGAGGGGAACACCTGTCCCAGTCTGTCCTGGAGCATGTACATGCCCGTCTCCTCCCTGAGGCCTCTGTACCTGTCTCTATTCTGATTTCCCCCTTTGTAAGCACATGGTCATATTGGGTTAGGGCCACACTAATGCCCTCATCTAACTTGCTGGCCTCAATAAAGACCCTGCCTCTAAATACAGGTGCTGGGGTTAGGGCTGCAACTTATGAACTGGGGTGGGGATCCAGGGAGACACAGTTCAATCTGTAACTCTTGATGAGTGGGCTAGGGCCCCAGAAGGGTCAGACCAGACCCCAGAGGCACCCTGGCCTTGGTCACCATTTCGAGCTCTGTGGTCTGAAAGGATAGCCGAGCCCTCTGGCCCAGCCCCATCTGTACTGGGAAGAGAGGCCAAAGCCACCCATCTGGTGGTCTGTCCATTGGGTGGTGACAGAGGAGAGGCAGGGCTGGAAGGACCTTGGCTAGGAGCATTGTCCCTGTCATGAGCGGAACTCAGGCCCATGGGGCCTTCCATCTGGGCCTGGAGTGCTCGGTCCTCCATGGAGGCCCCATGCTCCCCTCTGATCCCCTGCCCACCTTGCCACCAGATTGCCGTGGAGGTGACCAAGTCCTTCATCGAATACATCAAGAGCCAGCCCATCGTGTTCGAGGTCTTCGGCCACTACCAGCAGCACCCATTCCCGCCCCTCTGCAAGGACGTGCTCAGGTTCTGGCCCAGTTCTCATGGTCCCGTGGGGCCTCTGGCGGGTCTGGGGGCCTGTGGGAGGGAGGGAGGCAGGCGGGGCTCCCTGGTCCAGCTCAGGCCCCTGCAGACGTCAGCCCGCTGGGTTGCCTCACGTGGGTGCTTCTTTCTCCACAGCCCCCTGAGACCCTCACGCCGCCATTTCCCACGGGTCATGCCGCTGTCCAAGCCAGGTAGGCCGAGCTGTTGGGAGTCTGCCCCTGTGGGTGCCAGTGTGGTTGGGACCTTGCAGCTGAGCACAGTCCTCATGCTGGGTCATCGCTCCCAGGCTCGGGGTCCCCAGGCACCTACTAGGCCTCACGGGGTCCCCGTGCAGTGAGGGGCTCCATTCTGGGCACGGGGTGACGGCAGAGAAAACACCTCGGGTGTCTTTGGCCCCCCATCAGGCACGGAGCAGCTGGGTGGCGGTCAGGTGGTGCCTGTCCTGTGCCCCAGGGGTTCCTGGAGCAGACGACAGAGGTGTGGGAGCCCAGAGAGGAAGGCATTGAGGGGCTGGGACCATCTGAGCCTGTTGTCAGGAATTGGTCACGAGTAGAGGGCCAGTGGGACCTGAGGGGCAGGCCTTGTCTGTGCTGGGTAGAGGTGCTGGGACAGGTGCCGCAGGCTGTGGCCAGAGTGTGGTCTAGCAGGGATCCCAGGCGGGTTGTGGGCTTCTAAGCAAGTGTGGCTCCTGCTGTCTGCTGGTTCTGTGGCATCTCAAGCCACCACCATCTCTTCGAGGGCTGGGGTGTGTAGACAGGTGCTCCTCCCCTGGGCATGGAGAAGCACGCGGTCACATCTGATCTTGAGCTGGTACGTGGCTGCGGAGGCCTGAGTGGGCACATCCTGGGACATGGGGCGGGGAGCCGCTGGTGGCTTTCCTCGGAGTGAGATGAGCTCGCTGCCTGGACGCGTCCTCCACCTCGGCACCCTCCCTGAGCGAACCTCAGGGCGTGGTGGGTCCGGTCTCTCATCAGCACGTGCTCTCTCTGTCACCCCAGTGCCCGCACAAGCTCAGCACGCTGACACGGTCCTGCCCTGGGCACGCACTGCAAATACGACCTGCTGGTGCACTTTGAGATCTGTGAGCTGGAGGCCGACGGCGAGTGCGTCCCCGCGCCCGGTGTGCCGCGCTGGGGGGCTGGGGGGCTGGGGTTCCCGAGGGCCATGGTGGGGGAGGAGGTGGCACATGATGGGTTCCTTGCCCCGCTGACTCTGGTCTCCATGGACAGGCTCCCATCTCACCTGTTCTCCCTCCTTCCACTCCTGGGGCCTCGACTGTGCTTGGGCCCGCGGGGAGGGCAGACGCCTGCCTCACACATCTTTCTCTCTCCAGTTACATCCCTGCAGTGGTGGACCACCGTGGCGGCATGCCGTGCATGGGGACCTTCCTGCTCCACCAGGTGCCAGGCCCTCCCTGCCCCAGCCCACCTCATGCCCCCTCCCCGGCCCCACATGGCCCCCAGGCTCCCTGACCGTGTCCTCTCTCCTGGTGCCTGACAGGGCATCCAGAGACGGATAACCGTGACACTGCTGCACGAGACGGGCAGCCATATCCGCTGGAAGGAAGTGCGAGAGCTAGTTGTGGGTAAGTGAGGCGGGTAGAGTCTGCCTTGGGGGCTGGGCTGGGTTTGTGGGAAGGCAATGGACCTGCCCACCCAGATGCCTGAATCCTAACCACAGCTCTGCCCCTGTTGCTGTGTGACAATGGCCAAGTCACTTAACCTCTCTGTGCCTCAGTCCCTCGCCTGAAAAGGAGAGACTAGGCCAGTGATGGCAAACCTTTTGAGCTCGGCGTGTCAGCATTTTGAAAAACCCTAACTTAACTCTGGTGCCGTGTCACATATAGAAACTTTTTGATATTTGCAACCATAGTAAAACAAAGACTTACATTTTTGAGATTTATTTGATATATTTAAATGCCATTTAACAAAGAAAAATCAACCCAAAAAATGAGTTTGCGTGTCACCTCTGACACGCGTGTCATAGGTTTGCCATCACTGGACTAGGCCATGGTGATGATTCCAAATATCTATTTAATCACTGTGTTAGCTTGCACCACATACCGGGTAGCTTAAAACAACAGAAATTTCTCCTCTTCACAGTTCTGGAAGCATAAATCCTAGACAGAGGGGTTGGCAGGTGGCCATACTCCCTCCCCTCCTGGCCTCTTGTAGGATCAGTAGATGCCTCGTTCCAATCCTTCATCTTCTCGTGGACTCTTCTTACAGGGACAGTCAGATTACATTCGGGCCCAGTGTTACCACATCTCAGTTAATTACAGCTGCCAAACAGGGTCTTTGCTTCCAGGAAGGTCACGTTCTGCAGTGCCAGGGGCTAGGACTGCAGCATATATTCTGGGGGGACACAATTCAATTCATCTGGGACCTTAGCCGGGTTTCTTCTGTGACATCATCCTGTGAACTCTTTGTCTGCTAGCGATGTTTCCTCTGCCAACCTGTAAAGAATGTGTCTTCCCAGTTTTCATTCAAGGACACAAACTGTCCATTCCCGTGTGTCAGCGTGAGGCCCCAGCCCTCGCCTGCCCTGGAGCTGATGGCTCCTCTCAAAACCCTGCCCTAGACGTGTCTGTGGCCATGTCCCTGGGGCTCAGAGGGCTTTGAGGGCAAGGCAGCTGGGATGTGTCCATCCTGGAAGAAGCAGAGGGGTCAGTTTCACCGTCACTGCCGGAGCAAGAAGTGATCAATGAGGCCCTCAGGCAGGATTCCGGATGCATTGGCTCTGGCAGCTTCCACAGACACAGCTGCCCCTCGAGTGCGTGCAGGCGGCAGCCTGGGGGGCTCTGTTGGAAAAGCCCCTGCAGGAGCATTTGATGGCACGGGTTGTGTTTCTTCTCTCTCTCTTTTAAGTATAATGAGAAGAGGGGACATTTTGTCCTCATCTTGCTAAGATTTCCTTTCCAACAGGTAGGAAGCCTGAGCATTTTGGCCTAAGCGATTGGACTCTGTTAGCATTTTGGCCTAAGCGATTGGACTCTGTTAGGAGAGAGCAGAGGGAGGAGGAAGCGCAGAACTTAGACTTCTGGAGGAAAGATGGTAGAACCGTGCACTGACCTATAGCAGCGGGCCGGCTGCAGACCCTGCATGGGTGTCCCTGTCCACCATGGGGTTACCCTTCGACAGATGCCCTGGTGGCCACACCGGGAGCCAGTTCCCTGCAGGCCTCCGTTCAGAAGCTCCGGCCCAGGCAGAGGTGTGAGCAGTTACCTAGTGCCCCCACCTGCCCGCCTGGAAGTGACACGGACCTGTCACCTTTTCCGTAGGTCGCATCCGAAACACCCCAGAAACAGACGAGTCCCTGATTGACCCCAACATCTTATCTCTCAACATTCTCTCGTCTGGGTACATCCACCCGGCCCAGGATGACCGGTGAGTCCCCTTGGGCGGCAGGCTCTGCTCCTGAGTCCCTGGAGATGAGTCGGTCTGGCTCGGGCCCCAGGGGTTGGGGTGTCAGCCTACGGTACCCTTGGCTGGCCTGGACGTGTTGGGTCCACCCACATGGGCTGGGATGTCTGGCCCCGAAGCTTCTAGGCCTCCTGCCTGAGGGAATAGGAGCAGGGAGGGAGGCTTGTGGCCTCAAAGTCCCGTGGTGCATGTGTGAGCATCGTTGTTCATCCGATCGCCTGGCAGGGACTGTGGGGCAGTTGTGGGAATGAGCTGGGTCCTGTCTGGGGAGTTCAGTGGGTGGGTGGGTGGGTGGGTACCATGGGTGGTGGGAGGACAAGCATTCCATATTTCCCCGACCTTGCTGCTGAGGCAGCTGTGTGACCTCTGGCAGGGGAACACCGACCAGGGGTCCTGGAGGCGGTTCAGGGGCGCACTGGGTTGGCGGCCCAGCATCCTGGGTGAAGGTGTGCCCACCGGTCACTCCTTGTCACTGGGCCATTCCTGTCAAGGCTCCCAGGTGATGGTCAAGATCTCACAGCTTAGGCTGTCCCGGCATTTGGCACAGTGGACTGGGTGTGGGACACCTTGGGGACAAACCAGCCGGGGTGGGAGGGATGTGACGGGGAGACGCTGGAGCCAGCTGGGGCTGGGGGTTCACGACTGACATTTCGGAGAGCGCCCTGGAGTCACTGGCGGGCACGGCTGGGTCTGAGGGGCTGCTGTCCAGGGCTGTGGGGAGGTGAGCAGGTGCTCCAGTCCCACACCGGCTGCACCCAAGCCCTGCTCCTGCCTGACTCTCTGAGCTCGACCTGTGGGTGTCTCCATGGGCCCTTGAGGCTGTGAAGGCTGCATGTGCTTGCAGAGAGAGGTGGTGCCCACATTGTGGAAGCGCCCATGTCTATACGGACAGAGGGTCCTGGGGAATTGCCTCCCACTCTGGTTCTCGGGCTCAGACACCCTGAGAGGGGGGCTGTGAGGGACCGTCCCTCAGATGAGCAACTTGGGGATTGGGGAACAGGGACCCCAGCAGGGGCAGATGAAGCTCTAGTTCCAGCCCTGCCCTGGAACCTTTTAGAAGGAACTCACCTCATATCCAGAGGAGGGAGGGCCTGGGGGGTGTTCTCATGTGGAGGTGACACCATGACAGGCAGGCTGGGGCTGCACCTGGGACGGTGAAGCGGACAGGGGGTGGGGTGGGCCTGTCACTGTGCGAATGCACCCCGGGACCTGGCGGTGAAGGCTGGGCGCCCACCCACACAGGGGCCGCCTGCACGGATGTGGGCTGCTGTGTCTGGGCCATGGGAACCGCGACCCCCACGGGAGGGCATGTGCCCCTGGAAGAGGTCTGTGTGTCATGCTGAGTGATGCCTTGGACCTCAGCCTTCCCCCGACCTCAGGCAATTCCTAGATTCTTGGGGCAGGAAGGGAGTGGGGGGCAAAGGAAAGGGGTAGAGGGGGTGCCTCCCAGGCCTCCCAGCCTGCACTGAGGGCTGTGTTGGTGGGTCTTCTTGCTGCTGGGGGCACCTTGGGGAGCCTCAGCCCTGGGCTAAGTCCCAGGGTAGCCTAGGAGGCTGCTGGGCCTCAAGCCAGCAGGGCTTTGGCTAAAAGGTCCTTCCTGTCCCTGGAGGCCCCAGTCCCATTGCTGATGGGCTCTGGTCCTGCACCTGGAGGCTGTGGGCGTGAGGCAGCCCCAGGGCAGCTCTGGGGTCCATCAGCCCCGTGCCTGAGGTCAGGGCCCTGGTCCCAGGACAGGAAGGCGGCGTAGACCATCGCTGCTCTGGCCCCATGCTTGGCTTTGGCCCGCCTGGCCCCACCTCCCACCCTGTCCTGGAAAAGCCTAGGGGACCCTCCTCAGCGGTGGCCCCAGGCAGGCACCATGCTAAGGCTTGGCCGGCCAGGCCAGCGGGCCCCTCCCTAGGGCCTTCTTCTCCCGGGACCCTGGCTGTCATCCTTGGAGCCCGTGGTGGATCCGGCTGCTCTCCCCCCTCAGGTGCTGAGGCTCGGCGACCCCAACCTAGCTCAGGCTTCGGGTCTCGGGCTGCCCACGAGCTTTGCCACAGCCCCGGCCTCGCTGCTTGAGGCCCCACGCTTTGCAGCCTCCCTGGCTCAGAGTGGGCCTGCCGGCTTGGTGGCTTCTCTCTGTGCAGCTCCCCCTCCCTGCCGCTGCCCGATGTCCCTGCCCGCTGTCCCTGCCCCGCTGCCCCACCCCCACGGCCCCAACGCCTCACTAACCTGTGACTGTTTGTGTTTTGCAGGCAGTTTCTTGATTCGGACATGCCTAGGTATCATTTGTGCCCTCGGTTTTCTTTCAGCATCTCCCTGCTCCCCCTCCACCCCCCAGCCCTGAGTTTTAATTTCCACTTCCTGGATTCCTTCTACACTTGCTCACCTCTCCCTCCTGTTTCTTCATCTTTTATTTCCTTAGAATACCTTTTTGATTTTTTAAACTTGCTTCTTCACCCCCCTGGCTGAGTCCCTTCTGCCCCTCTCTCGGTTTTGGCTGCTTTGGTAGTTGGCTGCCCTCCCGTAGACACTGGCTGGCTCCCGCTCCTCCCACCCCAAGCCTTGCCCACCCTGTGCCCACCCGACTTCACCCTGCCGGAGAGCAGCGGGCGCTCTGCATGCAGGCTGGCTGGCCAGGCTCCCCAAAAGGTGACAGAGAAAAGAGGGAGGGAGTGAAGCCACCCGCCAGATCTCCACCTCTGCCCCTTCCACCCCTGAGTGTGAGCCCTCACCTGGCTGTGGCCACCACACACCCTTTAGGAAGTAAGTGGACAGGACAGCTGTGAAGGGCCCAGTAAGTCTCTGGACTCGCTTGGGTGGTCTCAGGTTAAACCACTGGAGGCGCAGGTTCCTGGGCTGGGGACCTCCCATCCCTGCCGAACCCAGTCGAGGCCCCTGAGGCTGGACGGCCTCCGTCCGTTCTGAGCGAAGGGTCAAGGCTGTCACGTTCTGGGTCCCGGTGGGTTTGGCCAGAGTTCCATGAGGTGGTCCTGGGGGTCCCCTGTGGGTAGCCGGAGGCTTCCAGCTTGAATGTTTGGGCCTGTAAGCTACATGGGGGTGGAGGGTGGTACGGCCGGACCACCTGAGGCTGTGTCCCTCTTGGTCCTGGCTGTGATGGTCTGGACAGATGGGTACTGTGAGCGGTTCCTGCGGGTGTGTCCCTGAGGGCGTGCCCACACACCTGTTCAATGACAGAGGCTGCGACAGGCCCTTCCCTGGGAACACCGGCTGGGTGAGGCAGCGACCTGCAGTGGTGGTGGCCGCACCGAGGAGGGGAGCAGGGGCCTGCCTGCCCCAGGCAGCCGGGAGGGTTTGCTGGAGGAGGCGGCCTGCTAGCTGGTCCTGGAGGTGGGCTAGGCTGGCCGAGGCGGCTGCACCCTGTCCTCAGAAGGTGCTGGTGGGAGCCCATCAGCCCCGGCTCCTCCCTGGAAGGGACCCAACGTAGGGGCTGGTTTCTTGATGAGTGGAAACTTCCTGCCCATCAGTGTGATTGCATGGGGGTGTGGATATTTCGTTTAAGTTTGCATTTCCACAACCACCTCAGTGCTCAGGCTGGTCCTAGACACCACGCCGCTCAAACATGGTGGCTCCAGGAAGGTTCTAGGTCAAGCATGTCAAACTCAAAGGCTAACACGGGCCAAATAAACAAGGTTTAAGTTTATGTGGGCCGCAAAAAACCAAACGCTTCAGTTTTCATAGAAGCGTAGGTTTATTTTGATAGAGACATGCTGAATACAAAGGGCTGAAATAAATGAGTCATCGTTAACATAAAATAATAGAACATTTTAATAAAAATTAATATTTTTCTTGAACATTAACTTACCAGACACTGAATAACTACACAAATTAATAAGCGTAATGCTAATAAAACTTGTAATGCTAATAAAACTCGTAATGCTAATTTTCTCCTTCTCCGAAAGTGAAATATTTCCTGTTGTGCACACCAAACAAGTCAGTACAAGACTAATGACGTGGCAATCGGCTGCTAAAACATTCACTGCTGGTATTAGTGAAGAGAAATGGTGCGCCTGCGCGTAAGGGAATTGAATGCAACACGATTATAGTAATCAGTCAGAGAATATCGTAGTTCATTATTAATAATTATGTATAACAGGATTTTATAAAAATTAAGTGACGAAATTCTTATTAAAACGTTTCTTACATATGTTACATTGGCTGGGCCGCAAAATTATTCATTGTGGGCTGCATCAGCCTGTAGGCCGCGAGTTTGACATGCTTGCTCTAGGTAAAGTGCAAACAGTGCCTTGTGCCTCATGAGTGGGGAGAGGGTCCCCATGGGTCTGAGATGGGGCCTGGGAGTCTGCATTTCTCACATATTCCCACAGCGTGCTGGTGCCGCAGGCCCGGGACCCCACGTCTGGGCCACGCGTTTCTCCTGACAGCAATATCTGGGGGATTAGCTGAATGGGTCGTGGGGCAGAGTGAGGGGTGCTGTGTGGAATGAGGCTCCCTCCTGGGTGACCTGGTGTCCAGAGAGGTCCTGAGAGGACGCTGTGCTGCTCATGAGTGAGGGCCCTGGCATGGCCTCCTCAGCCTCCCAGCCGCATCCTCGTGGCCTCTCTGGGTCTGTGTTCCTGCCGTGTGGCTGAAGAGCAGCTGTCCTTGGTTCCCATGCTGTGCCCTGCAATCCTAGGGCATCCCTCGTGGCTGTCACTCTGCCACCTACCCCACCCTGCACACACTGCGCCGTTGCTGACTCTCACTTGGGGTCTGGGGGAGACCCCCTCCGCAGAGGCCTCAGGAACTGGGGTTCAGGATGGGTGTCCAGAACCCTCCCTGCCTGGGCTCCAGGGTCTGGTGTCCGTGGCACATGGAGACGCTGATGGGGGGTCTGCAGGAGGTGGCATGGGGGCTGGGGCAGCATCATGTTGTGCCAGATTGGACCTGGTCCGGTTGGCCTTCTTGGCACCTGGGTGATGGGGCAGTAGAAGGCCCGGTGAGACCCAGCAGTCAGGCTTCGGAGACATTCTAGTCACCAGTGTCCAATCAGGACAAAGCCACGATCTAGCCTGACGAAGGGCCTCTCACCAGGAGCGTCTCCGAGGGGCCTCGTGTCCGGTGGGCTTGCTTCCCACAGCCCCAGGCCCGGTTCCTGGGGGACGGGGGGGGGGGGGGCTCTAGTAATAATCTCAGTGATGCGAACATGCGCCACTCAGGCCTCAGGCAGTGCGCTCGCTCGAGTAACAGCTCATGTCACCCACCAGGCAGCTCTGAGGCAGGGAGACAGGTCTGCCGACAGGCCGAGGCCAGGTGGCTATGCCATGGCATTTGGAACTGGACAGTCTGGGGACTGCAGGCGTGGCCCTACAGAGCCTGGGTGTTTGGGGCCCCCCAGGATGGACGGCGTCCCTCGGTCTTGGCCGCAGCTCCAGGGATGCCCACCTGGTCCTGCAGGGGACAGACCCAGGCTCTCCCTGCAGACACTGTGGGTGGTGCTAGGAGTGTTGTGTGGCCCGTGTCTGTTAGCTTGTGCCGGGCGGGCGACAGTGCTTGTTCTGACATATGAATCTCTTCTGTGTGTGTACGTGTGTCCTGCCTGCCTCGCCTTTAGCGTTTCATTCGGAAATGACACTAGGTACAATCACTCTCTTCCGCACTCGCTTGGCCCTTCCTCCGCTGCTTTTCAATTTCCTTTCTCCTCTGATGTCTCCCCGCGCTCTCTGCCCCTCTGTCGCCCGCTGTCCTCACATCCCTTCCCCTGGGTCTTTGTCCTCAATGACCTATGTCGACACGGCCCGGCCCCCTCCCACTGCTTAGCCCCGCGCCCCTGGGCGGTGCCACAGAGAGAAGGGCAGCGGAGGCGCTGCCCATGCCCCTCGCGGCCTGGCTCCCCAGGCACCCTCCACACTCCTGGGCCTGTGCCACTGCCCGGCTGTTGTGTTGACCTGTTCCTCAGCTGTGTCTCTGTGAAGATGCTTGGATGGAAACCGGGCGAGGCAGGGGGCTGTGCAGCGCTGCCAGGGCCCACAGGCGGCCACAGTGGGCACTGAGGCACATTCCCCACCTCCAATATGCGGGCACGACTGTAGGAGCTCTGCCGTCCATGGCTTGAGCTGCCCCCACCCCGGGAGGGGTTTGTCGGCCCCTGGCTCATGCTCTGCTCATTATCTTTCCGGGTTGGAGATGGAGGCAGAGGAGAGGCCTCAGCCTGCTCTGCCCGAGTGGAGAGTCTGGCCGCAGTGGGCAGTGGCGCTGTCTGCACCTGGCCGCCCGGTTTCCACTCCCAGCATCCTCCCCGAGGGCCCTTCCTCCCCCAGGGGCGAGTCGGTCACGGAGGAGGTGGGCCCTGCAGGGTTTTGCAATCTGGGGCAGGTTCCTTAGGGTCCAAGGAGAGACCATGGCACCTCCTTACTCAGACCCAGGCCCCCGCCCTGTCCCCACCCTTGTAGTCGTTCCCCTCTTTCCCTGTCCCCACCTCCCTGCTCTCAGCTTGAGAGCTGTGGGCTACCACATGCCACTCCTTGTCCACAGTGGAGGTGACAGCTGGGCACACCCTGCTGGTGGCATCTGGAGCCCCCCCCAGTCCTGAGTAAGGAGGGGACTGTCTTTCCTGGACACTGCCCCCAGTCCTCCGGACCTGTGACCCCAGTGACACTCCCTGCGGGTCGCCACATGTCTCTGTCTGTCTGTCCGTCTGCATGTCCCCACCCCAGCCCAGTGTGGCCTGCACGTTGTTCTCTTACCTTCTCTCTGCTCCCCACCAGGACCTTCTACCAGTTCGAGGCTGCGTGGGACAGCTCCATGCACAACTCCCTCCTGCTGAACCGCGTCACCCCGTACAGAGAGAAGATCTACATGACAGTCTCTGCTTACATTGAGGCAAGGCTCCTGTGCCCAGGCACGCCGCCGAAATCACCTGTCCCCTGAGCCAGCGGGGCCTGCCCAGGGCAAGGAGGGCGAGCGCGCTCTGGACAAGCCCACACGACCCTGCTGTCTCCCCAAGTCCTCGCGACACCCATGCACCTCGCGCAGCAGTGCTGTCAGCCCACCCGCGTCTCTACTGTGTGGGCTGTCGGTGTGGCCAGGTGGCATCTGTGCTCCAGGCAGCTCAAAAACAGAAGCCTCCTCCCCATCCCCAGGGCCTGGCGCACAGGAGCAGGCTGGGAGCCTGGGCGAATCTAGTGGGTACGGTAGCCAGGAATCTGGAAGTTTGGGGTCAGCATCGAGGGTGAGGGCCTCGCCCCCCCTCAGAGCCTACTCCTCCATCTGTAATGGCTCTGCCCTGACAAGTCCCCAGGGCCCATCGGCTGTCAGAGTCATAGTTGAGCTTCAGGAACACAAAGAGCGGCTGCATGTGACACCACACCCGCCACCGTGACGTGGTCTGTGGTGGGTTAGACGCACCGCGTGGGTACATTCTCATAGATGTGTTGTGCAGCGTGTCTCGGATCGGTGGTGACCCTCGGGGCCTCTGGGAGGCAGGGCCCACTGCCTCTGCCGGGAGGTGCTCCAGCGAGGAGCAGGGACTCTCCCGCCTGCTCCGGGGCCACGCGGGGCCTGGCGAGGCCTGGGCTGTGGTCAGTGCCGTGGCTCTTGCCCCAGGAGGTTAGAAGGGCGTGTCCCTCTGCCTGAGCCCCCGCTTCCCTGTCCCCGCAGATGGAGAACTGCGCCCAGCCGGCCGTCATCACTAAGGACTTCTGCATGGTCTTCTACTCCCGAGACGCCAAGCTGCCTGCCTCGCGCTCCATCCGAAACCTGTTCGGCAGCGGGAGCCTGCGGTCCTCGGAGAGGTGAGCTGCTGGAGTGGGCAGGGCACCCTGGCCACCCAAAGACCGGACTGCTTGGGATGCTCGGGCACAGGCTGACGAGAGCCCAGCTTGTCCGCTTCTGGCTGGCCCCCTGCTCTCGGCCCTTCTCCTCACCCTGATGTTGGGGTTGTTGGAAGCCAGGGGCACGTGTGGGACACCAAGGGCATGTTAGGGAGCCACACTGCACCCCACCACCAGGTGACCTTCTTTCCCGGGGGCCACAGGGTCTGGGCCATCAGGGCCCCTCGCCTGCACACGGGGGAGGCTGGATAAATGGGGGGGGGGGGGTGGAGCGGGCAGGCTGGGAAGGGACTCAGGATGGAGGCTGGCAGCACCTGAGGGTCAGACTCTAGAACCAGATGTGCCTCTCCCACTCCCACCGCCCCTTGCACTCTGGGGGGACAGTGTCAAGGCAGTGAGATTCCCCACGTGCTCTGTCCCGGGGACCCCCCATGCCCAGGCCACTCTGGGCACAGCTGGGAGGAGGGAGTGTGGGGGTCAGGACTCAGTGGCCTTGGGCTGGCCACGACCAGCCATCTGAGAGGTCCACAAGAGGGTTGGTGGGTGCCCCTGGCAGAATCGGCAGTCCCAGGGAAAAGGGGGTCTGAGGTGGGGACTATGCGAGTAGGGCTGCAGTGTGGGGGCCTGGCACCCAGCTCCCCCTTGGAGGCCACCTGCATGGGCAGGGCAGGTGCCCAGTGTGCATTTGATGGTGGTGAGAGTTCGTCCTGGGCATCCCCGTGCTTGGTGACAGCATGTCCCCCTCTGCCCCCAACAGCAACCGTGTGACCGGTGTGTACGACCTCAGCCTGTGCCACGTGGCCGACGCGGGCAGCCCAGGTAGGTGTCTGTCCTGCTCTGTGGCAGGCCGGGCGGGGTGGCACTTATTGCGAGTCACCTGGGGTCCTCTGGGTCACTCCAGGTGATGTCAGCGAAGCTGCCAATTGGGGGGTTCCTTCCCTGTGAGAAGCACGGGCCTCTCCAAGGTTGTTCTGAGGGGCTGGAGGACAGGGAGGGGCGAGGCAGCAATGGGAAGGCCGGCAGAAGGGAGGGCATCTCGAGCTCTAACCCCCATGGGACAGATGCTATATGACTTTCCTTGGGCGAGCCCAGGGTGGCTCTGAGGGTGGACCAAGGGTTAGGGGAGGGGGAGCTGCCCCAGGGCCCTGTCCCTGCACCCCCGGTGGGGACGTGGTCAGACAGGTGACCCTTTTCAGGGATGCAGCGGCGGCGCCGTCGGGTGCTGGACACGTCTGTGGCCTACGTGCGGGGTGAGGAGAACCTGGCGGGCTGGAGGCCCCGCAGTGACAGCCTTATCCTGGACCACCAGTGGGAGCTGGAGAAGCTGAGCCTGCTGCAGGAGGTGCGTCTGTGCCAGACCCTGGGGGTCCCAGGCCACCCCAGGACAGAGCGAGGGCACTCACACTGCTCTCACGGACCTAATTGCAGAGGGCTATTGGCTTGCAGAGACCAGGAATCAGGGTGGGCAAGGCCCTCTGTCGCTAAGTCAGGAGCCCAGTGACCAGCAGCTGTGGACAGCAGGCAGCAGAGGCCCGCACCCACCCCCTAGGCCCCTGCCGGATGCTCGTATCAGAGTTCGAGTGTCCATCCGCTCGGGGCTGGCACAGGCTGGGTGGGAGGCCAGGATGGAGGGGGGCAGCGTGTTGGCCCGCAGGGCACAGGAGGGGCTGATTCCCCGTCAGCAGCGTGGCCTCAGGTCGCTTTGCTCTCCCAGGATCTGACCTGGGGCCCTGGTGCTCAGCGAGCTGCCCGCCCTGCCCTCGCCCGCGAGTGCAGCAGGTGAGGCCACGCTCTGGCTCTTGTGTGCAGGTCGAGAAGACCCGGCACTACCTCCTGCTGCGGGAGAAGCTGGAGACCACCCAGCGGCCCGCCCCCGAGACGCTGTCCCCGGCCTCCAGCGAGGACTCGGAGTCCCACAGCTTGTCCAGCGCCTCCTCTCCACTCTCGGCTGATGGCCGAGCGTCGCCCCCGGAAACTCCCAACGAGAGGCAGCGGGAGCTGGCCGTCAAGGTAGGCAGCTGGGCAGTTGGCCTGTGGGCAGCACGGCCATGACCCAGCCCCTGCAGAGCTCCAGTGACGTGGCCTTGTCCGTGCTGGGTCCTGTCAGGGCCTGGAGCTGGGAAGATGAGGGGTCTATAGAGTCCCCTTGCCCACAGCCCCCACCACACCCACACTGGAATTTGGGAGCCTCCTCCCTGAGCAGTGGCATGTCCTCTCTTAAATACCGAAATCGATGGGGAGCTGACCACCCGAATCCCAGCCCATTTTGCGGCTGGGGCCACCGAGCTGGCCTTCGCCCAGTCCCAGTCCTGCCTGGGGAGGCTTCCCCGTCTTCTTAGAGGCCTGCAGGTGCTCCCACCTTGACCTGCAGTGCCGGGCACCTGGGCCAGTGTCTGTGTTGTTGGGGGCTGAGCCCTCAGCGGAGCCTGGTCCCAGGAGACTCCTGACTGGGTGTTTGCTGTTCCTGCAGTGTTTGCGCCTCCTCACGCACACGTTCAACAGAGAGTACACACACAGCCACGTCTGCATCAGCGCTAGCGAGAGCAAGGTGGGCACCGAGTCAGGCCCGGAGCCCCCACCCTGGCTCATGGCTCCCACGCCAGTGTCCCCATGGCACTCCAGCCGTCCTGGGTCCTCGCTCCCTGCCCCGCAGCCTGCCGTGCTGGCCTCGGTCCTCTTCGCTGGCCTCTCCCTCTGCCTGGGAGGGCCACTCCCCATGGTCCTCAAGATGCACATCCTAACGTCTGGCTCAGCCGCACCTTCCCCAGCACCACGCAGTGTGGTCCTCGGTGCTCTTTGAAGCCCTACAGCCATGAGTCCCTGGTGGGGCTGGGAGGGGGTGGGAGGTACCTGCAGTGGGGGTGGGGGTGCCCTAATGGGAGTTCAAATGCCAGCAAAGGTGCAGGAATCAGCCACCGCATCGGTATCCCCACCATGAGACTGTCCCTATGTCCCCTGAAAAAGCCTCTCTCTCCTCCACAGCTCTCTGAGATGTCCGTCACACTGCTGCAGGACACGTCCCTGTCCCCTCTGGGGGTGGCCACGCTCACTCCCTCCTCTACCTGCCCCTCTCTGGTCGAAGGGCGGTATGGAGCAGCCGACCTGAGGTGAGTGAGCCCTCAGGCTCCTGCGCGGCTTCCCGCTCTGCAAGACTAGTGACGACGATAGCCCTGACTCGGGCACGGAGTGCGAGAAGGGGGCGCGGGTGGCCAAGCCACTCGGGGCGGGCCTGGTGGCGTGGGGTCTGCAGGCACTGCCCCCACTGTCTGCCCTGTGCCCACCCCGCAGCCTCCTGTGAGCGTGATGTCCTAACCTTCTTTCTGAGGCCATGTTCTGCGGACGCATACATTTAAAACCAGCCCCGAATAAAAGCAGGAACAGGTCAAAATAGCACAAAACAAGGGACCCTTTTCATGGGGCGGCGCTCATAAAATGCTCAGTGAGAAAAACCTGAGCCCTCTCCTGCTGACAGGGATACGGCACGGGAGCCGTGCTGGGAAGAGACCCTCCCCACACTGCTGACACCGCTTATGTCTGATCATCCAGTTTTAAGTCCCTTGGCGTTTCCTGAATTTCTTCTTAAAAACAAAAAAAATGGTATTGAATCCTCTGGCTGTCGTCCTGGGACAGGCCTCCTGGGCCACCAGGTGCAGTCATAGGGCCTGGCGTGGGCCATGGGCCAGACGGTCCCTGAGAGACTTGTGTCTCTTTCAACTCGATTTGGGGATGACGAGTGGCTACAGCCACCTTTATGGGGTGAAGGGGGAGGGGCAGAGAGCACCACGGGAGAGAGGTGTGGAGCCCCTCACAGCTGACCCCTCCCCACGGTGTCCAACACAACCCTGGAATCAGGTGGGTGGCCGTCAGGCAGCCAGAGGTGCCACAGCGGCTCTGAGAGCACGAGGCCCCATCAGAAGCCTGGGGAGGGTGGTTCCGGGCCCAGTGAAGGGCAGCAGTGTCCCTCCTCTCCCCCAGGAGCCTGCAGCCCAACTCCCGGCCGGCCAGCCCGGAGCCCGAGAATGTGCCAGAGGCTGATTCCAAGAAGATCCCCTCCCCTGCTCGGGCCACGGAATCGGACAAGGAGCCCCAGCGCCCGCTGGTTCCCGACATCCAGGAGGTCCGGGTCAGGTGCGCAGGTCACCGGCCAGCCTTGCCCCCTGACCTAGGGCTGGGGGAGCAGGGCCCTGGTGGTGATGTGTCTGCGAATGACCGGTGTGGCCACCATGCACATGTCCTGAGCTCACCACTATTGGTGGGTGTGGTCGTGGGTCACAGCGTGACAGGGCAGGGCAGCTGCAGCCTTCCTACGCTTGTCCATCTTCCAGCTGGGGACCGAGGCTCAGAGACGGGTGGGTGGTTCTGGTCTCTGGCCTCCCAGGTTGGGGTCTTGCCAGGTCCCCAGGTGCCTCTGTCCTGGCTGCTCCTCTCGGAGGCCCGCTGGCGGCACGGCTGGGGACCTGGCTCATGGTGGACAGTGAACCTCCGAGCTGGGGCCTCCCGCTGGCTGCCAGGAGGGCGTGGACGAGCAGACGTTCCTGTTCCCACAGCCCCATCGTCTCCAAGAAGGGCTACCTGCACTTCCTGGAGCCGCACACGGCCGGCTGGGCCAAGCGCTACGTGGTGGTGCGGCGGCCCTACGCCTACATGTACAACAACGACAAGGACACGGTAGAGAGGTTTGTGCTCAACCTCTCCACCGCCCAGGTGGAGTACAGCGAGGACCAGCAGGCCATGCTCAAGGTGCGGACAGGGAAATGGGATGGGCAGGCCCTGGGCTGGCAGGACACAGTGCGTCCCAGGCAGGGAAGGAGAGGGCAGGAGCCGGGGCTGCCTTTCCTGTCCCAGATGTCTATCACCCATGGGGCTCATTGTCCTGGTGGCAACCAGTGGTGATGATGGGACAAGCATTAACCTTCTCCCATCCGAGGGCCAACAACCCCGTCCCCTCCTGAGGATGCCCATGGTGGGGGGGTGGGGGGGGCGCCGAGCCACACAGGCCAGCAGTGCTGTGGGCCCAGGAGTCCAGCCCTCTGCCCCCCAGCCTTGCCCTGCTCCTCTGAGCAAGCGCAGCTATGGATGTGGGTGCTGGGAGCCCCGACTCCTTCCCTCGGCCACTACAGTGGCACTAGGTGATTTTTGATTCCCTGGGGTGGGGGTGGGAACTCAAACCACGATGCCAAGGGCTCAAGCTTGAGAAGAAGGGACGCCAGGATTACGGGGCCCTGTGGACATATCTGGACCACAGCTGTGCCAGGGTCCCGGGGGAAGGAGCCTTGGCCCGTGAGGTGGGGACACAGCAGTGGCAAGGGGCCCTGGGGCGTGAGAATAGAGGGGTGTCCTGCAGAACCTCCGGGCCAGGCCGTGCACACTGCAGAGTTCACATACCCCTGTCAGCGCCCCCAGCCTGTGGGTCTCCCCTCTTGCTCCCTCCTCCCTGGCTGAGTGCTGACCCCAGGGAGGGGCGGTGCCTCTCACAGCGCGGTGCTTTGCAGACGCCCCACACGTTCGCCGTGTGCACGGAGCACCGCGGCATCCTGCTGCAGGCCAGTAGCGACAAGGACATGCACGACTGGCTGTACGCGTTCAACCCTCTCCTGGCCGGGACCATACGGTAGGGCCACCTCCGACTGGATGGGTGTTTCCACCTCCGCTGGGACGTGGGAGGGTGCAGGCCTGGGGGCATCCGCAGGGGCGTCGGTGTTCATGTTTGCCCTTGCTGCTCAAAGAGTGGATAAACTCCCCAAATTTTCAAGCTTCACCTGCCACCAAGGCGCACTTTTCTGTAGGGAAGAAACCTCTGTGTAGGGAATAGCCAGGCCCCCTCCCTCCGTGACTTCACAGGGGTCACGGTGACATGTCTCTCGGGTGCCAAGGGAACCAGAGGGGTCTGGGGTCAATGAGCTGCAGGCTCCGTCCTCCCTGAGCTCTGCTTCTCTTCCAACCCTCCCGCAGGTCCAAGCTTTCCAGAAGGAGGTCTGCCCAGATGCGGGTCTGAGTGGAAGACACCCCCCCTCCAGACAGCCAGCAGGCCCGGCCTGCCCCCTCTCACCATCCGTCTGTCTTTGCCACCCAGTCCTTCCCACCAGACAGCCAACAAGTCCCCTCCTCCCAGGGACGCTGTGCTGGGCCAGCGAGCCCGCCTCTGGCCGGGGACCTGCACCACATGACTGTCATGCTCCCAGTGGAGGCCATGTTGTCATCATTCCTTCTCTGAGACTGTGCCCCGGGGGGTGGGGCAGGGGGAAGAGCTGGGAGATGCTGGAGAGACCGGAGGGCACCAGTCAGGGGCATCGGTGACGTTCTCATATTTTTTTAAGCATAGACAGACTTATAATTAATATACAGTAGTTAGCGACATGGAAGCAGTCCACTCAGAAGTTAACTATAAGACTGTATTCTATTTATAAGTAGGATTCAGATGGACCCTGTCCCCGCTTGTTCCCACACCAATCTCCCAAGCCTCTTAGGGACAGATAGGGTGGGCAGCTGCCTCGGAAGACCACAGTGAGGTTGGTGCCACTGGGCCACCTGCCTGAGGCCTCTCCCCAGCTGCCCATGGGGCAGACCCTCGTCCTGGGGTGTGTGCCTGAAGTCTCAGCAGCACAGAAGGTGGCGTGTGTCCCTTCTAGCAGGAGGTACAGCCGCATCCGACCTGCACAGCAGCCGCCTGAGCTGTGACTCCCAGCAGTGCCAGTGCAGCTCCGGGAGGGTGTGGGCGGTGAGGCAGTGGTAGGGCTGCAGGGGCTATGCTGGCGGGGCCGGGGAGGAGGGACAGGAGCCCACGCTCGTGCCGTGTGTCCAGGCAGGTAGGGCGAGGCTGGCTGGGGTTAGAGGTGGTCCAGGGTGATGGTCCAGGCAGCGAGGGGCTTGAGGTACAGCCTCTCCAGTTGCTGTGAGAAATGGGATGAGCTCCAGGTTGCTCCTGGGAAGGAAGTCTGGGATTTTCCCTCTTTGCCCCGAGAGGAGAGAGTTCCGTGAGTGCCATGGGCTCCTCCTCCCCCTTCTGCATCAGATGTGCCGCCATGCTCTTGTTCTGGCCCCTCTGCAGACCCTGTGCCCAACGGTTGGCCAGGACAGGACAGGAGTCAGCGCAGGCCAAGAGTCTGGCCGAGGGTCCTGTCTAGGCCCTAAACCCAGCAGAGAAACCACAGGGGTCTCCTGGGACCTGTTCCCACACCCGAGGCACATTGGGCCTCTTTTTAGCTCAAGAAAAAAAACAAACCTGCAAAACTGTCCCCAGCAGAGCGGCTTCACTTGGCCCCAGTTCATGCCCAGCCTTGCTGGTCCACAGCTTTCTCTGGCAACTCCCTCCATCCTGCCAGCCCCTGCTGGGCACCGCTTACTGACACCAGCTTCCACTTGGCTTGGAGGACTCCAGCTCACCCTGGAGACAGTGGTTCTGAGACCTACAGTCCCGTGTGGTGCTGACATGACACATGGACATTCTCACGGTTCCGGCCACTGAGGCCAGAGGTGCCCCCAGCTCCTTCCTCTGGGGATGTGTGCTGTGGGCTTCGTCCGAGGGACAAGGGTCCAGTGAGGTTTTCCTTTGGGGAAGTTGTTCAGGCCCCTTAAGCTTGGCCTCAGATGAGGGATGCAGGAGGGTGGACCCTGTGGCAGCCGTGTGTGCCCGCCAGCCTGCACCAGCCCAGCTCGAGGCTGACAGCCCTTCTGTGCCTGGACAGCGCTCCTGAGGGGAAGCCGCCAGTGAGCGTCAGGGCCCAGGACCGTGTCTGGGCGCACATTGTCCAGAAGCAGGGACAGTGCTCACCTCCACAGGTGTTCCCGGAGGTGATGGGCTGAGACACACAGGAGAGGAGCTAGTCTGGACAAACACTGGCTTCTATGACAGCCTGTGGCGGGGAGAAGTAGGGAGGGGCGAGTGCTAAGAGAGTCAGGCTCCCCAGGGCCCAGCCACGGCCCACTCAGGTCAGCCAGCCTGAGGGCGTGGCCCCAAGAGGGTCTGAGGCCTTTGCACGAGGGCACAGGTGTCTGAGGCCAGCCAACCTGCAGAGCACCTGTGTCCTCGGCAGGGCCGAGGGAAGGGGCCCCCGAGAGGGTTTTCGGAATCTCCCCAAATTCAGGAGCCTCCCCGGCCATGGAGGCTTCCAGGGACCGTTTCATCCTGGTCTGGGCCGTCTCGGCAGTGATGAGGAGTAGGCGTGGACCTGGCGTCCCTTCCGGGCCGGCTGTAGCAGGAGGTCCTAGGTCCGAGTCCAGACACCCAGAGTGGCCGGAGAGGAAACCCACGCGGAGTCAGGAGGCCTGGTCTCTGTGCCCGCCCTGCCCGAACCTCCATGTGTCATGTTAGCTGAGACAAGTCGTTTATCAAACCGGGACTTCGTTTCCACATCTGTGACAAGCGAGGCTCATCTGGGGGCCCCCGAGGGTTTGCACCCTTTGGGGTACAGAGAGCAAAGTCAGGTCTGGTGTGGCTTCTGTTCCCGCTGAGTAGGGAGGAGAGAGAGATCCAGAAAGCCAACTCTGGTGGTTTTTGTTTGAATGCTTGATGCTGCTCAGGCTGCGGCCTCGTTTTGTTTGAAAGACACCATTCTCGTCCGGATCCGCTCTCTGTCCCCCCAGCGGAGTATGAGTTCCTTCCAGAGGCTCTAGGGAGAGGTCCCAGGGGGATGCTGGGCTCGGCCGGCCGGCCATGGGCTCCAATAACCTGGCTGGTGTCCAGGGTGTGTGAGATGCTCAATAGTTGCAAGGACTCCCTGTTCTGAATAACCACTCGTGAGATGACAATGTTTCACTTCGGCCACACACACATACACCCAGGCGGCTGTGTGAGGCGGTCCCACCTCAGGCGGGTGTGGCGAAGTGCTCGGGGAGGTGTGAGCAGGTTGCCACGCTGGTCCTCCCGACAACAGGCTGTGGCTTCTTCCTGGGCCTGTGCTCCCTGTAGCTGCCCGTCCCCGAGGCTCCCTGCGGCTTGTACATACGTGGTTGTGTGGCACACCCACCCCTGCACCATAACTGCCATCCTGCCGTAATGACTCCATTCCCCAACGTCCTGACCCCGAGTGTTAGCTCTAGGCTCCCGTACTGTGTGTGTGCACCTATGCTCTGTCCAGTTATGAAATAAACGTGGTTCCTCACGCAGCACCGAGCGCGGGCCTCTGCTGTGTGTTATTTGCACATCGGGTCACTGGTGGGAGATCTTAGACTTTTCACAAAGGTTGAGAAGTTAGGTCAAAATAGATCTTAGACATAAATGTAAAACACAAAACAGTAACACTTCTAGACAGACTTATCGAAATGCATCACTAAGAAAATGACCAGGAACTGGGAGAAGATATTTGTAAAACAAGGTTAGGACAAAGGATTTGTATGCAGAATATATAAGAATACATGAAGCATCATTATAACTCACCTAGAGGCCCGGTGCACGGATTCGTGCACCAGTGGGGTTTCTCAGCATGGCCTGCAGGGATCGGGATGAAACTGACTCTCCGACATCCCCCAAGGGGTCCCGGATTGCAAGGGGGCACAGGCCAGGTAGAGAGACCCCACCCGTGCACAATCAGGGTCGGGGAGGGATCACGGGAGGGCTTCAGGGCGTGTCTGGCCCGTCTTGCCCAGTCCCGATTGGCCAGACCCCAGCATCAAGCTAACCTACCAGTCAGAGCATCTACCCTCTGGTGGTCAGTGTGCATCATAGCTACTGGTTGAATGGTCGAATGGTAGCTTAAATATATATATATATATATATATATAAAACGCCACACACACACTAATAATAGCCTAGGTTCGTGGTCGGCAAACTGCGGCTCGCGAGCCACATGCAGTGGCTCTTTGGCCCCTTGAGTGTGGCTCTTCCTAAGCCTTAGCAGTACCCTAATTAAGTTAATAACAATGTATCTACCTATATAGTTTAAGTTTAAAAAATTTGGCTCTCAAAAGAAATTTCAATCGTTGTACTGTTGATATTTGGCTCTGTTGACTAATGAGTTTGCCGACCACTGGCCTCGGTGGTTGTCATGCCGTGATGCCCTCACGCCGTCACAAGGAGGCTGCGGGTGCAGCAGTCGCGTGCGGGTGGGTGGGGCTGCGTGCATGGTGAGGCGCACGCGGTGGGCGAGGACTTGATGCTGTGTGTGTGTCGCGGAGGCAGGGCCCGGCAGCTGCTCCATACAACAAGGCCTGGGGGTCCCGCGGCTCCGCACCATGGAGGCGAGACCCCCAGCTCCAGCCTACCTCTTTGGGGCAATCCATTGAGGAGCCCCGGGGTTCCGGGTCTCGTGTGATTTCGCACGTTGGGTCACTAGTAGATAATAAAAAGGTATACACTTAATAAAAAATGAGCAAAACGTATTTGAATGACCAATAAGCTCACAGCAATGTGCTTAGCATCCTGTCATCAGGAAAATACGATCGAAACCATAAGTAAAGGGACGTGAACTCTGGGTAGGGTAGACAATGTGTGTGAACCTTCACACCAACTTTCTTCACAGCCCACACGTCTCACACGTTGCTCTTGTGTCACATACCACGGCTGCCTAGGCAGCGCTGTGGCAGCGTTATTCGCACCAGGCAAAAAACCAAAAGAAAAAAATACCTAAATGTTCACATCGGAGAAATGGACACACCAGCTGTGGTCCTTCCTTACATGGAATTCCATTCAGCAATAGAAAGGTCAGCGCCCCTCACGGACAGACCCGGGCTCCGGTCACGGTTCCTTGTCCACGAGAAACTCGGGCCTGTGGGAACATGAGCCAGGAGAGTGGATGGGCGGTACGAGGAAGGAAGGCGAGAGGCCCGGGGACGGTGGAAATGTTCCCTTCCTGGGTGACGGCGTGGTTACTGGGTTCATGTGTTGGTCAGAAGGGTGGAGGTTTCCACTGAAGGTTGATGAGCTTCCCTTTAAGTTTTATCTAAAAATCAAAAAGTGCCTAAAAAATAAAAAAAATGAGTCGACATTGATCGCCCACGTGAGTCCCTGAGCCCCCGTGTGGAGGTCGGCGTGCTCACAGTGGACTGTCGGACGGTGCCTTCCTTCTGTGTGCTGCGTGGACACGTGGAGGCGGAGGGCCAGGCCCCACCTGGTGGGAGCAGGAGTGACAGGGACAGACGGAAGGCCAGTGGGTGTGACGATGGAATGGGAGGCCCCAGCACGGACACACTCTCCACATGGTCCCTGAGGGAACCCTGTCTTGCCTGTGTCCAGTCTCTAGGTCTCTGTGGCTTCAGAATGTCCCCCCACTCTTCTGAGAGGTGCTTGGCCTCGAATGAGGAAAGGACAGGGGCAGCTCCCACCCCCCAGGCTGGAGTCTGCCTGGGTCTGTCTGCCATCCGGGGTGCGGTCTGCTGGGCAAGGGGGATGGTGGGTGGGTTTCCTACAGGGCTGCCCAGGGTGGAATTCTTGTTGGGGTTAACCTCACCCTCTCGGTAAAAGTCCTGGACCTCAAAATTGGGGACAACCAGGAAAAAAGCCAGCTCCTTGTCCTCCATGCTGTGGGCTCCCCTTCCCGGGTCTCAGGCTCCCTTCTGTGCAAGCAGAGTCTGGCAGGCACAGGCATTGGATTATTAGAAAAATAAAAACGAGGAATGGAAGGGAGGGGGAGTGGGTAGGACAGGGAAGCCCTCTGTTCCCCAGGAAACAGGTTCCGGTGGGATGAACACAAGGGGGCGCTGCGTGCACCCTGCCCGTGGAAGGCGCTGCCACTGCTCCGGGGAGCCAGCTCCAGAGCCGGGGCAGCATGCGGGCCCCAGGGCCTGCTGGGGTGCCGCCAGGTGATGTCACGCCCCACTGGACTCCCAGAAAGGAAATCCAAACTGGCAGTGACTCCCAGGTCCCTCTGGACTGGAGAGACATGGCCCAGCAATGTGTCCTCAGGAAGGGGTCCGTTTGGCACATAGTAGGGGTGGGGAGGCGTTCCCAGGGAGCCCCTAAGTGCCAAGGGCCCGGCGTCTGAACGAAGGCCCTGAACTCCCCAGCCGGCCATTCTGCTTTCTTAGAAAAGCACGTTATGTGTCTACACTGCCCTGCAGAACATACCGCATATAGTGAGGTGGGCCATTCTGCTGGTTCAGCTTCTTTGGGCGCCCAGAGCAGCCCTCGTGGAGCCCCCAGGGCTTCCTGTGGGGACACCTGGCCCCACAGATGGCTGCCTCCATGCAGGGAACTGGTGGCGTGTGACCCAGAGTGCAGGCAGAGCCAGGGACCCGCCCAGGCACAGGGAGCTGCCAGCGTGGAGCTGGGAGCCTGGGTGTGGCATGGCGCTCGATGGAGGCTTTGAAGAGCTGTGGCCAGGCTGCAGCCCTGGGCTGGCCGAGTGGGGTGCGTGTCCCGGTGTGTCTCACGCCCTGGGGAAGACGCCTGGCTGAGGGCCGGTCCGCTGTGAGCGTTCCTGGCTCTGCTCCTGGGTCTGCAGCAGGTGGGATGGAGGTGAGGGTGCAGGTGTGGCATTCCCAGGAGTGCCAGCCCAGATGGACGCTTCCACGGTTCCCCCGCCCTTGGGTCCTGGGGTGGGTCAGCTCCGATACGTCAGCTCAGGTTCCCTGCTCAGTCTGGCTCCATAGAGCCCCTGGAGCCGATGGCTGGTCTGAACGTGTCTCTCTCGTTCTTCTTGGCCACCATTGCCCTGTGCCAGGCGGCCAGGAGGGTGTCCAAGGCCCTGCTCCCCAAAGGTGCCTACGTCAGCTTTGCCCTGGAGGCGGCGGGCGCGGCCCAGCTGGGGGCCTGCTGCCTGGAGATGCGGATGCTGGCAGAGCTGGGCCCCTGGGCGGGCGGCTTCGGGCCCGACCTGCTGCTGACCCTGCTCTTCCTGCTCTTCCTGGCACACGGGGCCACCTTCGACGGGGCCTCGGCCAACCCCACCGTGTCCCTGCAGGAGCTCCTCCTGGCCGAGGCCTCTCTGCCTGGCACTCTGCTCAAGCTGGCGGCCCAGGAGCTGGGCATGCAGGCGGCCTGCGCCCTGACCCGGCTCTACTGGGCCTGGGAGCTCAGCGACCTGCATGTCCTGCAGAACCTCATGGCCGAACACTGCAGCTCGGCCCTGCGCACAACCGTCCCCCACGGCGCGCTGGTGGAGGGCGCCTGCGCCTTCGTCTTCCATCTGACCCTCCTCCGCCTCAGGAATAGCCTTCCCGTCTACAGAGTGACCGCCGTGGCCCTGCTGGTCACCGTCATCGCCTACACAGGTGAGACCTGGGCGTCTTCCCCTGCGTCTCCTCAGAACCTCTGGCAGGGCCGCCAGCAGCTGTGGGCAGGAAAGGGGCTGCCAGCTGAGGGGTCTGCGAGCCACAGACACTGGGGAGGCCATTCCCTGGGAAGCAGGTGGTGGTGTGACCAGTGGGGCTGGACACAGCGTGGCAGGTGGGACCCCAGGCCCCTGTCAGGGCCTTCCTCCTGGCCAGGCCTCTCCACACTCTGAGCTCCTTCCAGAAGCTGAACCAGCAGAAAGGCCCCCCTCACTGTATGCAGTGAGTGTTCTGCATGGCAGCGTAGACACGAAAATGCTTTTCTAAGAAAGCAAAGTGGCCGGCTGGGGAGTTCAGGGGCTGCGTTCAGGGGCAGATGGGCAGCCGGCGGTTTCTCCAGGGTGTGGCCCAGGCTCCAGTCGGCAAGCCTTGCGTCTTCTGTCACCCCTTCCTAGCGGGCCGGGTCCTGTCGTTTCTTCCTCACCCAGGTCTCCACCTCCCCTCTCGGCACCAAGAGCTACTGGGGTGGCAGCAGACACTCCGCCTCCCTTTGGGGTCACTCCTCCCACCCAGGCAAACCTCCTGACCAACTTCTCATGGGTCCTTCAGCCCCTGTGGGAGCCGCCCTGAGCCTCCCCCTGGCCCTGCCCTGCGTTTGGCCCTTAGATGGAGGTCACCTATCCTGAGGTCCCCCACTTGGGCCTGCCCCCATTGAGACAGGGGCCTTTCCCCCCTTCGTGGAAAAGCAGAGAGCCACTGACCACAGACCTTACTTTCCAGCTGTCCCTGAGTTGGGGACAGCGCTGGGCCAGGACACGGAGGAGCCAGGCTGTGGCCCTGCAGTCTGTGGGACTTGCCCCGAGGAGGGTCCTCTGGGCTGCACGCGCCCTCTGCCCCTGGGCATCGAGGCCGGGGTCGGGGTAGGACAGCAGCGCCTCTCAGGAAGTGGCTGCAGTGCCCCTGTGCTGGGCATGGACTTGTCAAGCTCTCTGGGAAGGGCACCTGTGACCGTGGCTGTGCTCAGTCAGCGGCAGCTGTTGGCTCCAGGCGGGGGGATGACGCAGCAGAAGACGCAGCAGGAGGGGCTGAGGCCGAGCTCCCCAAGGTCTCCATTCGTGGGGTCCCCAGGGAGGACAGACCCAGCCCTGAGGGCCCACTTTCTGTGTCACTGACTGTGGTACCTGGGCCACCAATGGCCAGAAAGCTGCCACTGGGGCCCAGGCACAGGTGGGGAGATGGAGGCAGGGCTGAGCAGAGAGCTTGTCAGGGGCAGAGCCCTGCGGCCAGATGGCCCGGACACTCACCTGAGGTGACACCCAGGAGCTCCTGCGTCTGCACAGGACCCACCCAGGTGCCTCCCGCAGCGTCAGCACCACTGCCCACGCCCGGCCTCCACCTGCGGCTTCAGGCTCCCTGTCCACAGGGCCCAGGCCTGCCCCGGGAGGCCCCTGCTCACGGGGGTCTGCCTGGCCTGGGGTTCAGGGACGCTGGCCTGGCTCTGGCTGCTCGTCCAAATCTCCCCACAGTCCTGGTGCTGCTTTGTTCCATGGTCTCTTTATCTCTTTGTCTGTCTCTTGGTCTCTGACTGTCTGTCTGTCTTTATCTGCCTCCCTATCTCTCTGTCTCTGTCTCCATATTGCTCCATCTCTGCCTCTGTCTCTGTCTCTCTCACTTTCTCTCTCTCAATCTCTCTCTGTCTCTCTAAGACAACCTCCCTCGAGGTGGGATGTGTTGGAGAAAGGGGCTGGGAGAGATGAGTCCATCCCAGGGGTGAGAGGTCAGGTCGGGCATTGGATGTCCCTGGAGAGACTCCCCCGGCTGCTCCCTGACCATGAAAGCTTTGGCCTTGGTTGAGTGGCCTTCCTGCTGTGACCCCACCAGTGCGGGGCCCGAGGATGGACTGGGCTCCCTGCCTGGGTGTCAAGAGCCCGCCTAGGCCAGGGCACAGTAGGATTCAGGGTGGGGATTTCGGAGGGTGGCTCTGGTCCAGGTGGGGCCACAACGAGGCCTGTCCGTGCTTCCTCCACAGCTGGACCCCTCACATCTGCCTTCTTCAACCCTGCCCTGGCCGCCTCAGTTACCTTCCACTGCTCAGGGCACACCTTGCTGGAGTACGCCCAGGTGTACTGGCTGGGCCCTCTGACAGGTAAGGGTCGGCGGGGGGCACTGGGGTCCCCAGGAGCTCCCAGGGGCAGAGGCAAGGCTAGCCCTGGGCGTGGCTCACGGTTGGGGAATAGGCCACACAAAGTATCCTGGTAGGCAAGCCTGCTGGGCCCAGCTCTCCAGTGCAGAGCTCATTCAGGGGCTGCTTCCTTTGGGGAGGGGAGGGAGCCGGGTCGGTTCCCAGGCTGCTGTCACCCCCTCCCCCCAACCCAGGTCTGCAGGCCCCCCGCCCTATCCTAGGGAAAGTCTGGCGTGTGAGTGCCCAGGTGTCTTGGGCTGCAAGAAGCCCGAGGGCCCTATGTCTGACACTCCGTCTCCTGCAGGGATGGTGCTGGCCGTCCTGCTGTACCACGGCCACCTCCCCCGCCTTTTCCAGAGGAACCTGCTGTACAGTCAGAAGAACAAGTATCGAACCCCCAAAGGGAAGCCGGCCTCAGGGCCTGAAGGCACCCAGACACCCAAAGAGGGGTGCAGAGGCCAGGAGCCTGGGCAGAGGCGGGTGGGGCAGCAGCCGCTGGGCTCCCTGTGAGCCCCATGTGGAGGCCAGGTCCCTGGCTGAGGGGCACAAAACCCACCCCCACTTCCTCCCCAGACACCATTCGTCAATAAACTGTCCCCAGCCCTGCCTGTCTCCCTGGCCTGGCAGAGGCCTCTGAGGAGGCGGAGCTGGCCTGAGTCCCCCCCATCGTTCCACAAGGTCTGTCCCGCCTCTTCTTGACAGCTTCAGAATCAAAGGTAAGACCAAGGAGGAAAGGCCACAGTCCAGATAGGCAACCTGGGCCTGGGGAGACCCAAAGGCAGAGTCTCCCATAGAGGGCTCCCGGCTGCCCTGGACACGCCCAGCACCCGCAGCCCAGGGGGTTCCGAGTGGCTAGGACACCCTGAAATCTGCTGGGACGTTATGGATGGTGGCTGGAGCCTGAGGCTGCAGGGGAGTGGGCCAGACAAAGGGCCCCCAACCCCTTCACCCACCAGCACCCCGACCCTCCGGCAGCAGGTCCTCAAAGCCAGGTGAACCCTTGCCAATCACAGGGCCTTCAGGGCAGATCCCCCACCCCTCAGCCACTTCCTCCCCAGCGTGGATCTGGAATCTTTCACCCCAAGAGAACCAAGGCCCCTCAACTGGGGGTCCTGGAGCCCCATCCAGCCCAAGGCCCCTCCCTATCGTCCAGCTGAGGACAGGAGGGAGAACCAAGGACAGGTCCTGGTCAGCTTTTCCCTGGGACGCCACCAAGAGAAGGTCCAGGGGAGAACCCCCACCCCACTTCCCGGGGCTCCCCGACCCAGCCTGGCAGTGCGGCTGCTCTGTCTGAACCCCAGCCTCCTGCCCTCGTTGGAGTGGCCCCCTGATAGTAAGGGAGCCAGGCACCTTGCATAGGGCCTGAGAGCCAGCCGTGTGTCTTCCAGCGGGCTGGGCAGGGCTTCCAGGAAGAGGGCCCTGAGCGAGGGCACAGGGTGGTGAGGGCCACCAGCTCCCTCAGAGAAGGGCCTGTGTGGGACCAGCAGGCGGTGCTTGGGGAGGGGCGGTCACTGTAGCAGCAGCATGCAGAGCAGAGGTGGCAACCCCTGCAAGAAAGAGGGGTCCTCACGGGGCAGCACCGGGGTCGGAGGTGGGAGGCGGCTGGCATGTCTGTCACCAAAGTCCCTGTGGTCTCTGCACAACTACTTCCAGGACAGAAACTGCTGATGCTCAGGCAGTAAACATTATCAGTAAATTAGTACAAGAAAAACGGGCACATGGACATTGCAATAAAGCCTGTCAATCAGGAAATTCTCAGAATGATTCAAGGAGCTAGAATCTCTATTTTAGATGCAATCAGCAATGTAAAGGAACATCCATTAAGATTGGAAACACAAATTAAATTTAAGGAACTGCATTTGATGGAAAAGAATACAATGTTCATATAAAGTTTTGATGAACCAATTACTAACATAGAAGTTAAAAGTTATTTTTTCTTAATATATTTTTATTGATTTCAGAGAGGAAGGGAGAGGAAGAGAGAGAGAAAAACATCAGTGATGACAGGGAATCATCGATTGGCTGCCTCCTGCACTGGAGACTGAGCCCAAAATCCAGGCATGTGCCCTTGACCGGAATCAAACCAGGGACCCTTCAGTCCACAGGCCGATGCTCTAACCACTGAGCCAAACAGGCTAGGGCAAAAGTTATTTTTTCCATATATTTCAAGATACAATGATAACATTACAAACAAGTGTTTTCAATTATATGTAAACTAGAGGCCCAGTGCACAAAATTCGTATGGGCGGGGCGGTCCCTCAGCCGGGCCTTCACCTTCTCCAATCCGGGACCCCTTGGGGATGTCCAACTGCCGGTTTAGACCTGATCCCACAGGCAGTCAGAAATCCCTCTCCCAGTCTGGGACTGCTGGCTCCTAACCCCTCACCTGCCTGCTGGCCTGATCACCCTAACTGCTCTCCTCTGCAGGCCTGATTACCCCTAACCACCTCTGCCTTGGTCCTGCCACCATGGCTTTGTCTGGAAGGACATCCGGAAGGTCATCCAGAAATGTTTGGTCTAATTAGCATATTACCCTTTTATTAGTATAGATCATGAATCAGATTCTCATATGATCCCCACATTAGAAGAAATCTCAGAGGGAACATTAAAATGGCACTGGATAGATTTGCATCTCAAAACTGATTTGTATAGTGTTTTTTTAATTGCTCTGTGAGAATCATCAGCTCTAAATGTACTAAAACTTATGTTTCAAAATAATTTCACAGCCTCTAACATGCTCTGGGGGGACCTGTCATGGTCCCATCACAGAAAGAGCCTTCAGCCTTCTTGAAATTAATAATTGTCTAAATGATCTGCAATCTTACATTTGCCAAGAGTGGCTGGTGTTGCTTTTGATTAGATTACCAAAAATGACATTGCTGAAAGTTTACATCTTGATGACCTAATTAATGAATCTGCAGAAAAGGAAGCCAGGACAATCCCAGGATCGATCAAGATGGCTCATTAACCGAGTGTTACTATTGCAGTCCATGGAAGTCACACCAGCCGCGTGAGTTAACGTCGCTCACGTACCAGTGTGAGCCCTGTTCTGGTTGATCAGCAACAAGGTGTTTCGAGGGGAAGGCTTTCTGTTTTAATCCCTTCAGGGCCCATTTTCCCACCTTGCGGAAGGTCTGCATTCTCGTTTGCCCTGGGCCCCACAGCACATTCGGGCTTCGCTCCCAGGCCGTGGCCTGGTTTCTCCTCCTGCCCTGGTGCAGGTGAGACACCCCAGGGGCACAGCAGGTGTGCACGGGCCCGAACCAGCCCGAAGCTAAGAGCCCGGATGGCCAGCAGGCTGTGGCTGGTTGGTGGCCCCATCACTGCCTCTCTGCGCTAGAGGCAGGGGTGAAGCCAGGTGGGGGCGGAGTGCATGTCCAGCGTCCAGTTGAGCGTCCCAGGCCCAGCCAGCCACCACGTTGTCCAGCACCCAGCGCCCAGCACCACTGCCACAGGACCAGGGGCTGGGAGATCAGCACCCGGCTGCCATCCACAAACCAGGCAGCACTTGGTCAATGCAGAGCTGCTCGCAGGGCTCTGTCCCTGGAGTAGAATCCCATAGCTCCTCAGCGGTTCCAAAGTCGGTGCGGGGGACAGAGGCGCCCTGCTCAGGGACATGAGTACCTGCTTGCATTCCCCTACTGCCGGGCACCTGTATCAACCTATACACTTCCCATCTTCTCTGGCATCACTGGAGACGTTGAAGACTTCAGGTTTCAGGATTACTTTGTGTCCTTTGAAAGCGGTCTCCATCAACAGCCAGCTAGTGGCCCAAATGGAAATTTTCAGGTGCAGTTCCCAGTGGTCACCACTGGATGGCGCTCACCGACTTTTGCCCTGAGGCCATCTACTCCACACAGGGCCAAGTACTGTACAGTCTCACATAGCATTCATCAGAGTGCTAACCCTTTTTGTTTAGAGGATGCTCTAGACTTCCAAATTCACCACCTCTGTGGACTCAGGCCATCCCATCGGGCCCCACTCAGCACAGCCGCTTGGCGCTGCGGAAGGGTGGGTTTACAGGCCTCTGTTCTATGAGTCAGGAGCGGGAAGCAGTTCCCACACAAGGTCCCCATATCCAGTCAGGTACCAAGGATGCCAACCGTTCACTGCACATGAACTCCGTTCCACAGCCCAGTTCCTGTCCAACGTTTGCCCTGGCATTCCCACATCCTCCCCACCGGACGGTGGCTTCTAGAGGGACCGCATCACAAGGCCGCAGAGTCACAGTTGCACGGGCGGCCATGTCAGGGAGTCCCAGCACCGGTCGCCCTGCTGTCTGGTGAGGCTGCCACCGCCAGACACTTCTCTCTACTGACATTTTCTCTTTTAGTTTTTTCCTACGTGGTCGTTCAGTGGCTCACACGGAGACTACTTAGATAATGATTCTCAGGCAACGTCTGCCACTGCAGGTGACTTGGACCCGACTCTGTGGGGTCCTTCCGCGTCATTCTGTTCGTAGGGGAGCAAGCACAATATTTTGTTGCTGATCTGTGTAATAAAATAATCCAGAAGCACAGCGAGAGTGTCGTTCTGTTTTCTAAAATATCTTTTTCCTTGATTTTATTTTATTATGTAAGTGATCACATAGCATTTCAAATGAAGGCCTGACAGAATTACAGTTTGGGGTATGTTTTATAAATGTACCTTCTATCAGTGTGACTCTCATTCGTAAGTAGTTTCCATCTTACTTGGTTTATAGACCATGCACATGGGATGTTTTTATCACTACTACTTAATAAGTCCCTTCTATTGACCCAAACACTGAGGCATCTGGTTCTCATATGAAGCCCCTGTGACTCGTCCCTCCTGTGGCCTCACTGTGTGACTGAGTGACGAAGCCCCTGTGACTCGTCCCTCCTGTGGCCTCACGGTGTGGCTGAGTGACGAAGCCCCTGTGACTTGTCCCTCCTGTGGTCTCACTGTGTGGCTGAGTGACGAAGCCCCTGTGACTTGTCCCTCCTGTGGTCTCACTGTGTGGCTGAGTGACGAAGCCCCTGTGACTTGTCCCTCCTGTGGTCTCACTGTGTGGCTGAGTGACGAAGCCCCTGTGACTTGTCCCTCCTGTGGTCTCACTGTGTGGCTGAGTGACGAAGCCCCTGTGACTTGTCCCTCCTGTGGTCTCACTGTGTGGCTGAGTGACAAAGTCCCTGTGACTTGTCCCTCCTGTGGTCTCACTGTGTGGCTGAGTGATGAAGCCCCTGTGACTTGTCCCTCCTGTGGTCTCACTGTGTGGCTGAGTGACAAAGTCCCTGTGACTTGTCCCCCCTGTGGTCTCACTGTGTGACTGAGTGATGAAGCCCCTGCGACTTGTCTCTCTCCTGTGGTCTCACTGTGTGGCTGAGTGACGAAGCCCCTGTGACTTGTCTCTCCTGTGGTCTCACTGTGTGGCTGAGTGATGAAGCCCCTGTGACTTATCTCTCTCCTGTGGTCTCACTGTGTGGCTGAGTGATGAAGCCCCTGTGACTTGTCCCTCCTGTGGTCTCACTGTGTGACTGAGTGATGAAGCCCCTGTGACTTGTCTCTCCTGTGGTCTCACTGTGTGGCTGAGTGATGAAGCCCCTGTGACTTATCCCTCCTGTGGTCTCACTGTGTGGTTGAGTGATGACTGATCAAGCACACGGATGTCAGACACTGTTATGATTCCACGGCTGTGGTTCCCAATGGAACTCGCATAGAAGGGGACCCCCGGTGCAGCCCCTTCCCCTGCCCTGGAGGGGAAAGAGGGTATTTGGGTGTGGTCGGCTCTCCAGGCCCCAGAACTTTGGGGTAGACCAAGGGTTGGATTAACTCTGCTTATAAGACTAACCTGGTCAACTAAATTTTAGTTTAAACAAAGTTGGGAAAAAATTGAATCATTGAATGTGTTGATGGCTCTGGGGGACCTGCCCTGTGGACGCTGCCACCACCAGCACCCCCACCCCATCCTTTAGCCCTGAGTCCAGCTCTGGACAAGGACTGTCACTGGACAGGGGCTGGCCCGGAGCAGGTCTGCCTCAGGCCAGCCTGTAATGTGTGGGTTCTTGACTTCCTTTCGGAAAGATTTCGCAATACCAGTTCAGATGGGTTTGAGAGCATGTTAATTAATGCTGGGACAAGGAAACAAAGGGAGAAATTAGGGAAGAAGCAACAACAGGAAGAGCCTAGATCAGGGGTCCTCAAACTTTTTAAACAGGGGGCCAGTTCACTGTCCCTCAGACGGTTGGAGGGCCGGACTATAGTTTAAAAAAAAAACTATGAACAAATTCCTATGCACACTGCACATATCTTATTTTGAAGTAAAAAAAAACAAAACGGGAACAAATACAATATTTGTATTTGCATGTGGCCCGCGGGCCGTAGTTTGAGGATCCCTGGCCTAGGTGGTGCTCCGAGTCGGTTCTCTAGAAATGTTGTAGGAAAGCAGTGCAGCAGGCGAGGTGCTTCAGCTCACTGGGAAGTAGAGAAAAGGGAGCCTTGGGGACAGGACCGGGGTGAGCCTGGGTCGAGCTGCCACTGCCCACTGCTCCCTTGGTTGCAAGTCGTGTGGGGACCCTTAGAAATAAGGTCTTGCCCAGGAAGGGGCATGGGCGTGCCCTAGAGTGAGCCTGCATTGAATCTCTGTCCTGAGGGCTTTCTATTCTGTTTTTGTTCTACAATTGAGACTCTTAGGGGAGGGTTTCACCAGGATATTCATCAGCGTTCCAGGTGAATTTTTAATATGCTGATGCATCAAAATGCATGTATAGGGGAGTTTTGGATTATTCTTTGGTCTATTTTACTTTTATAAGGTCTGTCTGGTTTTAAGGGGTTTTTTTGTTTTTGTTATTTATTCCCCAACTCCATCTGTCTTAGGATATAGCTGGCGCAGATGGCATTAATTGGGTCTTTGTTCCCTATTTCCCAGGCCAGGGTGATTGAAGCTATATATTCCCTGGTTGGGGAGGAGGATATGAATCGTTTGCTTTTGGTTGGGGAAGATAAGGACTTGCAATTCACTAGCTGGATGCAAGCTGCCCAAACTGTTTGGCCTTGTTTAATTTTCTTGTCTCCGTTTTCCCATTCCACTTCCCCAGGAATTTTCCTAGCTTCTTTCTATCCTGCCAAAGGACTGTCCTCTCTCAAACTGGTTTCCCCAAGGCACCCCTCTTCTCCAACCCCTCTCCGACCCCAAGTGACCCCTCTCAGAACAGGGTTTCCCAGAGCACACTTCAGAGGGGTCTGAGCTCAGCCGTGACCCTGCACGGGCAGGCCCTATCTCCTGACCCCTCTCTTGGGACACACCCTAACCTCAACTCGGAAAAGTGCCCTGAACCAGCTCCCAGGTCAAACTGCCACTCCTCAGCCAGGCCCACCAGCAAGTGATGAGGGTGACAAAGATTGTCCAGGACCCCTGACTACCCTCCCCTGCTCAAAGGTCTGGTCTTGCATTTGGAAGGAACCTTAGAAGTCAAACAGTCACCCCTCCCCAGCCACCTCTTCCTCAGCCCCTGCCTGGCCACTCGCAAGGACAGTTGGAACTGAGGACAGTGGGCAGTTCAGAACTTGGCAGGGCAGGGCCTGAGACCTGGCAGCTGGAGGCCCTGCCTGCACGGCTTGACCCTGGGCCTCCGTGGGCCCCCTTGGCTCAGCCCACTGCCACTGGCTGCCATGGGACGTGAACCCAGTCGTGGGCATCCAGCTGTCCTTCAATTCTCAGCACTCCCAGAGTATGCCACCAGGCAGGGGGCAAAGTCCACACCACTTGGAGGACAATAGGCCTCACCCCAGCAACCCTGAATGATCCTGTGAATGAGGCTGGCACGGTCTGTCCACTGTAACCTGGGGTACTGAGCACCTGCCATGGCCGAGGAGGCTCTTCTGTATGGAGGGCACAGCACAGCGCCCAGAACCTGACACTGCCGATAAGTCCATGCGGGTCACTGAGGTGGTCAGCTACAGCCACAGCCGCAGGCAGAGACTCTGACTTGGGATCCGGCTCTGAGTGCCCCACCTGTGACCGGGTGTGAGTGCGGCCCCGTGAGTGGCAGTTCTGCCTGTGGCTTCACAACCAGAAGCTGAGAGTGTGCCACACTGCAACCTCCACCCCCCGAGATACCAGAGACTTGCTCCCGGGCTGGAGACACACCAGCCAGGCCAGGGAGCACAGAGGCTCCTCCTGCCCATGACGCGTGGCGTTGGCAGTTCAGGCTCTGTCTTTTTTCACCTGGAATTCTGAACTTACCTGCTGGTGCCTGCCCAGCAGGCTGCACTCGTGCAGGTGGTCCGTCCTGTGTGATTGGGGACGCTGACGAAGCCCCCGTCAACCTCCCCGGGAGCGGCCAGATGCCAGATGAACATGGTGTGGACAGGGGCAGTGGTCTGAGGAACAAAAAGCACTCAGAGAGGGTCATGAAAATGTGGGAAACACAGGTGACACTCCCAATCCCGTTGAGGGTGCAGGCACAGGCCTCAGGGACCAAGAGTGGGCAGGGGGGAAGCACCCCTCACCCCCACCCCCACCATTTTCATCCCTGCATCTCCCTCTGCACCTGCTTCCTCCACTTCTCACATTCAATACCTGCACCAAACAAGGGCAGCCCTGTCCCCCCTGATGAACGCAGGGTGTCCCCCTGCGGTCCCCGGGAATCTTGTGATGTCTGCCTGCCCCATCTCAGCGGTGCAGCCGTGTGGCCAGACTAACCTCCTCCAAGACACACGTGAGACCGTGAGGCCTCTGCTGGAAGCCTCATGGTGCGTCCCTATCCCAGGTTCTCCGATCTGAACCCCCTGCCTGCCTCGTCGTCCCAGCAAGGACACGGGGAATGGCAAAGGCTTATTGATCAGCTCCTCCCCACGTGGAGTAACTAATATTTTGGGGTCCACAACCCACAAAGCACTGAGGCCACAGGCTTAGTTCACCCCATCAACCCCTTCCTGCTCCGGGTGGGGCTCCCCTCAGATGGCAGGCCCAAGAGCCCCGTCTTTCTCGTTACTAACCCTGCTGTGATGGTCCCTGGGACCTACAGACAAACATGTAATCGCTGTTTACACTTCAAAAGGTAGATTTCCTTCCCCGGGTTCCCTCCTATTTTCATCCAACCTTCCGTCTCAGAAACTTGGACTTGACTCTAGTAATGGAACCAAATCACTCCATCGAGATACTTCTAGCTCAGGCCACATACTGGCTCACAGGAGAGCAAATTTGTGGTGGGCTCCGCGCCACGTCAGTCAGCTTGCTTGGAGACAGGAGGGGCTCAAACCTCCACCAGGAGACCCACTGCCCTCAGGCCCCAGGAGCAGCCCCGGGACAGAAACGGGGCCTGAACTTCACGTCTGTGCCCCGCGGTGCAGTCTCCGAGCTGGAGTCACCCTAAACCCCCTGGCTGAGTGTCCTGGGCTAAGGGGGAACTCAGGCTCCAATCAGCGCCCGAGGCAGGCCCTGCACTGCATTAAAGCGAGGGTCACAGGGCCAAACAGGGGGAGACAGACTAGACTTCAGGTGGGGGGCGCTGGGAGGTGGAATGCAGGGAGGTGGACTTGTCTCGAGCACCTGAAATGTATGTTATTCACCAATGTTACCTCAATACGTTTCCGTTTTAAAGAGCTTGTGATGCACTGTCATCGATGCTGCAGCCAGGAGACCAGCCCAGGAGACGACACAGATTAGCCGCGGTGCCCCAGCACAGCGCCCGCCGGGTCTGGAGGTGCAGGCGAGGGTCAGCCTGCCGTCTCTTGTAAATGAAGGTTTGTTGGAGCACAGCCTCACCGCTGCTTTACACAGCTGGCTGTCCCCAGGCCACGGTGCCCAGCTGACCAGGGAGGAGGAGACCCGAAACATGGACTCTGGCTTCCCACAGAAAAGCCCGCTACCCGGGACCGAGGGCGTTTTGTTTGTGAGAACGACTGTGCTGTGCGCAACTGAGGGCGGCTCTCACCTCACAGATGTGTCCCCGCCTGCTCCCGGGTGCCTGCAGCCTGGAGGAGCACTCTGACGCCACTGCCCTGCTGCCGGGGTCCCCAGAAAGTCGGCCTTGGAGGAGAGGTCTCGGTGTCTGTGATCCAAGTAGGAGACTGTGACCGACCCAGCGTCCTCCGCCGGCCCACGTGGATGAATGACCAAGTCTTGTCCAGGGAAAGGCAAGCTTTCATCCCACCCACCTTCCCCACCATCCAACAGAGTCTAATCGGAGCAAACGCCCTAAGTCATCTCCCACAGGCCCGGAGCCCACAGTGAGGCTGCTGTTTGTGCAACGTTTTCCTAAGATGTGGCCCCACCCGACCCAGCTAGTAACTCACCCAGTGCCGGCTGCCAGCACCTTCCTGAGGATCTTTGGCCGCAGCCTCGACCCAGTGACTGTTTCGTCAGAGCCATCGCCACTGGATGTCACAGATGGCGGCTATTTATCACATCCTTCCTCATTTCCAGGCCCCAAAGCCAACACCGAGACAGGCTGCTGCTGGGGCTCTCCCAGCCGGGCAAAACCTCCCGAGTCTGAGGCAGAGCCGCCACAGCATTTGATGGGAAATTAGTGACCATTTGGGGCAACCGCCGGCCTCTTGAACTGACCTCCATGTCACAGACGGGGACCAAGGCCTCCGCGTCACAGACAGGGGGACTCCAGGGGCCTCCAGGCAAGTGCGGGGGCTGTTTCTCAGGGTCACTCCGATCGAAAGCAGCAGGCAGAGTGGGTTCTTCTGTTACCAGCAAGATGACGAGACCTCGGTTCTTGTCTTGAAGGAAGATTTCAGTCAAGAGACACCGTGCAGCAAAGCAAGCGTTTACTGGCAGCAGGGAAAGCACACTCAGATGGGGTGTTTATGAAATCTGGGGCAGTGCAACAGGAACGAGCTGAGCATGGAAAAAGCCACAGGAGCCGAGGCTGGGCTGCTTTGCCTCCCTAGGAGGTCAGAGAAAAGGGGGCCTTGGAGACAGGTTTGGGGGTAAGACTGGGATGAGCTGCCGATGCCCATTGCTCCCCTGGTCTCCTGGGGTCTCTTAGAGCAGCGGTCGCCAATCTTTCGGACCTCACGGACCACCAGTGGCGACCGCTGCCTTAGAGAGAAGAAGGGGGAAGGGAGAGGCACCGGTGTGCTCCCCTTGGCACAGAGGGTATTTATGTCTCTTGCAGGTGGGAATCTTAGGGGAGGGTCTCAATAGAATATTCATCAGCTTCCCAGGTGTGTCCTTACAGGGTCATGGTCTCCACTGACCCGTCAGCACCCGGGCAGGGGTTACTAGTCAATGCAGCTGGTCCTGAGGCAGCCAAGGTGTAGCTTGTCTGGTTTTGCTGCCTTTCTGGGCCTGGAGCTGAAATATAGCTGAGGCTTAGATGTTATCTCTAGGGAGGAAAGGGTCAGGGAATAAACCGCATGACAGCGATATGAAAGGTCAGGGGTGTAAACCGCATGACAGCGATATGCTGGGGGAGGGCAGAACCTGGGGACGAGGTTCGTGTTTTCCCAGTTTTGTCCCTTGCTGGGCACCTGGGGCTTTCTGCCCTGGTGGCCTGGCTCTGCTCATGTCTGTCCGACTGCCCCAAAATGCTGTGACTGAAAAGGGGTGCTTGGTGGGAGTGCCCACCTCGGCCCCTCATCATCCCTGGCCCAGGAGTCACCCCCAGGAGTCCTGGCCGGGACCTGCAAAGGGTGCCATGGGTCTGGCTCCAGGAGTCAGGCCAGGGAGAGGGCAGCTTCTTGTCCTCCGGGACCCTGTGAGCTCCAGACTTCGAATCATGGGCATTGGCTCTAGTTACCTGGACAGGCATTCAGTGTAGTCATGTCTGGAGCTGCACCTACATGAGGCTGACCCTGGATCTGAGGGTCCCCGGGACGCAGAGGGCTGAGAGAAGACAGCTGGTGAGGGCGGCGTTGAACATGCACTCAGAGAGCCGGCTCGAGGACGCCCCTGGGCCCCTGGAGGGCTATTCTGTGAGCAGACTCGGTGTCTGCTGGCCCAGCACCCGGGCTCTGAGCAGAGGCCAGCAATGCCACGGCAGGCTCAGGTGGGGGGTGGGCAGCTGTGGAGTACAAGTTCTCATAAATGGGTTCAGTGCCCTTGCACAGGGACCCCACAGAACTCCCTCATCCCTTCTGCTGCATGAGGTCACAGTGAGCAGGCAGCTGTGGACCAGGAAGCGGCTCCCACCAGAACCGGGCCATGCTGGCACCCTTCCCATGCCGGCTCCCCGGTGCCCGACTGTAAAAAATAAATGCCTGTTGCTTCTAAGCCCCCCGGCCTGTCATGTTCTATCAGTGGGAATGGCCTAAGACCATCCCAGACCCTGTTCTGCCGGCTGTTGGAATTGGAGGGCCACCCTGCCCGGGAGGGAGGCTGGGGTGCCAGGGGCCTACACCCCTGGATCTCCACACCTTGTATTGCCTGTTCACACTTTGGCCATGTTTCCGTTGAGCGTGTTACTTTTATGAAGTTGGTTTGGGTCACAGTGAAGATTCATTTTCCCTTTGTTAATTATGTAAAACTTTAATCGCAGCTGGACACAGCTGCATGGGCACTCCCTGCTTTTTTGTGACCCAGAATCCTCTTTGGTGAGAGAAAAGGTTGGATCCGTGGACCTCGGCCCACAGAGCATACACCACTGGAGGGGGACGTGTCACGTTTCTACCCCCGCCCCCACCCAGACCCACTCTGCCAAGGAAAGGAGAGAAGACGGCGGTGGGGCCCGGAGCTGAGGGGGGGTGAAGCAGGCTCCCCCCACCCCTCCACCCGAGTCAACCTGGCCCAGCTCCTCCACCCAGCGCTCCACCCCCTTCTCTGCCAGGTGCTGGACGCAGGCCTGGGAGCAAGATGAGCAGCACCGGGGACAGCACCCAGGCTTTTGCTCCAGGGCTTGAGGCACAGAGACTGTGAAATCAGTTCCCTGTCAAGAGTGGTGGCCCCTCCTCGGCATGGGTCTGGTCTGGCTGCCCTCAGTCAGCAGCCTGTTGTGCCCAGAATTCCCCCAGGCTGGGGGGGCCTGGGCCTCTGGCACCCGATTCCCCAGAAGGATCAGTCCTGGAAGGTGACCAGGGTGCTGAGGCAAGGTGAGGACACAGGAGCTGAGCCCTGCTCCTCCCACAAGTTTGCCAACAGCCGGAGCCCATGGCCCCTGGCTCTCCCCGGGTCTTTGTGAGGGAGGTCTCCATGGAGCAGCCAGGAGGATCTTCCCAGAGTCAGGCCTGGGCTCTGGCTGCGGAGGGCCACTGGGCCACACTCAGCGGCCTCGTGGGGGACGACCGCCTCCCAGAGCCAGGACCGTTTTCACCACTGCCCTGAGCGTAGCTGGACAGGTGGTGGTGGGGGGGGGGGGGGGGTGGGGAGCTGGTCGTTTGCTGCTCAGGGCTCTCCTCCAAGGACCCTCCTCTTCCTGGAGTCACAGGAGGGTCCTCTTTCAGGACCCGGTGGGAGGAACTTCACACAATACAGCTTCTGAAGTTTCAGGCATCAGGCCTGAGCCCGCTGAGGGAGGGACTGAGAGGCTCCGAGCAGAGGGGACACTGTGGGTGGAGCTGAGGAGGTGGGGTGAGGAGGAAAGGGGGCCTGAGCGGCACCCCCAAAGGGAAGGAAGGCGATCTCTTTGACGCTCTTCAAGAATCCAAGTTAAACCTTTTTTAAAAGAATTTCTTTAAACTCATTTGACAGCTGTGTCTCTTTAAATGGGACGCCGAGTGGAGACATGGCTGCCCTGCGGCCCTGGGACCTAGTCGGGTTATGTTGCAATGGTTGGAGGCTTTGGGAGAGCCTGAACTTCAGTAGACTTTGTATCTTATCACGATCTGGAGGTGACAGAAGAAATAATGTCTTGGTTCTCTGTAACACCCTCTCCAGGTCGCCCAGTGCTCAGAGAGTGGAGGGTGGAGGTCGGAGTTCAACCTGGCGAAAACGGGGTCACTCTGCACCACGGAGCTTGCGGGCTGGACAAGGGAGAGAGCACCCGAGAAGTGGGGCTTTGAGGGAAAAGATCCGTGTGGTGGCAGTCCTTTGATTTTTTGGTTAAATTCTATTTGCAGAGGGAAAGCCCTGACTCCGGGACCCATCATTCTGAGCCAGCACCCAAGCCAGGCTGCGCTCAGGGAGGCTGTTTCTTGCAGACACTGTGGCAGCAGGAAGAGAGTGGCTCCTCGGGGGCCCGGGACGCCTCCCGCCTCCTGCTTCAGGGCTGTGCGGGGCCCCCTCCTGTGCCCCTCTCCTCCGCTGCCTCCCCCTGGGCGCCCAGGTCGGGATGGTCACAGGCAGGAGCACCCGGCATCCTTCCCCAGAAAGGCCAGGGCCTGGCGAGGACGGCCCCCACCTCCTCCTGGAACTCTGCGGCCACGAAATAGTAGCAGACAGCGTCCAGGCAGCAGTTGGCGTTGGCAATGCGGGAGGCCACCTGCACAAAGGTGGCCACCCTCTGGATGGTGGGGCAGGCTGCATTCATCCACTGGGCCACGAGCTTGGCCAGCAAGGCCACGTGCAGTGGGAGGAAGCAGAGCACAAAGGTGGCCAGGTTGGCCATCACCACGCAGAGGGCCTTGAGGATGGGGGTGGTGGCCTGGGGCTGCGCCCGAGTCCACTCACGGTGGAGGCGCCGGAGCACCTGGCTGGAGCAGAAGCTCAGGATGAGCAGCGGGAGGAGGAAGAGGAGCAGGGAGAAGATGAGAGCCTTGGGGCCCCGTGTGTGACCCCGCCCAAAGCAGAAGCTCTCCCCTGGACGCAGCCAGGCGACGGGCAGGGCCACAGCCCCGATGACCAGCAGCCAGAGGGCTGCGCAGGTGAGGGCAGCCTGGCGGGGGCCACGCCAAGCCCGGGCCCGCAGGGGAAAGTGCAGGGCGGCATAGCGGTCGGTGGCGATGGCTGTGAGGAGCCACATGCTCATGTAGGTGTTAACATAATAGAAGCTCTGCAGGACCCTGCACAGGGGGCCCTCCTGGG